>NC_069804.1:110002258-110317495 GCF_027406575.1 Nycticebus coucang
AGCAAGTCATTAGAAGAAATATTGTAATTCTAATAATGTCAGACTTACACATGCTTTTCATTTTCGCTATATATTTATACACTGCCTTTAAAAGTTGGATTAAATTGTTTTACTGAATTTTACAAATGCATAGACACGGATTTTAAGCTTTTCTTAAAATCTAAGGAGAAATACTGTGATTCCTTTAACAGGAAAATGTGAAGTGTTTAGTATGTAAGGAAAATTTTAATGCTGATGTTAGCGGCTAAAATTTCTTAAGTATTAGCTACATGACAGATACTGTGCTAACATTCTTATATACATACAGGAAGCATTATGAAACTTTTGAGATACACAAAAATCAAGAAATGTAAAATCCATGTAGGTAGAAACAAATGAAGCCCTATCAGCAATACCGATAAACGGAGCAAGTTAAAACATGCACAGGTGAATCAGAAAGAACATTCCCACAGGTGTTTCTTTGAAGTGAAATAATGGACCATAACAATGCCTGTCTCAAACTTCATAGTGACTAACAATTTCATTCAGGCATCATGATTAATGTATTATCATCTGTTTTTTAAAGACAGAGGAAAATATAGTTTAGAGCGTTTACGTGACTTGCATAAAGTCACATGCAAGTTTGGAGCTAGAACCAAACTCAGATTTGTCTAACTCTAAACAGGTGTAATGATACCTCTGAAGGCATTATTGTCAACGTATCTTCCTATAAAGTAAGCAGAATACCATAGCAAGAATCCTTAAGAACATGGCTAGTGACCACATCCACTTTCAATCTTGTTCTCATGTTCAATTCTTTAATGACATCACCTTTGTTTACAACTGGATTGTTCCTATGGGTTTTCCTCTGCTTAAACCTTGTCAGAGTTATATGCAGTAACCTTAGGAAGCCAAAAGAATCACCACTTATTCAATAAAATCCTAGAAAACAGAATATAGCTCCACGTTAAAAAATGTAAATCACGATCATGTGGGCTTTATCCTAGGGATGCAAGCCTGGTTCAACATATGCAAATCCATAAAGATAATTCACCACACAAAGAGAAGCAAAACAAAGACCATATGATCCTCTCAATAGGAGCAGAAAAAAATAGTCAAAAAATTTAATATCCTTTTGTGATAAGAGCCATAAGTCAAATCTGTCAAGTATAAAACATAAATGTCTTAACACAATCAAGTAAATGAGGAAAAAGCTATGTTGATTTGTTTGATGTAACCATGTCAAATTGTATAAAAAAATTAATACATGCTCCCCCCAAGAAAGCTGTGGTCTTTTTGTTCTTCTGTCTCCTTTCTTTTTTCTCTTCACCTGCTCCTGTGGGTATTCTACAGACAAACGGTGAACTGTGGACCTCTTCTCTCACCCCATGGGTGAGTGCTGTGGGAAGTGGGGATTACTTCCTCAGAGGGACCCTGATGTGACTCTGAGCACTCTCTTGCTAGGCAGAAAAACTGAACTAAAGTCTTCCCTGCCATTCTGAACTCCCAGTACACCCTTCCCCCCTTACCTGATGAATCAGAAGCCTAACCCCTGCTGAGACTGAGGGAGGAGGTTCTTGAGCAGTGCCCCACCTCCCTGTCTGCCAGACCAAGCACTCACCCAGCAAGAGACTTCGGTGGCCACTCTTTTCCCCCCCACCCCCCTGAGCCCCTCATGCCAGGAAATCCCCTGGCAGCCGTGTGACCCAGCTACCCAGGCCTGACATGTCCAGGGACTCCACCGACAAATGCAAGGCCCCACACCTGCACCTGGTGCCCACCAGGCCTCCACCTGACCCGGCCAGGAACTCCGGGAGCCAGGCAACCTGTGTCCTCCCTCCCGTACCCTCCCTGCCTCTGCACTGGCCGCCCATCTAGCCAGGAACTCTGGTGGCCATGCGACATGCACCCTGTCTCTGGAGCCCTCCCTGCCTATGCATGGAGCCCTCCTCCTGGCCAGAGACTGCTGGAGCCTTGGGCTTTCTGTGCCAAAGTCACTGGGCGCCAGGCACTAACATAAGCATGTACACCATCCCCCACCCTGTTGCTGGATCCGGGTGTGCCACACTCCAGAGCTGCTCCCACAACTAGAACTCCCTGGCTGGGGCAGTCCCAGAGGAGCTACACAGGGTCACTCCCTACCAAGATTCAGCAATAATAGAGTGATCCTGCTGGGGTCTAATCTCAGAGAGACACCTCCCCAACTCTGAGGACAGCCAGATGCAATGGTGAAAAACAATCATGAGGCAGAATCAATAGAAAAACTCTGGCAATATGATTAATCAGAGTAGATCAACTCCCCCAAAGAACAATAAGGCAGACACAGTACAAGATCCCATGCATAAACAAATGGCTGAGATGTCAAGAAAGCAAATTCAGAATCTGGATAACAAATAAGATTGAATTAGAATTCCAAGCAGCAATCCAAAAGATGTCTCAAGAATTCAACGAATTCAAAGACCAAATGAGCAAAGATTTTGACACATTGAAACAAGAAGTTGCAGCACTCAAAGATCTGAGAAATACAGTAGAATCCCTCAGTAACAGAATGGAACAAGTAGAAGAAAGGATTTCTGACATTGACGATAACGCTTTTGAACGTTCCCAAACTTTCAAAGAGGAAGAGAAATGCAGGGCAAAAACAGATCATTCTTGCAGAGAGCTCTAGGCTAATTGGAAGAAAACCAATACTCGCCATATAGGGATCCCAGAAAACGATGAAGTAGCTTCACAAGGCATAGAGTCTCTTCTTCATGAGATTATGACAGAGAATTTTCCAGACATGCCAAGAGATTCTGAAATTCAGATAGCAGACAGTTTGAGAACTCCAGCACGACTCAACCCAAATAAGACATCCCCCAGACACATCATAATCAATTTCACTAAAGTTAATATGAAGGAGAAAATTCTGAAAGCAGCCAGATGTAAGAAAACCATAACCTACAAGAAGAAGAGTATTAGAATAACCGCAGCTCTCTCTGCTGAAACCTTTCAAGCTACAAGAGGATGGTCATCGACTATTAACATCCTAAAGCAAAATAACTTTCAATCTAGGATCCTGTATCCAGCTAAACTGAGTTTTATTTATGATGGCAAAATTAAATAATTTAATGACATTCACATGTTGAAGAAATTTGCGATAACTAAACCAGCTCTCTAGGATATTCTCAGACCTATCCTCCATAAAGACCAGCGTAATCCTCCACCACAAAAGTAAACCCACCCAGAAACTTTTGATCAAATTCCAAATTCCACAGTCGCAAATGGATTAAAAATGTCCAACAGACTTTCAAAAGGCTTATCAATATTCTCAATTAATGTGAATGGTTTAAATTGTTCTCTAAAGAAGCACAGGTTGGCTGACTGGATACAAAAACTCATGCCAGATACCTTCCGCATACAAGAGTCTCATCTTACCTTAAAAGATAAATATTGACTCAAGGTAAAGGGATGGTCATCTAAACTCCAGGCAAATGGAAAGCAGAAAAAAGCAGGCGTTGCAATCCTATTCGCAGATACAATATTTAAATCAACCAAAATAAGGAAGGATAAGGATGGACACTTCATATTTGTTAAAGGTAATAATCAATATGATGAGATTTCAATCATTAATATTTATGCATTGAACCAGAATGCACCTCAATTTATAAGAGAAACTCTAACAGACGTGAACAACTAGATTTCCTCCAGTTCCATGGAAGCCGGAGTTTTTAACACCCCTTTAGCAGTGTTGGATAAATCCTACAAAAAGAAGCTAAGCAAAGAAATTTTAGATTTAAACTTAACCATTAAACATCTGGATTTAACAGACATCTACAGAACATTTCATCCCAACAGAACTGAATACACATTCTTCTCATCAGCCCATGGAACATACTCCAAAATTGATCACATCCTAGATCACAAGTCTAACCTCAGCAAATTTAAAAAAAAAAAAAAAAAAAAACAAATTATTCCTTGCATCTTCTCAGACCATCATGGAATAAAACATGAACTCAATAACAACAGGAATCTGCAAATGCATACAAAAACATGGAAGATAAATAACCTTGTGCTGAAGGATAGATGAGTCATAGACGAGATTAAGAAGGAAATGATCAAATTTCTTGAACAAAACTACAATTAAGAAAGGCATTATCAGAACCTCTGAGATACTGCAAAAGAAGTCCTAAGAGGGAAATTTATACTGCAAGCCTTCCTCAAGAAAAAGGAAACAGAGGAAGTTAACAACTTAATGGGACATTTCAAGCAACTGGAGAAGGAAGAACATTCCAACTCCAAACCCAGCGAAACAAAAGAAATAACCAAAATTAGAACAAAATTAAATGGAAATTGAAAACAAAAAAATTATACAATAGGTCAATAAATCAAAAAGTTGGTTTTTTGAAAAGATCAATAAAATAGATGAACATTTGGTTAACCCAACCAGGAAAAAAAGAGTAAAATCTTTAATTTCATCAATCAGAAATGGTAAAGACGAAATAACAACAGAACCCTCAGAAATTAAAAAAAAAAAAAACCTTAACGAATATTATGAGAAACTTTATTCTCAGAAATACGAATATCTGAAGGAAATTGATCAATACTTGGAAGCATGCCACCCAGCAAGACTTAGCCAGAATGAAGTGGAAATGTTGAACATGCCTATATCAAGTTATGAAATAGCATCAACTATACAATATCTCCCTAAAAAGAAAAGTCCGGGACCAGATGGCTTCACTTCAGAATTCTACCAAACTTTTAAAGAAGAACTAGTACCTATATTACTAAAACTCTTCCAAAATATAGAAAAATAAGTAATACTACCCAACACATTCTATGAAGCAAACATCACCTTGATCCCTAAAAGACGGGAAAACCCAACAAAAAAAGAAAATTATAGACCAATATCACTAATGAATATTGATGCAAAAATATTCAATAAGATCCTGATAAACAAAATCCAACAACACATCAAACAAATTATACACCATGACCAAGTGGGCTTTATCCCAGGGTCTCAAGGCTGGTTCAATATACATAAATCTATAAATGTAACTCACCAAACAAACTAAAAAATAAAGACCATATGATTCTCTCAATTGATGCAGAAAAAGCTTTTGATAATATCCAGCATCCCTTCATGATCAGAACACTTAAGAAAATTGGTATAGAAGGGACATTTCTTAAACTGATAGAGGCCATCTACAGCAAACCCAAAACCAAAATCGGATTGAATGCAGTTAAATTTAAATCATTTCCACTTAGATCAGGAACCAGGCAAGGTGGTTAACATTGTAATGGATGTCTTAGCCACTGTAATTAGGGAAGAAAAGGCAATCAAGTGTATCCACGTAGAGTCAGAAGAGATCAAACTTTCACTCTTTGGAGACAATATGATTGTATATCGGGAAAACACAAGGAATTCTACTACAAAACTTTTAGAAGTGATCAAGGAATACAGCAATGTCTCAGGCTACAAAATCAACACCCATAATTCCGTAGCCTTTATATATGCCCAAAATAGCCAAGCCGAAGAAACAGTCAAGGACTCTATTCCTTTCACTGTAGTGCCAAAGAAGATGAAATATTTCAGAGTTTACCTAACAAAGGACGTGAAAGATCTCTATAAAGAGAACTATGAAACTTTAAAAAAAGAAATAGCTGAAGATGTTAACAAATGGAAAAACATGCCATGCTCATGGCTGGGAAGAATCAACATTGTTAAAATGTCTATTCTACCCAAAGCAATATATAATTTTAATGGAATTCCTATCAAAGCCCCATTGTCATATTTTAAAGATCTCGAAAAAACATACTTTGTTTTATATGGAATCAGGAAAAAACCTCGAATAGCCAAGACATTACTCAGAAATAAAAACAAAGCAGGAGGAATCATGCTACCAGACCTGAGACTGTACTATAAATTGATTGTGATCAAAAGAGCATGGTACTGGCACAAAAACAGAGAGGTAGATGTCTGGAACAGATTAGAGAACCAAAAGATGAATCCAGCTATTTACTGTTATTTGATCCTTGACAAGCCAATTAAAAACAAAACATTCATGGGGACAAGATTCTCTATTTGGTGCTGGATGAACTGGCTGGCGACCTGTAGAAGACTGAAATTGGACCTTTCACCATTAACTAAGATAGACTCTCACTGGATTAAAGATTTAAACTTAAGACATGAAACTATAAACATACAAGAAGAAAGTACAGGGAAAACTCTTGAAGGTATCTGCCTAGGTGAATATTTTATGAGGAGGACCCCCCAGGCAATTGAAGCACTATCAAAAATACACTCCTGGGACCTGATCAAACTAAAAAGCTTCTGCACAGCCAAGAACATGGTAAGTATAACAAGCAGAAAGCGCTCAGAATGGGAGAAAATATTTGCAGCTCATACCTCCGACAAAGGTTTAATAACTAGAATCCACAGAGAACTCAAACGTATTAGTAAGAAAAGAACAAGTGATCCCATCTCAGGGTGGGCAAAGAACTTGAAGAGAAACTTCTCTAAAGAAGACAGATGCATGGCATACAGACACATGAAAAAATGCTCATCATCCTTAATCATCAGAGAAATGCAAATCAAAACTACTTTGACATATCACCTAACTCCAGTAAGATCAGCCCACATAATAAAATCCCAAAACCAGAGATGTTGGCATGGATGTGAAGAAAAGGGAACACTTCTACACTGCTGGTGGGAATGCACACTAATACGTTCCTTTTGGAAGGATGTTTAGAGAATACTTATAGATCTAAAAATAGACCTGCCATTTGATCCTATAATTCCTTTAGTAGGTATATACCCAGAAGACTAAAAATAACAATATAATAAAGACATCTGTACCAGAATGTTTATTGCAGCCCAATTCATAATTGCTAAGTCATGGAAGAAGCCCAAGAGTCCATTGACCCACGAATGGACTAGCAAATTGTGGTACATGTACACCATGGAATATTATGCAGCCTTAAAGAAAGATGGGGACTTTACCTCTTTCATGTTTACATGGATGGAGCTGGAACATATTCTTCTTAGCAAAGTATCTCAGGAATGAAGAAAAAGTATCCAATGTACTCAGCCCTACTATGAAGCTAATTTATAGCTTTCATATGAAGGCTATAACCCAACTATAGCACAAGAATATGGGTAAAGGGCCAAGGGAGGGAAGGGGAGGGGGGAGGTTAGGGTGGAAGGAGGGTAATTGGTGGGGCCACACCTATGGCGCATCTTAGAATGGGTACAGGCAAAACTTACTAAATGCACAATACAAATGTCTTCATACAATAACTAAGAAAATGCCATGAAGGCTATATTAAACAGTTTGATGAAAATATTTCAGATTGTATATGAAACCAGCACATTGTAACCCTTGACTGCACTAATATACACAGCTATGATTTAATAAATATATATATATATATATACAATAAGATAGAAATGTGTTATCATCAAACTATTGGTGGTTTAAAATAAAGCAGTGTTAGTAAATGATCATCATAGGAAGACTGGAAGATTTATGTGTGTATGTTACTAGTATCTGAAAGTCTGTATGAAAAAACTGAATAGAATTTTTATGATAGTTCTTTATTTGATAGCAGGTTCTAAGGAATCTTGAATCTTATATATGTGATTCAATTTATGTAAAGGACAAAAGAAAATCCCAAGCAGCTAAAAAAAAAAAAAAAATCAAAAAGTCACAAAAATGCTCCAAGTAGCACATTGTTACAGAATAAACTGATTAATAAAGTAATTGTATCTTATTTTCTACTAAAAAAAATCCAATACATTGTACCCCATATATGCATAAATGTATTCATGATCTATGTGTATTCGACTTAATAAAAAAAAAAAAAAGGAGGCATAGAGGGGACATTTCTTTAATCAACAGAAGCCATCTACAAAAAAGCCATAGCCAACAAAGCTGAAATCATTTCCACTTAACAGTGAATGGAACCAGATAAGGATGTTCACTATTGCCACTACTATTTAACACAGGGCTGGAAGTTCTAGCCAATAAAATCCAACAAGAGAAGGATATCAAGGGTATTCGAATGGGAACAGAGGAGGTCAAACGCTTGCTCTTTTCTTATGTTATGATCTTATACTTAGAAAATGACAAGGATTCAATCACAAGGCTACTGGAAGTGATACACAAATATATACACAAATATATATATACGTTGAGATATAAAATCAATGCCCACAAATCAGTATCCTTTATATATGCCAATAACAGCAACTGAGAATCAAATCAGGGATACAATACCTTTCATAGTGGTTTCAAAGAAAACGAAATACCTGGGAACATACCTAACAAATATGAAGGACCTCTACAGAGAGAACTATGAAACCCTGAGTAAAAAATAGCATACTATGTTAACAAACGGAAGAACATACCATGGTAATGACCAGGAAGAATCAACATTGTAAAAATGCTCATACTACCCAAAGTGATCTACGTATTTATTGCAATCCACACTAAAGCATGAACATCATAATTTGAAGAACCTGAAAAAAATTATTCCTTGTTTTGTATGGAACCGGAAAAAAAACAAACACAAATACACAACTCAGTTTTAATTAATAAAAACAAATATGGAGACATGGTATTACCACACTTCAGGTTTAAGTCTATAGTGATCAAAACGACATGGTACTGGCACAAAAATAGAAATATAGATCTATGGAATAGAATAGACAATCTAGAGATGAACCCCAAAACATACCACCATCTGGTCTTAGGTAAATAAAACAAAGGCATACACTGGAGAAAATAATCTCTTTTTAATAAATGGTGTCATGAGAACTGGTTAGCCATATACAGAACACTGAAACTGGATTCACACCTCTTGCCACTTAAAACATTGATGCTCACTGGATAAAAGATTTAAATTTAAGAGATGAAATGATAAAAATTAGAAGAAAGTGTAGGAAAACTTCTTGATTATGTCAGCCTGGGAAAAGATTTTATGAAGAGGATCCAAATGCACCAAAAATAAATATAGGGGCATGATCAAATTAAAAAATGTCTGCATAACAACTAAAGCAAACAGACAACCTTCATAATTGGAGAAGTATTTGCATGCTATGATTCTAACAAGGGTTGATAACTAGAATCTACAGAGAATTCAAACTAATCAACAGTTAAAAGAGCAACCAATCTAACACTGGGCAAGAGACATGATCAGTATATCCTCTGTAAAAGACAGACAAAAGGCCAAGATATGAAAACATGCTTATCATCCCTAATCATCATATAAATGCAAATCAAAATCACCCTGAGATATCACCTAATCCCAGTGAGAATAGCCCACATCACAAAGTCCCAAAACTGCAGATACTGGTACAGATGAAGAGAAAAGGGAACACTCTTACACCATTGGTGTGATTGCAAACTAATACAGCCTCTTTGACAAGAAATAAGGAATTGTAGGATTGAGTGGCAGGTCTATTTTTAGATCTCTAAGTGTTCTACAAACATCTTTCCAAAAGGAACATAGTAGTTTGCATTCCCACCAGCAGTGTAGAAGTGTTCCCTTTTCCCCACATCCACGCCAACATCTCTGGTCTTGGGATTTTGTGATATGGGCTAATCTTACTGAAGTAAGATGATATCTCAAAGTAGTTTTGATTTGCGTTTCTCTGATGATTAAGGATGATGAGCATTTTTTCATATGTCTGTAGGCCATGTGCCTATCTTCTTCAAAGAGGTTCCTTTTCAAGTCCCTTGCCCATCCTGAGATGGGATCACTTGTTCTTTTCTTGCTAATACGTTTGAGTTCTCTGTGGATTCTGGTTATTAAACCTTTGTCAGAGACATAACCTGCAAATATCTTCTCCCATTCTGAGGGCTGTCTGCTTGCCTTATTTACTGTGTTCTTGGCTGTGCAAAAGCTTTTTAGTTTGATCAGGTCCCAGTAGTGTATTTTTGATACTGCTTCAATTGCCCAGGGGGTCCTCCTAATAAAATATTCACCCTGGCCAATACCTTCAAGAGTTTTCCCTGCACTTTCTTCTAGTATTTTTATAGTTTCATGTCTTAATTTTAAATCTTTAATCCAGTGAGAGTCTATCTTAGTTAATGGTGAAAGGTGTGGGTCCAGTTTCAGTCTTCTACAGGTCTCCAGCCAGTTCACCAGCACCATTTGTTAAATAGGGAATCTTGTCCCCACTGAATGCCTTTAATTGGCTTGTCAAAGATCAAATAATGATAAGTAGCTGGGTTCATCTCTTGGTTCTCTATTCTGTTCCATAAATCTACCTCTCTGTTTTTGTGCCACTACCATACTGTTTTGATCACTATTGATTTATAGTATAGTCTGAGGCCCAGTAGCGTGTTTTTATTTCTGAGTAATGTCTTGGCTATTTGAGTTTTTTTCTGATTCCGTATAAAACGAAGTATTATTTTTTTGAGATCTTTAAAGTATGGAGGTGGAGCTTTAATAGGGATTGCATTAAAATTGTATATTGTTTTGGGTAGTATGGACATTTTAACAACGTTTATTCTTCCAAGCCATGAGCGTGGTATGTTTTTACATTTGTTAACATTTTCAGCTATTTCTTTTCTTAGAATTTCATAGTTCTCCTTATAGAGATCTTTCATTTCCTTTGTTAGATAAACTCCCAAATATTTCATCTTCTTTGGCACTACTGTGAACAGAATAGAGTCCTTGACTGTTTTTTCAACTTGACTATTGTTGATATATATAAAGGCTATCAATTTATGAATGTTGATTTTGTAACCTGAGATGCTGCTGTATTCCTTGATCACATCTAAGAGTTTTGTGGTAGAATCACTGGTGTTTTCCAGATATACAATCATATCATCTGTGAAGAGTGAAAGTTTGATCTTTTCTGACCCTATATGGATACCCTTGATCGCCTTTTCTTCCCTAATTGCAATGGCTAAAACTTCCATTACAATGTTAAAGAACAGTGGAGACAATGAGCAACCTTTCCTGGTTCCTGATCTGAGTGGAAATGATTTCAATTTAACTCCATTCAATACGATATTGGCTGTGGGTTTGCTGTACATGGCCTCTATCAGAAGACAAAAAATCACATTATAACAAAGATATTTGTACCAGAATGTTTATTGCAGCCCAATTCATAATTGCTAAGTCATGGAAGAAGCCCAAGAGCTCATAGATCCACAAATGGATTAATAAATTGTGGTATATGTATACCATGGAATATTATGCACCCTTAAAGAAAGACGGAGACTTCACCTCTTTCATGTTTACATGGATGGAGCTGGAACATATTCTTCTTAGTAAAGTATCTCAAGAATGGAAGAAAAAGTATACAATGTACTCAGCCCTAATATGAAACTAATTTATAGCTTTCATATGAAAGCTATAAATCATAACCTAAGAATATAGGGAAATGGGACAGGGAGGGCAGGAGAGGGGGTAGGATGGGCAGAGGGAGGGTAATTGGTGGGACCACACCTATGGTGCATCTTGGAAGGGTACATGTGAAACCTACTAAATGTAGAATATTAATGTCTTAGCACAATAACTAAGATAATGCCAGGAAGGCTATGTTAGCCAGTGTTACAAAAATATGTCAAATGGTATACAAAACCCCGTGACTGCATTAATGTACACAGCTATGATTTAATAATAAATGAACTAAAAAAAAAAAAGAAAAGAAATATGGAGAATCCTCAAAGAACTCAAATTCAACCTCCCATTTGATCCTGCAATCCCATTACTAGGCATCTACCCAAAAGAAAATACATCCTTTTATCATAAGGACATTTGCACTAGATTGTTTATCCCCACTAAATTTAACAATCAACAAGATATGTAATAAACCCAAGTTCTTATTAACCCATGAATGGATTAATTAACTGTGATATATGTATACCATGTAATACTATTCAGCCATAAAAAGATGCAGACTTCGCATCTTTTGCATTAACCTCAATAGAGTTGGATAATATTATCTTTAGTAAAGTATCCCAAGAATGGAAGCAAGTATCCAATGTACTGAATACTAATATGAAGCCAGTAGATGAACTAATATATGCCCACACAAGAAGAAAACTCAATTTAATTCAAGTTGGTGGGGCTGGTTCAGAAGGAGGATAAAGAGAGGAAGAGAGAATGTGATTTGTGTGCTCCCACTTAATGGGAACAATGTAAGGGTATATGGCACACCTGCTGGGTGTGGGACACAACTGCAACAGGGACTTCAACTAACAAATGCAAACGTTATATCCTAATCATTTGTACTCTCATATTAATCTGAATTTAAAAAAAAAAGAATGGAAAAACAAATATCCAATGTACTCAATATTAATATGAAACTAGTAGATGAACAGCTACATGCCCAAAAGAGAGAAAAACACAATTAAACTCAAGTGGTGAGAGGAAAGGAGATGTGAGTGGGGCACTGGTAAGTTCTCACCTAATCGACACAATGTAAGGGCATACGGCACACCTGGGTGAAAGGCTGAACTACAACTTGGACTTTAGCTAACATGCAAACAACGTAACCTGATCATTTGTAACCTCATATTAATCTGAAATAAAAAAGAAAGTAATACAGTCAATTAAACAGAAAAACAAACAAAATAAATACATAAATATTGTTCCTAGTTAGGATATGAAAGAAAAATGATTACCATGCTATATGCCACTTTCTAGAGTTTCTCTCCTTTCTTTTGCTGGAGATGAATGATAGATAAAAACTGGCCAGGAGAAAAATCACTTGGTGATTATTTGTGGTCACAAGCCATGAGGAAAATGGCTTAAAAAGTGTCTAGAAATAAAGCTGAGCTCGTTTCAGGCAGATACAGAGACGCACCCCAAAACAGCTGCACAAACAACTCCATCACAGAACAGTCTATCTTAGAGATTACGTTCAGTTCTCAGGTTTTGAAAGTAGTCAAAACATCATCCAAGGATAGAGGTCAACTCCATAGAACATGTCCACACATTTGTACCTAACTACTCTTTCCTTTGGGGAAAAAGAAATACATACCCAGAGGAGTATTGCAATATTTCATTTTCCTGTTACTCTCTCTAACCAATATGGAAGCAACATGATGAAGGTGGAGAGCACAGGATTTAGAATTAAACAGGTATGAATCAAAATCCCTAACTCTATCATGGCCATTTATTACAGGTTACATGATAAGTCAGCTTTACATTTCTGATCATTTCCTGTGAACTGTACAAATTACATATGAATATTTATTATATATTTCCATGTATATACATTTATTATATAAACACATATATGTACACATACATACATCATAGGTTGTAAATATTAATAATATGTATAATGATCTGCCTGCCACATGGTAGGTTCTGTATAGCAAATGTAGTGGATATGAAGTTTTCTCCATATACTTGTATATATTAAAAATATCACTTTTTTATTTAAATTTAATTAAATCTTACTCCACCCCCCCCCATTATACTGGGACTGCAGTAAATTAAATGTCATCAATTTTTGGACATCCCAAGAGTCTTACATAAAGCAGAACATTGGGGAAGGTCTCTGACTGAATGTTTACACCAGCCACCACTGATAAACTCACATTGGCCTTTTAAAATTGGGCAACTTAGTAGATTCTGTACAATGCCAAGAATGAGAGTCTTTGCAAAGAATTGGTCTCAGATTCAGCATCCTTAGGTGTACTACCTGGCCTTTTAAACACACACACGCACATGCACATGCACACACGTACACACACACAGCTCAAGCACCCTAGTTTTCTTCATAATCTAATTCACAATCTCCTACCCAGTTTCTAGGTCTATTTTCTCATTATCTTGCTGCTGCTTCTTCTACTCACATTCAAAATATTCACCTCTGGACCTCTCTGTCCAGCTCTTCAATGAGTTGAAGCTTTCCAAGACCAGTGGAAGTTTTATTGTTTGTTTGTGGTAAATTTTACAACATAAACTATACCCAACCTCTAGGCAAAGGCATAGAATGGCCTAACAACCTCCCAGAAATAGGATAGTAGAAAATACAGACAAAAAACACATATAACTTATTCTTTATATTTCTTTGGGGAAATAAGAAAAGTAAATAGTTCACGTTATCTCAATGATCCTTTTCCACTTGTGATAATGTAGGAGGTCCTGAAAGTCTTCATACATAGGGGAACATGGAAAATTGTAGATAAATGTACCTTTATTTACAGAATATTCACTAAAAATATTTTTCAAATAATCTGTATGTGTTAGCCACATCTTTCTACATACACATGAAGTCTTCTCTCCCACTCACAGTGAACATATTCCAAGATATCTGTAGTTAATATTTTTCTTCCTGTATGTGGCACTTTGTGGGGCACATTGTGTATCATCTCCAAATAAAATACTAAAGTAAGTGAAATGGGTGCTTCATTTGCTTCCTTTCCTGCTCCTTACTTAGAGTCCCTCACTCTTACTCATGTGCCCAACATTTTCATAGATCTTGATGCTCCACCCGTGACTATAGTTACCAACATAGGCTCTTCATTTTCGAACTAAGGGATGACTCCTCAGTCTCAGGCAAACTGGGAAAGTTAGTCACCCTATGCATAAGTTCTCTCACTAGGTAGCATTCTATATATTAGAACTTTGGTTCCAATATTAATGTCCATGTTCTCATTGCTAGCTAATCTGAGAAATAAATTTACAACAAGGTATTAATCTATCAACTCTCACATATAACATCTACAATTTAAGATCTATAAATCCTAACATAGTTATGTTAAGTAGTGTGGTAGATCTGATGCCAGACAAATACCAATAGACCAAGAATTTCAGGGCAATTGAAATCTCACCATTTGGGTATGATCCATTTGGACTATTAGTAGAGCTAACACATGGCCTTGATGACATTATATCTCATTTTTAAATAGCTAGCTTTAAAATCAACCTAGAAAATGCTTTAAAATATATATGGTTTCCTGGGCCTCACTCTAGAGGCATTGAATAAAAATTCTGGGGTTGTGAAGGTAACCCAGGACCCAGGAAATAGATTTTATTTTTAAAGCTTCTGGGTGATTTTAATGTGCAGTCAAGGTTGAGAACCACTGCCTTAGAGTATTTGAAAGTCTGGGCAAGCAGACATAACTCTTCCTGATGAATAAAGTAAAAATGAGGAACTAAGAGCTGCATTTATTAGAGGACTTGCAAAGACTGATTAATTCTTCCTTGCCAACTATGTTGCATTCCACAGTGAAAAAAACTATAATACTTGTTAACATATACACTGGGAACCAAGAATCTCCTAGTATCTTAGCCATTATCATTTGGATATCATACTATGCCTTGTTGATAATTGATATCAAATCAATTACATCTGCACTAGAGACTTTTATCAAATATATGCTTCAGTGTTTCTTCCAGGACCTTGGACTTTGAACTGTAATAATCAATGAGCTGGTTGTTTTTCTGGTTATGAGATATTCCTGGCACCTGCTGAATCTGGAGACGGTAATGTTACCCATTTGACCTGCTAGTTGTTCTTCTTTTGCTGGTCTTTGATGAGCTGTGTTAAGAAATCTCTGTTTGATAATTTCTTACAAATTCAAACAGATGTTTCCAAACTTATGACTCAGTGATGCATGATGCAAACCAAAAACAGTAAAATTAAGAGCATTTAAGTTTTTAATCAAATTAGAAGTCCATGACTTGATTTGTGCAGCACTATCCCTAAAGGGGGCAAACAGAACCTTGGCTCAGAGGATTTTAATCTCATCCTTGACAGAGAAAAACCTACCTGTTTTCCTTGAGAAGCATTTTTCCTTCATTTCCTCTTTAATTCTCTTGAGATCATAAATATGATTGCTTAGTGGTGAGGTATTATGATGATAGACGCATTTGCCCATTAAGCTTGGCCCTAGACTACCATCAGATTTCCCATAGTGCATCGAGCAACTTTCATCACTGACTTGGGTAAGATTGAAATTATAAGGCTAGAGGTAAAGTCCCCTGACCCAGTTCATTTCTCCTTGATGTCACTCTGTAAAGGATTTCTTTATTTCCTTACAGAATTTTGCTGCAGAATCTGAGAGTGTTAGGAAGATATGATATTCAGATGAAAGGAAGATAATGATAAATCATATCACATTTTGCATTCCTACAATTGTGACCTCTACCCCACCCCATTTTACTCCCAAACTGATAAATTTCATATATTGCTAATATATGAAAAAAACTGATAAATTTCGTATATTGCTTATATTTTCTTTTTTTAATTTCAAATTAATATGAGGGTACAAATGATTGAGTTACATTGTTTGTGTTTGTAATGTAAAGTCCAAGTTGTAATTGAGCCCTTCAGATAGGGGATGTTGCTGTATAACCCTACATTGTAAACATTAGGTGAGTGCTTACCAATCGCCCCCTCTTTCTCAACCCTTCTCCCTCTTTGCTCCCTCTTGAATTTAATTGTGCTTTTCTCTCATGTGGGTGTGTAGTTGTTTATATTTTTATTTCATATTAGTATTGAGTACATTGGATACTTACTTTTCCATTCTTGTTACACTTTACTAAAGAGAATGTTTTTTGTATTAACCTGGATGGAGTTGAAGATCAATTCTTAAATTTTCTGATAAATTTCTAGAAACCCTAAAATGCTCACATGATTTTCTATGAAACCAGTACTCAGATGCAGAGATTGTTAAATGCCAATGAATAGCTGATACCTTCTTAACAGATGCATAATCTGAAACAGTGATTCTGCCAGGATCACAATTACCAGCAATTACTGATACCAAATGGCCCAAGTAAAAAAAGAGTTGAACCCAAAATTCCATGTTGTATATGTCTTTCAACTATAAAAGTCCCTAATAACCACCATGGTTTAAAACTTGTACAAATAATATATAATTGAGGATATCAAATCAATTAATAAACGTTTCTTCATTACCTGCTATGAACAAGTCATGAATATCCAAAATGGATAATATGCAATCTATGTCCTAAGGATACTAAATTTAAGAATAAATAACCTAGTCAATATTCAGATTCCTCTGAAACTATAATCTCATATAGTTTTCTCAGTCTCTACCAAAAAATATTGTATAGGAAGAGTTGTGTTATCATCATCACCCTGTAAGTCAGTCTTAGCCCAATATCTATATACTGCTGATAGTTACAGTCCTGTTCTATATAGATGCTGAAGATATCTCTCAAGGATTTGAATTTCAGGTGAGGAAAAATAATGGAGAACCTGTAGAACCTTCCCTCATCTGTAAGTTAACTGTTCTCTATAATAAATTATTAGTCAAGGCTATCCAGAAAATCAGAAGGAACATAATGTATGTGTACATGTATATGTTTGTGTGTGTGTTTGTATACATCTATATAAACATGATATTTAATATAGGTATGTATAATATTATATAAATAAAGAGACTTATATAAGAAATAGGCTCATGTAGTTATGAAGGCTGAGAAGACCCAACATCTGCATAGGACACCCTATGGTATAGTCTTAGTCTAAAAGCTCGTAGGCTCAAGACCCAAGAAGAGCCAAGGTTTAATTTTGAGTCTGAAGGCAGGAAAAGAACAATATCCCAAGATGACCAGTCAGGTAGGAGAAATTCCACTCATGGGATGGTCAGCTGTTTTGCTCTATTCAGCCATTCAACTGATTAGATGAGTCCAACCCACATTAGGGGCAATCTGCTTCACTCAGTCCACCAATTCAAATTTTAATTTCATCCAAAAACATCTCACAGATGCATGAGGAATAATATGTAGTCAAATATCTTGGCACACTATGGCCAAGTCAGTATGGCACATAAAATTAACTATCACAGTAAAGATGAAAATATTACTTAAACCTAGAAGTTCAGACTTGGAAAATGTAGTAATTTCTTATTGATTATCACAAATGTTACATAAATGTTACTTGACGAAGAAAATGAGAATCACCAAGAATGATTGGTTATCCCAACCACTGTTAATGATTTTATTAATTCACATAATATAGAATTTCAGCAATGTCAATAAAATATGAAATCAAAGGTAACAAAAGCTGTCGCTAGGGATATGACTCCTGATACAGCTTCAATAATTTGGCACAATGAGCTGACACCAGAGAATTATTATTGTGTTGATCCATTTTCTTTCTAAAAAGTCGGTGTTTCTCTTAGTATTTCTTCTTAGTAAATAGTAAAATACAAGTAGGGTAAAGGATGGAGATATTCAATAAATGACTTGGAAAATCAACATCAAGCCACTATCTGTCACATATGAAGTTTAAAAAAAAAACAACCCCCCCCACACGCACAACATATTACTGCTAGTATTAGCAATTCTTCAAAAACCTGCAGCCTTCCTTGCCACAGAAATAAAGTAGAAAGATGTGCACCCCAGTATTGTACCACTGGGTGTTATTAGAGATGGCATGAAAAGAAGTTGATTTTTTTCCTTTTCCTCTTTCAATGAAATAATCTGTAAAAACAAAACCAAACAAATAAAATAACACAAAACGAAAAAAGTCAAGAACCACAGCTAAGCTAAAGCAAGCCAAAAGCTAAGCTAAGCTATGGAAGCCAAAGAATGCCAAGCCAGGGAGAACTACTGTTTATTTTTAATTCCACCAAACAATGTGCTTACAATTTATGGAAAATCACAAAGCAACTAAAGAAAATTCACACCCTAGTGATATATTGTTCTGTATAATTGGTTCTTGAATATTTTTTCAAGCTTTATCCAAGAGGTTAGGAAATGCTGTTATGCCTCATTGCCTATTATCTAGCTCAGTTTTATGATGACATACTCTTCCCTTCTGAATACTTTACCTTTCCAACTGGTGAAATAATAAAAAGAACACTTTTTGTTAAAAAAAATATTTTTCTTACCACTATTCTGATTCCTCATTCAGCATCATTACTTCACAAAAATCAAATGTTTGTATTCCACAGTAAATCAGATAAAGAAATACAAACAGGTAAAACTTTCTAACTTATTTCTCTCTCTAATGATGATACTGAAGTTAATATAGCCATTTTCCTACAGATTATGGAAGTGGAGTAAATAGATAAATATGTGCAATAGACCCAAATTGCCAATATTACGGGTTTACCAGGATTTGAATGATTGGTGTGTTACAGTATGGAGTACATCTCCAGTTATGATGGATGACATTGCATAAAACAAGGCTCTGTGGTAAATTTAAATGGAGAGTTAGGAAAGAAATTAACCACTTCTAGACCCTAAAATATGGCTGTATATAAGAACACATTGCACAACTAATCTCATTCTTCTTTCACGCGATTTACCTTAAAAATGTAAAATCTCGGCTCAGTGCCTGTAGCTCAAGTGGCTAGGGCACCAGTCACATATACCGGAGCTGGTGGGTTTAATCCAGCCCAGGCCTGCCAAACAACAATTACCAAAAATTAGCTGGGCATTGTGGTAGGCGCCTGTAATCCCAGCTACTTGGGAGGCTGAGGCAAGAGAATCACTTAAGCCCAAGAGTTTGAGCTTGCTGTGAGCTATAATGTCACAGCACTCTACCCAGGGAAATAGCTTGAGACTCTGTCTCAAAATAAAGAGGGACTTTACCTAACGATTGCAATCAGTGTAACCTGGCTTATTGTACCCTCAATGAATCCCCAACAATAAAAAAAAAAAGTCAAATCTGTAGCTTTTTCCTTTCAAACTGGCATTTTTTTCCTTTTGTTAAGTCATATACACATAGATCATGAATACATTTATGCATATGTGGGGTATAATGTGTGGATTTTATTATACAATTTGAAGTGCTTACATCAAAGTAATTAATATAGCTTTCATCTCATTTACTTGATTATTGTGTTAAAACATTTGTGTTCTATACTTGATAGATTTGACTTGTTCCCTTACAATATGCTCCATAGGTGTGGTCCTACTGTTAATGGTAATAGCCAATGTAAGTAAAGGTACAGAGGAACAGGTACTCTTATTCATAGCTAGAAGGAAATATAAACTACAAGAAGGAAATATTATGATCTTCCAACATGTACCAAAATCCTTAACAGTGTATATATTTTTTTGTCCCAGAAATTTCTTTATTAGAAATATGGCATAAGGAAATATTATAGACATGCAAAAATGAGAAAATATTAACTATAAAACTGATTGTTCATTACAGCATTTGATGTAGAAAATTTAGAAATTATCTACTAGTGCACTTACAGGTAAATCAGTTAAACAAATTAGTGTGTATCCATTTGATAGAACAAGGCCACAAAAAAGCATTCATTATAAAAATTTATTTTAAAAGATTAAAAATCTGCGTGATATATTAAGTTAACAAAACAAGTTACCAAAGAGTATGATGCCATCTTCACAAAAGTATTTAAAAGTATTGACAGTACTTGCTCTTTGTAGTAATCTTGAGTGATTTTATTGACTTCTTTCCTTGCTTGTTCTATGTATTCTCTCTAGTTATCATGTATTATTTTAAAATGAGTACAAAAGGTTATTTTAAAAAGTAGAGATCTGCCTTTTTCTTCCAGGACTGGCTCACAAGGAAAAAAGAAAACAAATACCCTTCTAACTAGACTCTGTTGTAGTTTTCTATAACTGTTAGTAAGATGAAATAGCCTAATAAGAGGTGGAACAGAACCTCGCACCTAGATTTTCAATCAACCAATAAATTACCACCATGAAATATTTTAATTTTCAATAGCTTAAGATTTTTCCAAGAAGACAATGCTTAACTCTAAAAACATCAGCATATTTAATAAAACATGGATTATATAATATTGCCAATTGACCTGAAATGAGAAGTTTGGAGACAAAGTAAAGTTTTAATGAGAAATTGAGCAAAGGGTGGAAGTAAGATGACATGGGTGTGGTTTTTATTTAATCTCAAATATTTCTTATTCACAGTTAAATAATATATCATCATAATTTTTTTCTACTGTACTTTGGCATTTTTCATTTTGACCCAAAACTGAATCCTAAAGCCCATTTTTATGGAATAAATCAATCTGTCAATTCCCTGATGGAAAATATAGGTTTAGTCAGCAAGGACCCTTTGTTCTGATATCCTTGTTGATGCACAGATTTCAAGCTGAGCTATATCATCTTAGTCAGTATCTGGCTAGGAGATTTCTAATCCAGGCACAAGTATGAAAATAGCTATTGGAGCTCATTCTCCTGAATCAGCAATTCTCACTGTGATTTTAAAAAATAGTTTTCCTTTCAAAACCAGACTGCTATTCATCACTAGGAAAAATATGACATATTCTTTGAAGGATTTGAAGGGAGAACTCTGATGTATAAGCCTGGTATATCAGTCAAGATAAGCTAGGTTATGCTGTCGTAAGGATAATAATAAATAATAAAGAAAGAAAGAAAGAAAAGAAAAAGCACGAAAATATTAGTGGCTTAAGAAAAAAATGCGTATTTCCTGTAATGCTACATGTCCATGTTTGGTTTCTGAAAGTGAAGATGGTGGTGGAAGGGTTTTTTTCTCATTGCAGTTACTCAGGAATCTATCAGGAATTCAGTCTGAGATGGCAAACACCATTTTTAACATCTTTAGCTGCAGAGGCAGAGGGAAAAAAGGTCTAGGAAACATCTTCTACAGACAATTAAATCTCTGGCCTTTCTGGCCCTGATATAAGGTACATCACTTCTGCTCATAACCCATTGGCCAAAACTAATTACACAGTTTTAGTAAACCATGAGGGAATCAGGAAGCACAATCTTATAATGGGCTCAGAAAAGAAAGGGAATGTGACCTATTTGGAGAAAAGCATCAATGACTATCTTCCATTGTTTAGATGTTTGAGCCCTCTAAAACTCATTAAAATTTGATCCCCAATGTTGAAGACAGAGCTTAAATAAGAGGTGGCTGGGTCATGGGGGTGGATCCCTAATGACATTAATGTCCTCATTCAGAGTGAATGAGTTCTTACTCTATTAGTTCATGAAATAACTGGTTGTTAAAGAGTCTGGCTTCCACCCCTCTCTCCTGTTTCTTCTCTCACCACAGAATCTCTGCACACACCAGCTCCCCTTTGTCTTTTGCCATGAGTGGAATTAGCCTGAGGCTCTCAACAGATGCAGATGCCCAAACCTGAACATTCCAGTTATCAGAATGATGAGTCAAATAAACTTGTTTTCTTTATAAATAACCCAACTTCATGTATTCCAAAGCAAACTAAGATACTAGTAGACCAAGTATTTCCTTTCAATCATTTCAATTTCAGTTTGCCAAAGCCGATTGTGTGTACGTGTACGTGTGTGTGACAGAAGGAAGTTTTACATACACAGCCACAATTAATCACTCTTTCCTTTCCTTAATTTCATTTTCCACTTTATCTACATCTTCTTAGGCTGTTCATTTGGTAATCTAGTCTTCTGTCAAATATTAGTATTGTGCAGCAATAACTTTGTGAATAACACTCATTATAAACAGCCATGTTATATATTTCCTTAAGTCAGATAATTTAAGATAGGAATGTGGAATTTTCATCCCCACACAAAGGCATAGAAATAAAACACCCTTATGACGAATGACAAATGGGTTAAGTAAGAGATAAAGGAGGAAATTATTAAATGCCTAAAAGATAACAAATGAAGTTACAAGTTACAAAAACCTGTGAGATACAGCAAATCAGTCCTAAGAGGGAAATGTAATGAATTAGAAGCCTATATCAAAAAAAAAAAAAAAAAAACAGAAAGAGAGCACATCAATAACTTAATGAATCATCCCAAGGATAAGAAAAAGAAGAGAAATCCAATCCCAGACAAACAGAAGAAAAGAAATAACCAAAAATTAAATCAGAAATAAATGAAATTGAAAAGAAAAGAATCATTCACAAAAGTAATGAAACAAAACGTTGGTTGTTCAAAAAAGACAAAATTGATAAACCTTTGGGCAGATTAACTAGGAAAATAAAAGTAAAATCTCTAATAACCTCAATCAGAAACAAAAAAGGGGAAATAACAACGGATATCACAGAGATGTAAGGGATTATCTCTGAATTCTATAAGAAACTCTATGCCCAGAAATATGACCATGTGAAGGAAGTGGACCAATATTTGAAATCACACCCTCTCCCTAGATTTAGCCAGGAAGTAATAAATCTCCTAACAGACAATTTCAAGTACTGAGATCAACGAAACAATAAAAATATCTCCCAACAAAAAAAATGCCCTGGTTCAGACAACTTTATCCAGAATTCTATCAAACCTTCAAAGAATAGCTTATTGTCATACTACAGAAATTATTAAAAAAAAAAAAACTGAGGAGAAAGGAATCTTCCCCAACACATTCGACAAAGCAGACATCACCCTGATAGCAAAACCAGGAAAAGAACTAGAGACCAATTTCGCTAATGAGTATTGATGTAAAAATATTCAACTAAATCTTAGCCAAGATTACAGCTACACATGAAAAATAT
The DNA here is from genome assembly GCF_027406575.1 of Nycticebus coucang. Lineage (NCBI taxonomy): Eukaryota > Metazoa > Chordata > Mammalia > Primates > Lorisidae > Nycticebus > Nycticebus coucang. Next base: position 110,025,601 of record NC_069804.1, read on the forward strand.
TATACACCACAATCAAGCAGGTTTCATCCCAGGGATGCAAGACTGATTGAACATACACAAATCCATAAAGGTAATTCACCATATCAATAAAAGCAAAAACAAAGACCAAATGCAGAAACATTTGAAAAAATGCAGGATCCTTTTCTAACAAAAACATTGAACAATATAGGCATAGGTGGCACATTTCTTAAACCAACTGAAGCCATCTATGAGAGACCCACACCTAACATCATACTGAATGAAATAAAACTGAAAGCTTTTCCACTTAGAAAATGAACCAGACAATGTTGTCCTCTATCACCTCTGCTCTTCAACATAGTGCTGGAAGTTCTAGCTAATGCAATCAGGCAAGAGAAGGATAAAAGGGGGCATCCAAATTGGGGCAGTGGAGGTCAAACTCTTATTCTTTGCCAATAATATGATCTGATACTTAGAAAACAACAGAGACTCAACCACAAGACTCCTGGAAGTGATCAAGAAATACAGTAACATCTCAGGGAACAAAATCAATGTCCACAAATGAGTAGCCTTTGTATACACCAATAGCAGCCAAGTTGAGAAGCGAATCAAACATATAATTCCCTTCTCAGTAGCTTCAAAGACAATGAAATAATTAGAAATATACCTAACAAAAGAGTTGAAATTCTGGTACAAATATCTTTGTTATGTTGTGATTTTTGGTCTTCTGGGTATATGCCCAGCAGAGGAATTACAGGATTGAATGGCAGATCTATTTTTAGATCTCTGAGTGTTCTCCATATATCTTTCCAAAAGGAATGTATTAATTTGCATTCCCACCAGCAGTGCAGAAGTGTTCCCTTTTCTCCGCATCCACGCCAACATCTCTGGTCTTGAGATTTTGTGATATAGGCTAGTCTCACTGGAGTTAGATGATATCTCAAAGTAGTTTTGATTTGCATTTCTCTGATGATTAAAGATGATGAGCATTTTTTCATATGTCTGAAGGCCGTGCGCCTGTCTTCTTCAGAGAAGTTTCTCTTCAAATCCCTTGCCCAGCCTGCGATGGGATCCCTTGTTTTTTTCTTGCTGATGCGTTTGAGTTCTCTGTGGATTCTGGTTATTAAACCTTTGTCAGAGATATACCCTGCAAATATCTTCTCCCATTCTGAGGGCTGTCTGCTTGCTCTGCTTACTGTGTTCTTAGCTGTGCAGAAGCTTTTTAGTTTGATCAATTCCCAGTAGTGTATTTTTGAAGCTGCTTCAATTGCCCGGGGGGTTCTCCTCATGAAATACTCACCCAGACCAATTTCTTCAAGGTATTTGTACCAGAATGTTTATTGCAGCCCAATTCATAATAGCTAAGTCATGGAAAAAGCCCAAGTGCCCATCGATCCACGAATGGATTAATAAATTGTGGTATATGTATACCATGGAATACTATGCAGCCTTAAAGAAAGATGGAGACTTTACCTCTTTCATGTTTACATGGATGGAGCTGGAACATATTCTTCTTAGTAAAGTATCCCAAGAATGGAAGAAAAAATACCCAATGTACACAGCCCTACTATGAAACTAATTTGGGACTCTCACATGAAAGCTATAACCCAGCTACAACTTAACAATAGGGGGAAGTGGGAAAGGGGGGGATGGGTAGAGGGAGGGGAATCGGTGGGATCACACCTGTGGTGCATATTACAGGGGTATTTGCGAAACTTGGTAAATGTAGAATGTAAATGTTTTGGCACAGTAACTGAGATAACGCCGGAAAGGCTATGTTAACCACTGTGATAAAAATGTGTCAAATGGTTTATGAAGTGAGTGTATGATGCCCCATAATCATATCATTGTATACAGTTATAATTTAATAAAAAAAAACATTTAAAAAAATAAAATAAAAAAAGAAGAGTTGAAATTCATGTTTAAAGAGTACTATGAAACCTTAAGAAAGGAAATAGCAGAAGACATTAACAAACGGGAGAACATACCATGCTCTTGTATGGGAAGAATCAACATTGTTAAAATGTCTATATTATCCAAAAGCAATCTACAGATTCAGTGCAATCTCCCTTAAATTATCACCACCGTACTTTAAAGAACTGTAAAAAATAGTACTTCATTTTGTATGGAACCAGAAAAAAATCCCATATATCTGAGGTAATCTTTAGAAATAAAAACAACACTGGAGGCATCACTCTACCAGACTTTTGGTTATATTACACGTCCACAGTTTAGTAGAGACATAGACATATGAAACAAAATATAAAACCAAGAGATGAAACCAGTCTATTATCACCATCTGATATTTGATAAACCAAATGAAAGCATATACTGGGAAAAACAACTGCTATTCAATATATAGTGGTGAGAGAACTGGATAACCACATGCAAAAGACTGAAACTTGACTCACACCTTTCACTACTTACAAAAATTGACTCAAGATGGATATGATATTTAAATCTAAGACATAAAATGATGAAAATCCTGGAAGAAAATGTGAATGTGATGTTGTCCTGGGAAAAGATTTTATGAAGATGATATCAGCAGCAATCAAAACAAATGTGACTTAATTAAACTGGAAAGCTTTTGCATAGCCAAGAATATGACAACTAAAGCAAATAGACAACCTTCAGAATGGGAAAAGATATTTGCATGTTACAAATCTGACAAAGGCATGATAACTAGACTCTTCAGAGAACTCAAATTTATCAACAAAAAAGAGCAAACAATCCCATCTATCACTGGGCAAGAGGCATGATCAGAACCTTCACTGAGGAAGACAGATGAATGGCTAACAAACATGAAAAAATGCTCATCAACCCTAATCATCAAAGAAATGCACATTAAAATCACCGTCAGATATCACTTAACCCCAGTGAGAATAGCCCACATCACAACGTCCCAGAGTTGCAGATGTTGGCATGGGTATGGAGAGAAAGGAACATTTTAACTCTATTGGTGGTACTGCAAACTAACACAGCCTCTTTGGAAAGAAGTATGGAAAATCCTCAAAGAACTCAAATTAGACCTCTCATTTTACCTCACAATCCCACTACCAGGCCATCAAGAAGAAAAACAAATCATTTTATCATAAAGACATTTGCACTAGAATTTTTATCACAGCTCAATTTACAATCACAAAGATAAGATGTGGGAACAACCTAATGCCCATCAACTCCAGAATGGATTAACAAACTGTGGTATATGTATACTATGAACAACTATTCAGCTGTAAGAAAAGATGGTGATTTCACATCTTTTGTATTTACCTGGATGGATTTGAAACACATTCTTCTTACTAAAGTATCAGGGGAATAGAAAAGCAAGTATATAATGTACTCAATTTTATTATGAAGCCACATGCCCACATAGCAGAAAAAAATTCTATTCAAGTTGGAGGAGGGGGAATCTAAGAGGGCGTGGAGAGGGGGAATTGCCATGCTCCCACTTAAAGTGCACAAGGTTGAGGTGTATGGCATACCACTTGGATGTGGGACACAACCACAAGTGGTACTCTACTTAACAAATTTAAAAATTGTGACCTGGTTGTTTGTACCCTCACAATAACCTGAAATTTAAAAAAGAAATTGGAAGGTGTCTAAGCAAAGACTTTTAAATTATTATAATTCCTAGACAAATAATCAATTCACTCCATAATTAAAGGGCTTTTTGCACATATCAAGAAACAGAAATGACATACAAGACAGGATGCCAACAGAGAATTTTAACAGCAAGCAAAACATCAAGAACCCTTTGAGTTTACTATAAAGAATAAGGAAAAAGCCTAGTTATTGGGACAAAATAATACACTAGATGAGCAGCAAAAAGTGTTGCTGAAGTATAGAAGAAGTAGACCAATCTTCCCCAAATCCCTTCTGATTAGAAACATACTTAGTGGTCCCAAGACAAGGGAAATTTCATTCCTGATGGTGGAGAATAAATGTTCATAGGAGCTAAAAAGATATAGAGGTAGAGTGACAAGCAGACGGCATCTACCAGGAGTGGTAAACTCAAATGTCAAACATGAACAAGGCAGGAATAACTCATGTGTAAAGCTGTAAAACTGAACTGATAAAGAACAATAGGTGTAGAGAATCTACTACTGAAACCCACTGTGGCATCTGCCTACTTATATTGCCTTTCAAAATACTGTGCACAAACACACACACAAACAACAATAAAAAATGACTGTGTAGACCAAGCAAAATCTGTTCAAAACTATAACACTACTGTAAGTTTATAAATATTGGACTGGTAATTCTAGCTCGGTCCCTCTGCCCTATTTTATCTTTTTAGTATCAGCTTATTTATCCTATATTGTCCAGAGACTATATTTGGAACATATGCCTCTATACTTCTTGCATTACCTTGGAGGAACATGAGTTTTGGGCATCCTGGATTGTTTCTTCCTTAATTGTACACTGTTCTTTTCTGTTCACTTGGCTTTTGATCAAACTTTTATCCTGACCTTTGCTTTTATCGAGCATAGTTTGCTGCTTTGATTCTGTCTTTTCTGATCCCTTAGTGTAGCCTATTTCCTAAAACCTTCTTTAAAATGAAACTTCTCCAGTTCTAGCTTCTTAAAAAGCATCCATAATCTGCAGCAGCAATAACATAAAACATTTGGTGGATACCTATTGTGCATCAATATTGACTCTTGAGAGAGCGAGTTGGGCTTTTAAATGCAAATCATGATCTCACTCTTTTCCAATTGTTAGGTTTTTTTCTCACACTAACTCCATTCCAAATAACTGGAATTCGCCAATCTTAAAATCACCTCTTAGCTATAGAAAAAATTGTCTACTCCTTGAAGACAAATCAATTGGTTAATATTAGCTTGAGTAGATTAGCAGGGGACACAAATTAAGGTAGTAATTCCTCAGTCATCTCCTAGGAATAGCATGGTAATCTCAACATTATACCCAAATTCCCCAAATTAGCTAGCATGATTGCTAAAGAGAGGACATACACATTTTTGGATCAATTCATACCAAAAGAAAACTGTAATTCTTAATCTTTTCTTCTTAGTAAAAGCTACTAAATTAAATGCAAGGAAAACAAGTTATAAGAAAAAAATTACTAATTCTAAAATCCTTCAAAATCTCTCTAATTTCAATTCTTAAGAAAACAAGGCCCAGATAGAAATTTTTTCCCATTTTCTTGACAACAGTCCTTTCAAATTGTTCTGTGAAATGTTTCTCTTGCCAGTAGGAACAAAAGAATGTGCAGGTGTGCATTAGTCACTGAAATCTAAAAGAAAACCAGCCCCCACCCATAGTTTCCAGGTGCAGAAGAAACCAGGGCATGGCTTGTGTGCGGTGACAAAGCACTGAAGTAAAGCACTTGGAAAATTTCTTTTAAGAGTTGCCAGAGCTTGGTGGGTAAGGAGACTGATTGCAGTGCTGATCTGTGGGTGTGTCTAGAAAGACAATGGGGGGATTAACAATTCCTTTTACACTGGGCAAGCTGGAAAACTTTTAATTGACTAGTGGCAGCTACTGCTATTTTGAAAACCAGACTTATTTGTCACTCTTTGTCTTGGATTCCTAGCTAGTTCAAAGCCTTGGCTGAGCTGCTTCCCCATCTCCCATTCAAAGGGTTTGACATAGGGGACAGAATACTTAGCAGCTTTTAATTAGTGCTCTGCAGGTTTTAGTGCCACACACCTTAATCACTGCTTTCCAGGACATTCACTTGTTCCTTTACTTTGGACATTTTCCTTGCTGTATACTGGGAACTCTTGTGTCTTTTAGCTGTTGTGTATTCTGGCTTTTTATACCTGCAGTTCCCACCTACAAACCATGTCCTTAGTAGTAAACCACAAATACTCACTTATATGGAAGGGAATAATTTTAGAAATCCTCCCTCCTTCCCTTTATACTTATTCAGAGCCTCTATGAACTCCTACTATTTTTGTCTTGCTTTGAACCTTGCTTTGACTTACCCTTGGTCTCTAAATTCAACATTTAAACTTGGTAACTCTAGCATTTAACTTCAGTTTTCCTCAGTCATACAATCTTGATAAGAGGGCTATTTTGGGGGTTCCTGGTACCTGTGCTATCTTCAGTGATGTCCCTGTTACAGATTTAATCTTAGACATCCTTATACTCAATATGGTCTTTTAATTAGCACCATAATACTCAGTTCCTCAGAGGGTTTAGTTTCTCGAAAGGTACACAGCACTAATACATCTGTCACCATATTCTCCTTCCTCCATGTCTAAACTTGATCCCATTACTTGCTTCCTTGAAAACAACTCAGGCTTTAGAGTCAAAGTTACCTGAAAGTTTGAATACTAATTCCACTACTGAATGATTGCATAGCTTTGGGCAAGTTACTTCACCTTTCTGAGCCTTACATTCTGCAAAATTAATGTGTGATTCCCTATTATCAAGATCATACTATACTTTAAAATATTCTCAAAGCATCTAGTAGATTGTAGGCAATCAACAAATATTACTTTTATTCTCCAAGTTAATCCCCTAGTATCTTCTCCACTTCTGATATGTACATAGTATTTAAGATGTAAGCCTCTGTGGCATGACCTCTTCATCCTACCTACAAATGACAAAGGTAAAATTATAATATCATCAGGAACTAAGAGTTTTGTAGAAAATAAAAGACCAAGTAAGAATATTCACAACAGAAGAAAGTACACAGAAAAAAGAGTAGCCTAAGTAATGAGTTACCTTGATCTAAGAGTTTTCATGCATTGCTCATTCAAACATTAGCCTATCTCCAAGCACGAATAATCTGAAGAGTGTAAATTGAGCCAAGTAGGAGCTCATGGTTATATTGAAAGACTAAGAGGAAAGATTAATAAAAGCTTATAATAGGCAATTATTCCAAAAAGAAGATTTTAAGACTAAGTGTGTCTGGATGAGCTAAGAGGTAGGTTCCTCTCACTGAGTACATTTCTTATATTTCTAAATATATGAAGGCAAAAGCTCTTATGCCAGGGACAAGTAACATGAAGGAGCTGAACCCAAAACATGAGCACATTAAAAACCACCAAATGAAGGCATGCAAGTAAGCATATGGAAAAAGAAAGCAGCATATAGAGCTTTCTGAATACCTCTTCCAGACTTATCATGATGATGTATGATTCAAAGATAGTTCTAGGTTCCTCAAGAATCACATTTCAGAAAACTTTAGGCAACAAAAATACAATAAATAGCCTCACTTCTCTATGTAATCATGTTGGGACTATCAAGCACAGTGATTACAAATATCACCATGTGACTAAATTCAGTCAATTATAATACCACATCCTTATGTATTATTGATCTATGGTTAGACACATGACTGATAATTGTACCAGAGTCTTTTCATAATATATGATATGGAAACAATAGGAGAGGAAAAGTTTCTTTTCTATTTGGATTACCACACATGAGGAAGCAGGATTGGAGCCATTTTTCTTACTGCCTAGAAAGAGCCTGAATAAAAAAAAAATGAGTCCAACAAATAAAAACTATCTGGCACATAAGAAGAAAGGCCAAGTCCTGACAATATCCTAAGAGTCCTCTGATCCAGATTGCCCTCAAGCCAGAATCCACTCTGGGACATCAAAGTTACATGTACTATTATGGACTGTATGTTTGTGTTCCACCCAAATTCACACATTGAAATTTTAATCCACAATGTGATTATATTAGGATGTGAGGATTTTTTGGAAGTGATTATGTTACAAGGATAGAGCCCACATGAATGTGTTTAGCCACCTTATAAAACAGATCCCAGGGAGTCCAAGTTAGATGGCTCATACATGTTAATCTTAGTACACAAGGAGGCTGAGGCAGGAGGATTGTTCGAGCCCAAAAGTTTTAGACCAGCCTCAGATACACAATGATACACCATCTTTATCAAAACAACTTTTTAAATTAGCCAAGTGTGGTGATGTGCACCCCTAGTCTCAGCTACTCAAGAGGCTGAGTAAGGAGAATCACTTGAACCCTAAAGTTGGAGGTTACAGTGATCTATCATCATGCAATTGCCATCCAGTCTAAAAAACAGAGAAAGACCTTGTCAAAAGAAAAGAGAGAGAGCTCTTTCATCTCCTTTGATATGTGATGACACAGCAAGAAGGGTGCTTATAAACCAGCAAATGAGCCTTCCCCAGACATTGAATCTTCTTGATATTGAACTTCTACCCTCCAGAACTGTGAAAAATAAATGTTTGTTATTTAAATGCCCAGTCTATGGTAATTTGTTATAGCAACCTAAAATAACTAAAAAAATGGGACAACCAAGTTCTTTTGACTTGTTAGTTTTTTGTTGAGTTTTAATTGTTTACAACCAAAAGACTTCTCTCTTAACTTCATCAAGCCCAATTCCCTCCTCTATAATAATAAGACCTTGGAATTTTTTTCTGTATTTTGTTCTGTTTTCTTTGGTTATTAATATTTTTTAAGGATACATAATCTCACTATGTTGCCCAGGGTGGTCCCAAACTCCTGATCTCAAGCTATCTTCCTGCCTCAGCCTCCCAAAGTGGCTAGAATTAGTAGTGTGAGCCCCTCCACCTGGCTAATAAGACCTTGTTTTCCAGAGGGGATACAAGCACTATGTTAGACTACAACTTGAAATCATGGCAGCTGCTTCTAGCAACTTGCTTACTTTTTTTTAATTCAAGCACTTGAACACATACATAAATATACTGAAATGTTAACATTTAAAATCTTAACAAATAAAATAAAATGATAGTCACAAAGCCCTAAATCCACATACCACTCAGTGTTCAGTAAGAACAATTATTGCACATGCATCAAAATAAGCATATAATGGAACCCTATTCACATGACTATTTAACCAGAGATTTTTCATTATAAAGTGAGATATTATTGAAGAGTTTTGGGGGTTTTTTACATTTTGAAAATTATAATTAACTAATTGTGAATCTTAGGTTGTATTAAGCTGGATTTAGTAGGAAGACACATCTTTCTTTGGCATAACACAGGTAGTAAAACTTCATCAAAAACAGCAAACTCTTACCAAGCAAGGTCACCTCAAACTACTCTGTCAACAATACTGTAATCCCTACTTCTCACAGAATACAGAAATCTTATATATTGTAAGCATTTCAAATGTTTCACCCAAGTATAAATTATAACTTCTTCTATGGCAAAGGAGCCTGTCATGAACTAAGTGTCCCTTAAAAACAATTAGAAGAGCTAAATAAAATTCAAAGGAAAATCTGAATGTTTCACAGAACTTCTATGACAGACTAGAATTGAAGAAGCCAAGAACCCAAAGAAGAGGCAGATTGCCTGAGATGAGCCCAATATTCTGTATGCCTTGGGGTATTTATAGATTTTAGGCTGTGCAGGAAGAAACTAAGCAGATCAGAAAACAGTTGAGAAACCCAGTGAAGCGATTACCCTACTTAATTTCTTTGGATAGGTAAATTTGGAATTCAAAATCTTCAAAGGAGGAGGAGCTGTGAGAAACCCACCAGCCTCAACTGGGACCTCCTGAGAGAAAGATACTGGGAGTAAAAGTAAAAGTGGGCCAGGCTTTACAAAAATTTAAATCCAGCATTGATTCAGCTCAGCTACTAAATACATAAAGGTGATCAACTCCTACTCTGGCTACTTGGCAAAAGATAATTTTCTCTCTGTGAAATAATATCACATTATACAACATTTTTAGAGTTTTTCATGTACAATGTCTTCTATCATTTTATCAAAATAAATTTAAGAGACGATTGGAAGAAACTAAACAGAGCATTAGTACACCAGGAGATAAATTGGTAAAAATATCTAAGGTGAATCATGAGAATAAAGAATGGAAACCACAGAAATTTATAAGAAATATATAGGAAATTATGGGAAGTCCTAACATGTGTCTATTTGCTGTCTCGGAAGAGAAAGACAATTGGGCAGAAGCAATATTTAAAGAGGTAATGAGCAAGAATATTCTAAAATTGATTGATGGCATCAGGCTGAAAGGTCAAGAAATGTTTTATAAACACTAAGCAAACGAAGAGAAGGAGAGAGGAGGAAGAGGAGGAGGAATGAGAAGGAAGGGGAGAGGAGGAGAAGGAAAAGAAGAAGGAGGAGGAGGAAGAAAAGAAGAAGAGGAGGAAGAACAGAAGGAGGAGGAGATGGAGGAGGAGGAGGAAAAGAGGAAGAGGAGGAGGAAGAGCACTTCTAGGCATGCCATAGTAAAGCTATCTAAAATCTAAGGAAAAAAATTATAAGATTGCCAAAGAAAACAGAGCATGTTCTTGTTTAAAATGAACAATAAGCTTAATGGTCAGCTTGTTAATGAAATGGTGGAAGCCAGAAGTCAATGGAATAATATGTTTAATGACCTGAATGGACATAACAGGCAACCTAGAATTCTATACTCAAAAATTAACAGCCTTCAAAATTGAAGGCAAAGTGAAATATGCATCTCTAAACAAGTGAAATAGATTTTGTTACCAGTAGATGCACACTAAATTATTTTTTTTTAAATCCCAGATAGTTCTTCAGGGAGAAAGAAATGATCAGAGATAGGAACACAAAAATTCAAGATGAAATAAAAAGCAATTAAAATCTAAATATATGGTTAAATCTAAATCAATATTAACGATATGAAAAAATAATAGTCATTAATTTTAGAGTTTAAAATTTATGAATAATTAAAGCAAATGATGACAATAATGCAAATATGTAAGATAAAATTTGAATTATATTATTATAAGTATTAAAAATATTATAAGGTCTTATGATTGAGAAGTGGTCAAATGAATGATATCAAGGTCTATATGATGTATGATGTGATCTCTAGAGTAACCACTAAAAATACTAAAAGCGTATATAAACAACATGCAGTTAGAAAGTGAAATGCAATGATAAAAATATTTACTCAAAAGAAGGCTAAATAGAAGGGAAATAGATCATAAAATGCTGTACAAGTATAAAACAAATGGAAAAGTTATAATTTAAATCCCAATATATCCATAATAACATTAATTGTAATAGACTAGGCACTCCAATAAAAGAATAATAATAAAAGAACAGTCCAGAAACACAGATGTTTTGATTATTTTATCTTTAAAAAAAACTTTTATTAACCCTGTCTATTGTTTTCTGTTTGCTTTCCAATTCATTTAGTTCTGCTCTGAGCTTACTTACATCTTTTCTTCTGCTAGCTTTGAGTTTGGTTTACTCTGCTTTTTCCAGTTCCTGAAGGTGTGCCATTAGGTAGTTAATTTGTGATATTTCTATCTTTTTGATGTAGGTATTTAAGTGTCTCAGTTTTCCCTGGAGCAATGTTTTTGCTGTGTCCCATAAATTTTCACAGCTTGTGTCCCCTTTGTAATTCAGTTTCAAGAAATTTTTGATTTCCATCTTAGTTTTACTCTTGACTCAATGATAGTTCACTAGCAGGTTGTTTAATTTCCATGATGTTGTGTAGGTTTGAGTGTCTCTCTTGTGATTGATTTCTAGTTTTATTCTACTGTGAGAAGATACATGGTATGACTTCTATTTTTCTGAATTTCTTGAGACCTTTTTTGTGACCTAAGATATGATCAGTTTTGGAGAATGTGCCATGTACTGCTGAGAATCATGTGTATTCTGTAATTTGGGGGTGGAATGTTCTGTAACTGTCTTGGGTCCATTTGATTTAGAGTTTAGTTTAAGCTTAGTGCTTATTTATTATTTTTTGATGATTTATTGAGTTCTGACAGTTGACTGTTGAGGTCCCTGGCAAGTATAGTTTGAGTTATGTATATAGGAGTTTCCGTGTTCGATGCATGTATAATTGGCATTGTTATGTCTTCTTATTGAATTGGTCTCTATACCATTAAATAATGACCTATTTTTGTCTTTCTTTACCTTTGTTGGCTTAAGGTCGATATTATCTGATATAAGAATGGCTACACCTGCTCTCTTTTGATCTCCATTTGCATAGAATATTGAGTCTGTGTGCAACCTTGTGGTTCCTAGAGACAGCATGTACTTGAGTTTTTTATCCATTCAGCCAGCCTATGTTTGTTTTTTGTTTTTTTTTTGTTTTGTTTTTTTTTTTTGCAGTTTTTGGCCGGGGATGGGTTTGAACCCGCCACCTCCAGCATATGGGGCCAGTGCCCTACTCCTTTGAGCCACAGGCATTGCCCCAGCCTATGCTTTTTGAGAGAAACATTCTGTTAACATTAATTGATAGCATTGATATGCTGGTTGTTGGTCTGTTCATCCTATTGAATATTCCCTTATTCAATAGGGAATATTGTTTGCTTTGTTATATCTCTTGTTACATTGTTTTGTACGAGTTGTGACTTGGGGTTTTTTAGGTGAGTTTACAATGGTGGGTATCTGTTGTGCTGTTCTGAGTATTTTATGTAGGGCAGGTCTGGTCATGGCAAATTCCCTCCCTGTTTATTTCTCTGGAAAAGACTTAATTTGTCTATCAATTGTAAAACCTAGTTTTGTAGAATACACAATTCTAGGCTGACAGTTGCCTGTTTATGTTAATTGAAAATGGGGCCACAATGCCTTCTGACATTTAAAGTTTCCACTGAAAAGTTTGCAATTAACCTGAAGGTTTTTGCTTTGCAGTTTATTTGATGCTTTCATATTTCTGCTTGAAGAATTTTCTCCTTCATTTTGACTTTGGCCCAGTTAATTGCTATGTGTATTGGAGATGACCTGTTTCCTATGAATCTTCTGGTGTTTGATATCTCTCTTGCATCTATGTGTCTAAATTGCTGGTGATAGCAGGGAAGTTTTTGGTTTTAATTTCTTCAAATAAAATTTCCATGCTTTTAGCTCTTTCTTTTTCTCCCTCAGAGATAACTATAATATGAATGTTAACTCACTTCACATAGTCCCATATCTCTTTCATTGACTGCTCATTTTTTTTTTTTATACTCTTCTCTGCCCCTTTGAATGACTGGTTTATCTTGAGACCCTTGTCTTTAAGCTGAAATTCTTTCTTGGTTTAGTTTTTTGTTGTGTTTTTAAATTCCCTACATGACTCTTTCATGTGTTTAAGTTCTATCATATACTTTCTAATATTGTGTAGTTCTATAATATTTTTTTTTCATTTTCCCCATTGACTTTCTTAAATTATTTTTGGCTTCCTTTTTTGGTTTTCAACTTCCTCTTCAATTCCAGTCATCTTATTTGCCACCCACATTCTGAATTTCATTTCTATCATTTTGGCAATTTTCTTATGGCTGGAATCCACTACTATAGCTCCATTATGTTCCCTTGGAGATGTTGAACTATTTTGTTTATTCACGTTGCCAAGGTTATTCTACTGGTTTCTTCTCATCTGTCTCCTCTTCTCCTGGCTGAGTTAACAGTATTGCATGACACCTGTCCTCTTTTGGTGGGAACTTTCTTGAACCATGTCTAGGAATGATGGCTACTCAGGCTCAGGATTCTGAGTGAATTTTTGGACCTCAGGGAGGTTCTGCCAACCCTGCAATAGTGGTGGGAACTCAGAAGTGGAGTCTTGGGATGTAGGCACAAATCTGTAGTTTCAGGGCTGGAGCCACAGGCCCAATATGGGTCCTGGAACTATAAGGGCAGACTTTCACATTTGGTGACAGCAGGAACTTCAGAAGTGGCTCTTGGTAATTTGCAGGCACTGCCATCCATTCAGAGGATTGTGCCATCTGTTAGATAAACCTGAGACTGGCAGACACCAGATCCTGCTGCACATGCTCTCTGGTAGACTGTCTCTGCACAAATTCAGCATCTCCCCCATTGGCCCAGAGATCTTCAGTGGAAGAGGAAAACTCCACACAGATTGAGCTATCTGTAACTTTTGTTTCTCTTCAAAAAAGTAGTTTCCCCTAAGGTTGCTTCCATATTACTTTCTTCACTTCTTCCAGCAGTGTGAATTATATTAGGACCCACCAGCTTAATATCTGAGATGGTGGTCACCATTGTGAGTAAGAAACATTGTTTGATTGAGTTGCTAGATGCTGTAATGAGCTATAGAGTTCTCCCTGTCAGTGGTTTATGTTTGCAGAAAACAGTCAACTAAAAAGTTGTTCTTTTGTGCCTGTGATAAGTTTTAGTCCCTTAAGTGGAGCACTTGGAAGCTCCAGGCTTTGGAAGGGGTTTGTGGCTCCCAAGGTATTACTTGATCTCCACCACAGCAGAGGTAGGTGGCAGAGTAAGGCTAGGCATAGTTAATTTGTGTGTCTGGAAGGTCTTGCAAAGCTTTGGAAAGGTTCAGAGCTCATTTTCCTAGCTGCTAGGTAGAGCTGCTGAGAGGAGGGTTAAGGCTGGCTGTTTATTTATTTTATTTTTTTTATTAAATCATAGCTGTGTACATTGATATGATCATGGGGCATCATTCACTAGCTTCACAGATCGTTTGACACACTTTCATCATACTAGTTAACAGAGCCTTCCTGGCATTCTCTCAGTTACTGTGCCAAGACACTTACATTCCACATTTACCAAGTTTCACATATACCCTTGTAAGATGCACCACTGGTGTAATCCCACCAATCCCTTCCTCTACCCACCTCCTCCCTCCATCCCCTCCCTTTCCCCCTTCCCCCTATTCTTAGGTTGTAACTGGGTTATAGCTTTCATGCGAAAACCCTAAATTAGTTTCATAGTAGGGCTGAGTACATTGGGTACTTTTTCTTCCATTCTTTTTTTTTTTAATTTTTTTATTAAATCATAACTGTATACAATGATATGATTATGGGGCATCATACACTCACTTCATAAACCATTTGACACATTTTTATCACAGTGGTTAACATAGCCTTTCCGGCGTTATCTCAGTTACTGTGCCAAAACATTTACATTCTACATTTACCAAGTTTCGCAAATACCCCTGTAATATGCACCACAGGTGTGATCCCACCGATTCCCCTCCCTCTACCCACCCCCCCCTTTCCCACTTCCCCCTATTGTTAAGTTGTAGCTGGGTTATAGCTTTCATGTGAGAGTCCCAAATTAGTTTCATAGTAGGGCTGTGTACATTGGGTATTTTTTCTTCCATTCTTGGGATACTTTACTAAGAAGAATATGTTCCAGCTCCATCCATGTAAACATGAAAGAGGTAAAGTCTCCATCTTTCTTTAAGGCTGCATAGTATTCCATGGTATACATATACCACAATTTATTAATCCATTCGTGGATCGATGAGCACTTGGGCTTTTTCCATGACTTAGCTATTATGAATTGGGCTGCAATAAACATTCTGGTACAAATATCTTTGTTATGTTGTGATTTTTGGTCTTCTGGGTATATGCCCAGCAGAGGAATTACAGGATTGAATGGCAGATCTATTTTTAGATCTCTGAGTGTTCTCCATATATCTTTCCAAAAGGAATGTATTAATTTGCATTCCCACCAGCAGTGCAGAAGTGTTCCCTTTTCTCCGCATCCACGCCAACATCTCTGGTCTTGAGATTTTATGATATAGGCTAGTCTCATTGGAGTTAGATGATATCTGGGTGAGTATTTCATGAGGAGAACCCCCCGGGCAATTGAAGCAGCTTCAAAAATACACTACTGGGACTTGATCAAACTAAAAAGCTTCTGCACAGCTAAGAACACAGTAAGCAGAGCAAGCAGATAGCCCTCAGAATGGGAGAAGATATTTGCAGGGTATAACTCTGACAAAGGTTTAATAACCAGAATCCACAGAGAACTCAAACGCATCAGCAAGAAAAAAACAAGGGATCCCATCGCAGGCTGGGCAAGGAATTTGAAGAGAAACTTCTCTGAAGAAGACAGGCGCACGGCCTTCAGACATATGAAAAAATGCTCATCATCTTTAATCATCAGAGAAATGCAAATCTTCCATTCTTGAGATACCTTACTAAGAAGAATATGTTCCAGCTCCATCCATGTAAACATGAAAGAGGTAAAGTCTCTATCTTTATTTAAGGCTGCATAGTATTCCATGGTGTACATATACCACAATTTATTAATCCATTTGTGGATCGATGGGCATTTGGGCTTTTTCCATGACTTAGCAATTATGAATTGGGCTGCAATAAACATTCTGGTACAAATATCTTTGTTACGATGTGATTTTTGGTCTTCTAGGTATATGCCCAGTAGAGGGATTACAGGATTGAATGGCTGGCTCTTTAAACTAGGATGAATTCTCATGAGGAAAGGACCATAATCCCCAAACTGGCTGTTGGGAGTGAGCTCTTCTCCTCTTGCATCACCTCTGCCCGCTAGTGTCCGGTTGTAAATGGGTGTGAATGAATACATTGAACTCAATTGCTATGGTGCTATGGGCTGAGATCTTCCCTGACACAAGACCTACCCTAGTCTGATAGCATGGCATTCCTGTGGGAAGGATGGGCACTTCCTCAGATCTCTGTGTGTCAGATCCCCTGGTATTCTCCCATCAGTTCCACTTATGTGGGCTCCCTTGCTTCCTTAGTGTGACTCCCAAACCTTCCTCCTGTGTTACCCAGAGATACACTTGAGTCCAAGGGGCACAGAATCTGTTCTGCATGTTTGACTCATCAGTATGCCTCTCCAAGAAATATCAATGGGTAGGGTACTCCTAAAATGGACACCCCAGGTCCACTGCAGTTTCTCAAGGGGAAAGGTGTGGGTTTCACTCTCCATGGAAACCTCAGACTAGAGGATGTGCCTGCTGGGGAGAGGAAGCCACTCACCAAATTCTTGGCTCAAACTGCTCTCTTGGTTTCAGTGGATGGGAGATGACAAGAGTCTGAATGGAAGACAGCTAGCTCTGTGGCATCTTGGGTCACACTCCTTGGAGGGAAACTCGATATGGAATGTCCAAGCCCTGAGATCAGAAGAATTCTCCCCATAGTTTTGTCATCATCACAGTACTAGGGCTTGTGGGAATGGAAAAGCTTCCAAGTTACTTGGTAGCTCAATGATCAGTAAAGGATGGTGCAAGGGAGAAGAGGATTTCCCCTTACCTCTTCACTGGGCTCCAACTCTCTCTGGGTTTGATCCTCATTGATATATTTTGTCCTTTATCCTCTTCCTTCTCTGTTTCACAATTTTCCTCTGTGAGGTCCTCAGCAGGCTCCAGCACTTCTCTCTCTGACTAACACCAAAGCTGTGTACCCTCTCCCTCTCCTTTATCTGAAACCCTCTCTTCCGTTGAGATCTTCCAGCAAGCAATGTCTCTAGTCTCTTGTCCCCCTTCAACAATTATTTATTGAGCACTTACTATAATCCAATTAGCACTATAACATTAAAAAACAAGTATAAATACTGGTTTTTGGCAGTATTTATGTTTTTCTTTAATTTTTAACTAAAATCAAAACCCTATATATATGGAGTACAATATAATGATTTGATATAAAATGTGGAATGCATAAACCAAACGGATTAATATATCAATCACCTCACTTATTTATTTTTTGTGGCAAGACATTTAAAATTTACTCTTAGTTATTTTGAAATATACATTTGCACTGTGTGAATTTTTATTTTTGTGAAATTTACAAATAAGTTTTCTGAACTTTATTTTCTACAAAAACAAGCAAGTTGTGTCTAATAAGTTCTATGGTCCCTTCCAATTTTAAGATGCTATGAGTAAAAACTAGGATCAAGAACCACTAATATTAATCTTTACCAATAGCCTGAAAGTATCTTTGCCGACCACTACAGAGACACTCTACTCTTTGACCACTTTTAGTGAAATGAGATAGGCAGACACTTCCAATATCTTTGCATTTATTTCTTTTTTTATTTTATTTTTTTTTTATTAAATCATAGCTGTGTACATTGATATGATCATGGGGCATCATTCACTAGCTTTACAGACCATTTACCAAGTTTCACATATACTCTTGTAAGATGCACCACAGGTGTGATCCCACCAATCCCCTTCCCTCTACCCACCTCCCCCCTCCTTTCCCTCCCTTTCCCCCTTCCCCCTATTCTTAGGTTGTAACTGGGTTATAGCTTTCATGTGAAAACCCTAAATTTGTTTCATAGTAGAGCTTAATACATTGGGTACTTTTTCTTCCATTCTTGAGATATTTTACTAAGAAGAATATGTTCCAGCTCCATCCATGTAAATATGAAAGAGGTAAGTCTCCATATTTCTTTAAGGCTGCATAGTATTCCATGGTGTACATGTACCACAATTTATTAATCCATTCATGGATCGATGGGCACTTGGGCTTCTTCGTTGACTTAGCAATTATGAATTGG
This sequence comes from Nycticebus coucang, assembly GCF_027406575.1. Lineage (NCBI taxonomy): Eukaryota > Metazoa > Chordata > Mammalia > Primates > Lorisidae > Nycticebus > Nycticebus coucang. The sequence continues at coordinate 110,043,691 of NC_069804.1, forward strand.
GCTGCAATAAACATTCTGGTACAAATATCTTTGTTATGATGTGCTTTTTGGTCTTCTGGGTATATGCCCAGTAGAGGGATTACAGGATTGAATGGCAGATCTATTTTTAGATCTCTAAGTGTTCTCCATATCTCTTTCCAAAAGGAATGTATTAATATGCATTCTCACCAGCAGTGCAAAAGTGTTCCCTTTTCTCCACATCCACGCCAACATCTCTGGTCTTGGGATTTTGTGATATAGGCTAGTCTCACTGGAGTTAGATGGTATCTCAAAGTAGTTTTGATTTGCATATCTCTGATGATTAAAGATGATGAGCATTTCTTCATATGTCTGAAGGCCACGCACCTGTCTTCTTCAGAGAAGTTTCTCTTCAAATCCCTTGCCCAGCCTGTGATGGGATCCCTTGTTCTATTCTTGCTAATGCCTTTGAGTTCTCTGTGGATTCTGGTTATTAAACCTTTGTCAGAGACATAACCTGCAAATATCTTCTCCCATTCTGAGGGCTATTTGCTTGCTTTACTTACTGTGTTCTTGTCTGTGCAGAAGCTTTTTAGTTTGATCAAGTCCCATTAGTGTATTTTTGAAGCTGCTTCAATTGCCTGGGGGGTCCTCCTCATAAAATACTCGCCCAGCTGTATTTCTTCAAGGGTTTTCCCTGCACTCTCCTCTAGTATTTTTATAGTTTCATGTCTTAAGTTTAAATCTTTTATCCAGTGAGAGTCTAGCTTAGTTAATGGTGAAAGGTGTGGGTCCACTTTCAGTCTTCTACAGGTTGCCAGCCAGTTCACCCAGCACCATTTGTTAAATAGGGAATCTTTTCCCCACTGAATGTTTTTAATTGGCTTATCAAAGATTAAATAACGGTAAGTAGCTGGATTCATCTCTTGGTTCTCTATTCTGTTCCAGACATCTACTTTTCTGTTTTTGTGCCAATACCATGCTGTTTTGATCACTATTGATTTGTAGTATAGTCTGAGGTCTGGTAGAGTAATTCCTCCTGCTTTGTTTTTATTTCTGAGTAATGTCTTGGCTATTCAAGGTTTTTTCTGATTCCATATAAAACGAAGTATTGTTTTTTAAAGGTATTTAAATATGACAGTGGAGCTTTAGTAGAGATTGCATTGAAATTATATATTGCTTTGGGTAGTACAGACATTTTAACAATGTTGATTCTTCCCAGCCATGAGCATGGTATGTTTTTCCATTTGATAATATTTTCAGCTATTTCTTTTCTTAGAGTTTCATAGTTCTCTTTATGGAGATCTTTCACGTCCTTTGTTAGATAAATTCCCAAATATTTCATCTTCTTTGGCACTACTGTGAATGGGATAGAGTCCTTAACTGTTTTTTCAACTTGACTGTTGTTGTTATATATAAATGCTACCGATTTATGAATGTTGATTTTGTAACCTGAGACACTGCTGTATTCCTTGATCACTTCTAAAAGTTTTGTAGTAGAGTCCCTATTGTTTTCCAGATATACTGTCATATCATCTGCGAAGAGCAAAAGTTTGATCTCTTCTGACCCTATATGGATACCCTTGATCGCCTTTTTTTCCCTAATTGCAGTGGCTAAAACTTCCATTACAAAGTTAAAAAGCAATGGAGACAATGGGCAGCCTTGTCTGGTTCCTGATCTCAGTGGAAATGATTCCAATTTAACTCCATTCAATATGATATAGGCTGTGGGTTTGCTGTAGATGGCTTCTATCAGTTTAAGAAATGTCCCTCTATACTGATTTTCTTAAGTGTTCTGATCATGAAGGGATGCTGGATATTATCAAAATCTTTTTCCGCATGGATTGAGAGAATTATATGGTCTTTGTTTTTTAATTTGTTTATGTGCTGGATTACATTTATAGATTTACGTATATTGAACCAGCCTTGAGATCCTGGGATAAAACCGACTTGGTCATGATGTATAATTTGTTTGATGTGTTGCTGGATTCTGTTTGTTAGGATCTTGTTGAATATTTTTGCATCTATATTCATTAGTGATATTGGTCTATAATTTTCTTTTCTTGTTGGGTCTTTTCCTGGTTTCGGGATCAGGGTGATGTTTGCTTTGTAGAACGTGTTCGGTTGTCTTCCTTCTTTTCCTACCTTTTGGAACAGGTTGAGTAATATAGGTACTAATTCCTCTTTAAAGGTTTGGTAGAATTCAGACGTGAAACCATCTGGTCCCTGGCTTTTCATTTTAAGGAGTTTTTGCATGGTTGATGCTATTTTTGAACCTGATATGGGCCTGTTCAACATTTCCACTTAATTCTGGCTAAGTCTTGGAAGGTGACGTGCTTCCAAGTATTGGTCAATTTCCTTCAGATTTTCATATTTCTGAGAATAAAGTTTCTTGTAATATTCATTAAGGATTTTTTTTTCATTTCTGAGGAGTCTGTTGTTATTTCATCTTTCTTGTTTCTGATTGATGAGATTAGAGATTTTACTCTTTTTTTCTTGATTAGGTTGGCCAAAGGTTTATCTATTTTATTGAGCTTTTAAGAAAAACCAGCTTTTTGATTTATTGATCTGTTGTATTATTCTTTTGTTTTCAATTTCATTTAATTCTGCTCTAATTTTGGTTATTTCTTTTCTTCTACTGGGTTTGGGGTTGGAATGTTCTTCCTTTTCCAGTTCCTTGAGATGTCCTATTAAGTTGTTAACTTCCTCTCTTTCTGTTCTCTTCAGGAAGGCTTGCAGTGCTATAAATTTCCCTCTTAGAACTGCCTTTGCGGTGTCCCAGAGGTTCTGATAGTTCATGTCTTCATTGTTGTTTTGTTCCAAAAAATTTGTGATTTCTTTCTTAATCTCATCTCTGACCCAGCTATCATTCAGCATAAGGTAATTTAACTTCCATGTTTTTGTATGAGTATACAGATCCCTGTTGTTACTAGGTTCAAGTTTTATTCCATGGTGGTCCATGGTAGATGGATGGAATAATTTCTATTCCTTTAAATTTACTGAGGTTAGACTTGTGACCTAAGATGTGATCGATTTTGGAGTAAGTTCCATGGGCTGATGAGAAGTATGTGTATTCAGTTTTGTTGGGATGAAATGTTCTGTAGATGTCTGCTAAATCCAAATGTTGGATGGTTAGGTTTAAATCTAAGATTTCTTTACTCAGCTTCTTGTTGGAGGATCGATCCAACACTGCCAAAGGAGTGTTGAAATCTCCGACTATTATTGAGCTAGAGGAAATCAAGTTGCTCATGTCTGTTAGAGTTTCTCTTATAAATTGAGGTGCATTCTTGTTGGGTGCATAGATGTTAATAATTGAGATCTCATCATATTGAGTATTACCCTTAACAAATATGAAGTGACCGTTCTTGTCCTTCCTTACTTTTGTTGGTTTAAAGCCTATTGTATCTGCAAATAAAATTGCAACACCTGCTTTTTTCTGATTACCATTTGCCTAAACTATGTACGACCATCCATTGATCCTGAGTCTGTATTTGTCTTTTAAGTTAAGATGGGTTCTTGTATGCAACAAATATCTGGCCTGAGTTTTTGTATCCAATCACCTAACCTATGCCTCTTTAGAGGACAGTTTAAGCCGTTCACATTAATGGAGAACATTTATAAGTCTGGTGAAGTTTTGGATATCAAGTTTTCCAAAAGTCCAGTGGGCATTTTTAATCATTTCACCAGTATGGAAATTGGAGTTTGATCTGAAGTTTCTGAGTAAGTTTACTTTTGTGGTATAGGATTGGGTTGGTCATTATGGAGGATATGTCTTAGAATAGCCTGAAGAGCTGGTTTTGTCATGGCAAATTTCTTCAACATATGAATGTCATTAAAGTATTTAATTTCTCCATCATAAATGAAACTCAGTTTAGCCGGATACAAGATCCGGGGTTGAAAGTTATTTTGCTTTAGGAGATTAAAAGTCGGTGACCACCCTCTTCTGGCTTGAAAATTTTCAGCAGAGAGATCTGCTTTCATTCTAATATTCTTGCTTTTGAAGGTAATGTTTTTTTTTTCTCCTGGCAGCTTTGAACATTTTCTCCTTCATATTAACTTTAGTGAAGTAAACTATGATATGCTTGGGGGACGTCTTATTGGGGTTGAGTCATGCTGGGGTTCTGAAGCTGTCCACTATATGAATTTCAGAATCTCTAGGCATGTCTGGAAAATTCTCTTTCATAATTTCATGCAGAAGGGCCTCTTTGCCCAGCAAGGCCACTTCATCTGTTTCTGGAACCCCTATGATTCGGATATTCGCCTTCTTCGAATTATCCCAGAGCTCTCGGAGAGAATGATCTGTTTTTGCTCTCCATTTCTCTTCCTCTTTGAGAGTTTGGGAGCGTTCAAAGGCTTTATCTTCGATGTCAGAAATCCTTTCTTTTGCTTGCTCCATTCTGTTGCTGAGGGATTCTACTGTATTTTTCATATCTTTGAGGGCTGCAAATTCTTGCTTCAGTGTGTCTAAGTCTTTGGTGGTTTTGTCTTTAAATTCGTTAAATTCTTGAGACAACTTTTGAATTTCACCTCGAATTCCTAATTCCACTTTGTTAATCTGGTCTGCAATCCAAATTCTGAATTCGATTTCTGACATCTCAGCCAGTTGTTTATGAATGGGATCGTCAATTGCATCTGCCATATCTTTCCTTGGGGGGGGGTTGATCTATTCTGGTTATTCATGTTACCAGAGTTTTTCCATTGATTCCGCCCCATGGTTGTTTTACTCCCTCTGATTTTTTCCCCTGGGGCTTTGTCGAGGGCCTGTACAGTTTTGTGGCCTGAGAAACTGGGGCCCTGTCTGCTGTGGTGGGGCTAAGTGGTTCTGTCTTGTTTTCAGCTGGTTTCTGTTCCACCCTAGTGAAACAGATACTTTGGATTGAAGTCTCAGCTGTGGAGAAATATCAGCACTTAAGTCACCCCGCCCCCCACCAGCAAACAATTGGAAAAGAAAAATCAAACCTTCCTACCACCGTGCACCCAGGGCACCACCTGATTTGTCCTCAGGCAATTGGTTCAGTTCAAAAAGGTCCAAATCAATTGTCTCAGTCTGCACCTGTCTCAGGTGAGAGAGTTTAAGAGGTCTCTGGGAACTAGATCACAGGGGTCTGGTGACTACTCTGGTGTGGCTTGCTCCAGTGCTGTGTGGAGTCATGAGAAGCCACCCAGTCAATAAATCAGTCTGTGAAATTTGCTGCCTCCTTCCCCACCTTGCACCACTTCACTTCCAGTCACTGATAGCCCTGCAGTTGGCTGACCCTGTTGCCTGTAGTGAATCAGTACTCCAAGAGTTTATACCTGCCTGAATCGCAAGGAAGTCTGCCAGGCCGCTGCGCTCTGCCTCTCTCCAGCAGGAGGAAGTGAGTCCTGACAACCTCGAGCGCTTGATGAAGGTTGAGGGGTTTTTACTCAGGTCCAGTCTCGCCCCTGATTAATGTTACTGACAGAACAGAACAGAACAACTCTGCGGTTCCCCTTTTGTTTGTATCCTTGTGGTCGCAGCTCGCCTCAGTGGGGTTGACGTGCGTTCTACAACCTTCTCTCTTAGTGCAGCTCAAATCCACCAGGTTACTTGCTGAATTTTCTCTCCTTCTGGATGGGAGCCTCTGTGGAAAGCTGGCTTCAGTCAGCCATCTTGTCTCCTCCCCCCTAAATTTTACATTGATTTCTAAAATGGGTCCAAATATATTTGTCTTTTTTATCCTGAACATCACTTGCTCAGGCTTATCACTGTTTTCATGCCACAGACAGATGGTGGGTCTTCAAATATATACCCACTAGGAAAATGTACTGGGAAATGTTACTCTTTCTCCCATGTGTAACTCAGAAACAAGTAAATGAATTCAACTTTCAATGGGATTTGGCCTCTAGGCCAGTAATTTTTAATCTGTATATTGCAAAAATTTTTAAAGATCATTAATTAAATTATTTTTCAAAGGAATTCAAAGCACAGTAAGTATATCCTTTTTAACTCTTTTTTTTTTTGATCAACATAAGTGTGCCTCAGAAGTTTAACTATAGGTTCAAGTGTGTTGTGAGATTAAAAAATGTTAGAAAACACCACTATAGGCTAAAAACAAGAGTTATTAAATTTAGTCAAAAATAAAAATTTGTTGTTTGGCTGAGAATGGAGGTGAGAAAACTGGGACTACCATTATAAGTGATAGCTCTAGCGTTTTTCTTTGTGATTTCTCTATCTTATGACATGCATCTACAGCCATATCAATTACAATATCATGTGTTTTATACAACCAAAGTGAGGGTTCAATTAAAGAGGAGACATGCATAGGTTTTTAATTCCCTATTTAATCACCCTTCCTGATGGGGCAGATAACATTAGGCATACATGTGCTACTTCCTGTGTGACACCATTCTCTATAGGCATCGTCCATTTATGCATATTTAATGAGCAGAGGCACTTAATGCCTCTGTTCCAGACTAGCTTTCCAAGAATTTTTGCATAATTAACAGCCTAAAAAGACAGAGATAATGTCTCTCTCTGGAGCAAAGGGAAGATATACTTACTGCTGTTTATAAAAGATTTGAGTTCCCTGAGTTTAGGAATCCTCTCCTCTAATCAACCCATTGCATGTGCAGATATCATATAGCCCTCTTTATATTGACCTATGAGAACTGGGGCGCAGGAAACTGGTGCAAGGAAATGTTAGTCCTCTGACTACTGCTGCTGCTGCGAGTAATAAAATCTCTTTTCCCGGACCCAGAAATCTATGTCTTTTCATCCATGAAACCCTAACAGCTTGAAAATAGGGGAAAAAAATCTCGGGCATATCGAAGTTCTTCATAATTCCTAAGGGAAGGTTCTACAGCTGCCTTTAGTTGGGACTCATTTTACCCCTGTAGGCAATAATAACATTAACAACAATAATAATAGTAAAATATGCTACTATTTTTTTTGGCATTTATTTTATGACTGGTTGGTAGCTGCATTTTGGGCAGTGGTGATGGTTCCATGTATTTTCTTAGTTGTAAGGTAATTTCTCTGATTGATTCTCCAAGTGAATAACCACTTATTAAATATTTGTTTACTGAAGTAATGACTGTGAAACATTCTTGGCACATTGGTTGTACTGGCTGACTCAAATAATTACTACTGAATAAATAACTATACTGAGTGTCAGGCCTTGAGAAAGGTACTCTTACTTTGCCTGATCAAGTTAGCCACTTACCCAAGCAGCCCACTTTACACTTACACTTTTAAAAATAAGGGAGCCTATGTGATCACAAAGAGTATTTGTAGGGCTATAAAACCAAGAGCTTTTAACACTAGAATCAAAATTAAAGTGAGTAAAGGATGCCATAGTCACTCAGTAGTGTTACGTATCACCTCTGTGGTGGTATTCCTCCCTAAAATCCATAACTCCAGTTTAATCACAAGAAATTATCAGCCAAACCCAAATTTAGCAACATTTTACAAAATATCATGTTCAGTGTTCTTCAAAAGTACCAAGGTCATGAACATGGAAAGATTAAAAAAAAAAAAAAAAGAACACAGGTCTGCAGAAACTAAAGAGACATGATAACCAAATAAAATATGAAATCCTGTACTGCATCCCAAGCAGGAAACAAGACATTGGTGAGAAAATCAGTGAAATTTGAATACAGTCCACAGTTTGGTGAAGAATAATACAATAATGCTAATTTCATGGTTCTAATAAATTCATCAAGGCTATGGTGTTGACAAGCGGGGAAGCTGTGTAAAGGTTATACAATAACATTCTCTACTATTTTCCCCACTCTTCTCCAAATGCAAAAGTATTTCAACATTAAAAAGTTAATATATGAAAGGGAAAGGGCAAAAGAGGAAGATAGATTTAGTAGTTAGGGACTCAGGAGAGAAATACAAAAGTCTTTAAGAAAGGTAGAAGAATCCACTGGCCTACAAACTTCTCCCAAAACATACTTTTATCTGACGCTAGGCCTATTAGAGTATCTTTTACTTACTCTGTAACTGTCTTCATCATGCTTCCTTCTGAAATGTTTTAGTCAAAAATAAAATGAATTGAACAAGCATATTACAAAGTGTATTCCCCAAAACCCCCACCTGCAAAACCCACTCCCAATGATTATCAAGTTGCTCTACATTCTCCAGCTTTTGAATGTACATTCTGGCTTTCTGTGTGTTGAGAAGCATTAGATTTTCCTGAGAATCACGATGTCAGTTCAAAGAAGAAAAAGAAGCATATTGTATAATGAAGTGTGTTTTGTTGCATTTAAGACACTTGGAAATCAAGTTGTTGTAAGAGGTAATATTATGAAGAAAAATAAAAGGTTGGTTTGTAGCTGCTATTCCTCAGTAGTTGCATGACCATCTGGTTTGGTTTTGAATCATCCTTATTGATTGTCAGGAAAATAAAATACTGAAATCACCACACAGCTTTAAATTCCAAATCCATGTAAGCTTTGCCAAGCGTTGCCCCATCTGTACAAGGAAATAGCATGCAGGCAGCCTGGATCAAGCCTGACTCAAGCTATAACATATTTGCCAGTGCCTGTTATTCACAGTTCCCTTAACACGGTTGTTTTGTTAAGCCAGCCAGTAACCTTTAATGCTGCCTATGTCTTTCATGGCATAAGTCCTCTGAACAAGAAATTCTTACACAAGTAACATGCAAGACCACATCAGTTATTCACATCTTGCCAATATATTGACTATGATCGAACCCTCTAAATATCATTACCAAGCCTAAGATTGCCAGCTGCGCAGTGAGATTTCTTTTATTAGTATTATTATTAAATCATAGCTGTGTACATTAATGCAATCATGGGGCAACATACACTGGTTTTATAGACCATTTGACACATTTTCATCACACTGGTTAACATAGCCTTCCTGGCATTTTCTTAGTTATTGTGTTAAGACAGTTATATTCTACATTTACTAAATTTCACATGTACCCTTGTAAGATGCACCGAAGATGTAATCCCACCAATCACCCTACCTCTGCCCATCCACCACCTTCCCTCCCCTCCCTCTCCCCCTTCCCCCTATTCTTAGGTTGTAACTGGATTACAGTTTTCATATGAAAACCATAAATTAGTTTCATAGTAGGGATACTTTTTCTTCCATTCTTGAGATACCTTAATAAGAAGAATATGTTCTAGCACCATCCATATAAACATGGAAGAGGTAAAGTCTCCATCATTCTTTAAGGCTGCATAATAGTCCATGGTATACATATACCACAATTTATTAATCCATTTGTGGATTGATGGGCACTTGGACTTTTTCCATGACTTACCAATTATGAATAGGGCTGCAATAAATACTCTGGTACAAATATCTTTCTTGTAATGTGATTTTTGGTCTTCTGGGTATATACCTCGCAGAGGAATTATAGGATTGAATGGCAGATCTATTTTTAGATCTCTAAGTGTTCTCCAAACATCTTTCCAAAAGGAATGTACTAATTTGCATTCCCACCAGCAGTGTAGAAGTGTTCCCTTTTCTCCACATACACGCCAACATCTCTGGTCTTGGGATTTTGTGATATGGGCTAATCTTACTGGAGTTAGATGATATCTCAAAGTAGTTTTGATTTGCAATTCTCTGATGATTAAAGATGATGAGCATTTTTTCATATATCTATAGCCCATGCACCTGTCTTCTTCAGAGAAGTTTCTCTTCAAGTCCCTTGCCCAGCCTGTGATGGGATCACTTGTTCTTTTCTTCCTTATACGTTTGAGTTATCTGTGGACTCTGCTTATTAAACCTTTGTTGGAGACATAACCTGCAAATATCTTCTCCCATTGTGAAGGCTATTTGCTTGCTTTAATTAGTGTGTTCTTGGCTGTGCAGAAGCTTTTAAGTTTGACCAGGTCCTAGTAGTGTATTTCTGAAGCTGCTTCAATTGCCCAAGGGGTCCTCCTCATAAAATACTCGCCCAGACCGATTTCTTCAAGGGTTTTCCCTGCACTGTCTTCTAGTATTTTTATAGTTTCATGTCTTAAGTTTAAATCTTTAATCCAGTGAGAGTCTGTCTTAGTTAATGGTGAAAGGTGTGGGTCCATTTTCAGTCTTCTACAGATTGCCAGCCAGTTCACCCAGCACCATTTGTTAAATAGGGAATCTTTTCCTCACTGAATGTTTTTAAGTGGTTTGTCAAAGATCAAATAATGGTAAGTAGCTGCATTCATCTCTCGGTTCTCTGTTCTGTTCCAGACATCTACTTCTCTGCTTTTGTGCCAGTACCATGCTTTATTGATCACTATCAATTTATAGTGTAGTTTCAGGTCTCCTAGCGTGATTCCTGAATAATGTCTTGGCTATTTGAGGGTTTTTCTGATTCCATACAAAGGAACTATTATGTTTTCAAGATCTTTAAATTATGACAGTGGAGCTTTAATAGGGATTGCATTAAAATTGTATATTGCTTTGGGTTTATGGACATTTCAACAATGTTGATTCTTCCCAGCCATGAGCATGGTATGTTTTTCCATTTGTTAACATTTTCAGCTATTTCTTTTCTTAGCGTTTCATACTTCTCTTTAGAGAAATCTTTCACGTCCTTTGTTAGATAAACTCCCAAATATTACATCTTCTTTGACACTACTGTGAATGGAATAGAGTCCTTAACTGTTTTTTCAGCTTGACTATTGTTGGTACATATAAAGGCTACTGATTTATGAATGTTGATTTTGTAACCTGAGACGCTGCTATATTCCTTGATCACTTGTAAGAGCTTTGTAGTAGAATCCCTGGTGTTTTCCAGAAATGGAATCATGTCATCTGTGAAGAGCGAAAGTTTGATCTCTTCTGACAATAGAGCCTTTTCTTCCCTAATTGCAATGGCGAAAACGTCCATTACAATGTGAAAGAGCAGTGGAGACAATGGGCAGCCTTGCCAGGTTCCTGATCTGAGTGGAAATGATTACAATTTAACTCCATTCAATATGATATTGGCTGTGGGTTTGCTGTTGATGGCTTCTATCAGTTTAAGAAATGTACCTTCTATACCAATTTTCTTAAGTGTTCTGATCATGAAGGGACGCTGGATAGTATCAAAAGCTTTTTCTACATCAATCGAGAGAATCATATAGTCTTTGTTTTTCAATTTGTTTATGTGCTAAATTATACTTATAGATTTACGTATATTGAACCAGTCTTGAGACCCTGGGATAAAACTGATTTGGTCATGAGGTATAATTTGTTTGGTGTGTTGCTGGATTCTGTTTGTTAGAATCTTGTTGAATATTTTTGCATCTATATTCATTAGTGATATTGGTCTATAATTTTCTTTTCTTTTTTTTTTATTGCTGGGGATTCATTGAGGGTACAATAAGCCAGGTTACACTGATTGCAATTGTTAGGTAAAGTCCCTCCTGCAATCATGTCTTGCCCTCATAAAGTGTGATACACACCAAGGCCCCACTCCCCACCCTCCATCCCTCTTTCTGCTTCCCCTCCATAACCTAAATTGTCATTAATTGTCCTCATATCAATATTGAGTACATAGGATTCATGCTTCTCCATTCTTGTGATGCTTTACTAAGAATAATGTCTACCACTTCCATCCAGGTTAATACGAAGGATATAAATTCTCCATTTTTTTTAATGGCTGAATAGTATTCCATGGTATACATATACCACAGCTTGTTAATCCATTCCTGGGTTGGTGGGCATTTAGGCTGTTTCCACATTTTGGCAATTGTAAATTGAACTGCAAGAAACAGTCTAGTACAAGTGTCCTGATGATAAAAGGATTTATTTTTCTTTCTGGGTAGATGCCCAGTAATGGGATTGCAGGATCAAATGGGAGGTCTAGCTTGAGTGCTTTGAGGTTTCCCCATACTTCCTTCCAGAAAGGTTGTACTAGTTTTGCAGTCCCACCAGCAGTGTAAAAGTGTTCCCTTCTCTCCACATCAATGCCAGCATCTGCAGTTCTGAGATTTTGTGATGTGGGACATTCTCACTGGGGTTAGATGATATCTCAGGGTTGTTTTGATTTGCATTTCTCTAATATATAGAGATGATGAACATTTTTTCATGTGTTTGTTAGCCATTCGTGGGTCATCTTTAGAGAAAGTTTTATTCATTTCTCTTGCCTATTGATATATGGGATGGTTGGCTTTTTTCATGTGTATTAATTTGAGTTCTCTATAGATCCTAGTTATCAAGCTTTTGTCAGATTGAAAATATGCAAATATCCTTTCCCATTGTGTAGGTTGTCTCTTTGCTTTGGTTATTGTCTCCTTAGCTGTTCAGAAGCTTTTCAGTTTACTTTATTTTATTTTATTAATTTTTTTTTTTGTAGAGACAGAGTCTCACTTTATGGCCTCGGTAGAGTGCTGTGGCCTCACACAGCTCACAGCAACCTCCAACTCCTGAGCTTAAGCGATTCTCTTGCCTCAGCCTCCCGAGTAGCTGGGACTACAGGAGCCCGCCACAACGCCCAGCTATTTTTTGGTTGCAGTTTGGCCGAGGCCGGGTTTAGAACCCGCCACCCTCGGAATATGCGGCCGGCGCCCTACCGACTGAGCAACAGGCGCCGCCCAAGAAGCTTTTCAGTTTAATGAAGTCCCATATGTTTATTTTTGTTGTTGTTGCAATTGCCATGACAGTCTTCATGAAGTCTTTCCCCAGGCCAATATCTTCCAGTGTTTTTCCTATGCTTTCTTGGAGGATTTTTATTCTTTCATGCCTTAAATTTAAGTCCTTTATCCATCTTGAATCAATTTTTGTGAGTGGGGAAAGGTGTGGGTCCAGTTTAAGTCTTTTACATGTAGACATCCAGTTATCCCAACACCATTTATTGAATAGGGAATCTTTCCCCCAAAGTATGTTCTTGTTTGGTATATCGAAGATTAGGTGGTTGTAAGATATTAGTTTCATTTCTTGGTTTTCAATTCGATTCCAAGTGTCTATGTCTCTGTTTTTGTGCCAGTACCATGCTGTCTTGAGCACTATGGCTTTGTAGTACAGACTAAAGTCTGGTATGCTGATGCCCCCAGTTTTATTTTTATTACTAAGAACTGCCTTAGCTATACAGGGTTTTTTCCGCTTCCATACAAAATGCAGAATCATTTTTTCCAAATCTTGAAAGTACGATGTTGGTATTTTGATAGGAATGGCATTGAATAGGTAGATTGCTTTGGGAAGTATAGACATTTTAACAATGTTGATTCTTCCCGTCCATGAGCATGGTATGTTCCTCCATTTTTTAACATCCTCTTCTATTTCATTTCTGAGGATTTCATAGTTTTCTTTATAGAGGTCCTTCACATCCTTCGTTAGGTATATTCCTAGGTATTTCATTTTCTTTGAAACTATGGTGAAGGAAGTTGTGTCCATAATTAGCTTCTCATCTTGACTGTTATTGGTGTACACAAAGGCTACTAACTTGTGGACATTGATTTTATATCCTGAAATATTACTGTATTTTTTGATGACTTCTAGGAGTCTTGTGGTTGAGTCTTTGGGGTTCTCTAAGTATAAGATCATGTCATCAGCAAAGAGGGAGAGTTTGACCTCCTCTGCTCCCATTTGGATTCCCTTTATTTCCTTGTCTTGCCTAACTGTATTGGCTAGAACTTCCAGCACTATGTTGAATAGTAAAGGTGACAGAGGACAACCTTGTCTGGTTCCAGTTCTAAAAAGAAAAGCTTTCAGTCTTACACCATTCAGTAAAATATTGGCTGTGGGTCTGTCACAGATAGCTTCAATCAGTTTTAGAAATGTGCCACCTATGCCTATACTCTTCAGTATTCTAATTAGAAAAAGATGCTGGATTTTATCAAATGCTTTTTCTGCATCTATTGAGAGGATCATGTGATCTTTATTTTTCCATCTGTTAATATGGTGGATAACGTTTATGGACTTGCACATGTTAAACCAGCCTTGGATCCCTGGGATGAAGCCTACTTGATCATGATGAATGACTTTTTTGATGATAAGCTGTAATCTATTGGCTAGGATTTTGTTGAGAATTTTTGCATCTATATTCATGAGTGAGATTGGTGTGAAATTCTCCTTTTTGTTTGGGTCTTTTCCTTGTTTTGGTATCAGGGTGATGTTTGCTTCATAGAATGTGTTGGGGAAGATTCCCTCTTCCTCAATTTTTTGGAATAATTTCTGCAGTACAGGAATAAGCTCTTCCTTGAACGTTTGTTAGAATTCTGGAGTGAAGCCATCTGGACCAGGGCATTTTTTGTTTGGAAGATTTTTTATTGTTTCTTTGATCTCAGTGCTTGAAATTGGTCTGTTCAGGAGCTCTATTTCTTCCTGGCTGAGTCTAGGGAGAGGGTGTGATTCCAAATATTGATCCATTTCCTTCACATTGTCAATTTCTGGGCATAGGTTTCTGGTAGTATTCAGAGATGATCTCTTGTATCTCTGTGGGATCAGTTGTTATTTCCCCTTTATCATTTCTGATTGAGGTTACTAAGGATTTTACTTTTCTATTCCTCGTTAGTCTGGCCAATGGTTTATCTATTTTATTTATTTTTTCAAAAAACCAACTGCTTGTTTCAATAATTTTCTGAATGATTCTTTTGTTTTCAATTCATTGATCTCTTATTTGATTTTGGATATTTCTTTTCTTCTACTGAGTTTAGGCTTAGATTGTTCTTTTTCCAATTCCATAAGATCTCTTCTAAGATTGCAGATGTGCTCTTTCTGTTTTTCGAATGTGGGCGTCTAAAGTGATGAATTTTCCTCTCAAAACTGCTTTTGCAGTATCCCACAGGTTTTGGTAGCTTGTTTCTTCGTTGTTGTTGTGCTCAAGGAAGTTAATGATTTCCTGTTTTATATCTTCCTGCACCCATCTGTTATTCAACAGAAGATTGTTTAATTTCAATGCCTTTGGGTGGGGTCGAGCATTTTTTGTTAGAGTTGAGTTCCACCTTTAGTGCCTTATGGTCTGAGAAGATACAAGGTAAAATTTCAATTCTTTTGATTCTGTTGATATTTGTTTTGTGTCCCAGGATATGATCAATTTTGGAGAATGTTCCGTGGTATGATGAGAAGAAGGTATATTCTTTATCTTTGGGATGGAGTGTTCTATATCAAGTCTATCAAGCACAGTTGTTCTAGGGTCTCATTTAAATCTCTTATATCTTTATTTAATTTCTGTATAGAGGATCTGTCCAGCTCTGTAAGAGGAGTGTTAAAGTCCCCTGTTATGATGGTATTACCAGATATCATATTGCTCAGACTGAATAGGGTCTGTTTCAAGAATCTGGGAGCACTTAAATTAGGTGCATAAGTATTTAGAATTGAAATGTCTTCTTGTTGTATTTTTCCCTTGACCAATACAAAGTGACCATCTTTGTCTTTTTTGACTTTAGTTGCTTTAAATCCACATGAACCTGAAAATAAGATTGCAACTCCTCTATTCTTCTGAATTCCATTTGCCTGAAAAATTGTCTTCCAACGCTTGACTCGGAGCTTTAATTTGTCTTTTGAAGCCAGGTGTGTTTCTTGCAGACAGCAAATGGGTGGCTTGTGTTTTTTAATCCAGTCAGCCAATCTATGTCTCTTCAGTGGGGAATTCAAGCCCTTAACTTTTATTGAGATAATTGATAAGTGTTGTAGTATTCTATTCATCTTATTTTGTGAGAGTCCATTGCTTAGTTTTACCTTTTGCATCAGTGTGGAGGTTAGGTTCTGTCCTTTAATTTCTGAGTTCTTACTTTGCTGCTGATCAATTGTGGTGGTCAGTGGGAAGAACAGGTTGAAGTATTTCCTGTAGAGCTGGTCTTGTTGTGGCGAATTTCCTCAATGTTTGTATATCCATAAATGATTTGATTTCTCCGTCAATTTTGAAGCGTAGCTTAGCAGGGTACAGAATTCTGGGCTGGAAATTGTTCTGTTTAAGTAGAGTAATGGTAGATGACCATTGTCTTCTTGCTTGGAAAATTTCATTAGAGAAGTCTGTGGTCACTCTTATGGATTTGCCCCTGTAGGTCAACTGGCGCTTACTCTTGGCAGCTTGCAGAATCTTTTCTTTTGTCTTGACTTTGGACAGGTTCATCACAATGTGTCTTGGAGAAGCTTGCTTAGAGGTGAGGCAACCTGGGGTCCGATATCCCTCTGAAAGCAGTGTGTCAGAGTCTTTGGTGATATTTGGGAAATTTTCTTTTATAATATTCTCTAGTATGGCTTCCATTCCTCTGGGGCATTCTTCTTCCCCTTCTGGGATTCCTATAACTCGTATCTTGGAACGCTTCATAAAGTCCCATAATTCTGACAGTGAATGTTCTGCTTTCTCTCTCTTCTTTTCTGCCTCTTTTACTATCTGAGTTATCTCAAGAACTTTGTCTTCTACCTCTGAAATTCTTTCTTCTGCATGGTCTAACCTGTCGCTGATACTTTCCATTGCATCTTTAAGTTCCCTAATTGACTGTTTCAGTTCCTTCAGCTCTGCTATATCCTTTTTATATTCTTCATATCATTTATCTCTTATTTGATTCTGGTTTTGGATTTCCTTTTGGTTATTTTCCACTTTATTAGCAGTTTCCTTCATTGTTTCCATCATTTCTTTCATTGTTTTCAACATGTTATTCTAAATTCCCTTTCTGTCATTCCTAACATTTCTTTATAGGTGGAATCCTCTGCAGTGTCTACCTCATGGTCTCTTGGCAGGGTTGTTCTGGACTGGTTCTTCATGTTGCCTGGAGTTTTCTGCTAATTCTTCCTCATGAGTGATTTCTTTTATCTGTTTCCTTGCCCTAATTTTCCTTTCACTTCCTCTTGCTCTTTAAGTTCTCGTGCCTGTGGAAGTTGCGGGCGGGTTTAGACGGATTGAACACACATGACCACTTGCCGTTTTTCTACTGTTTTAGTCCTCCTCTTGGGGTCCAGTAGTCTCTTGCTAACTCCCTGTATCCTCACAGGGGTGATGATAGGCAGATCCCACCAGCCAGTTTTGCCTGGAATTCTATCTCGCCAAACTCACGGTGCCCAGATGCAAGGAAGCTGTTACTGGGCGACCATCTTGGTCCACCTCCTATAATTTTCTTTTCTTGTTGGATCTTTTCCTGGTTTGGGGATCAGGGTGATGTATGCTTCATAGAACGTGTTGGGTAGTCTTCCTTCTTTTTCTACATTTAGGAACAGGTTGAGTAATATAGGTACTAGTTCCTCTTTAAAGGTTTGGTAGAATTCTGACGTGAAGCCATCTGGTCCTGGGCTTTTCTTTTTAGGGAGATTTTGTATGGTTGATGCTATTTCAGAACTTGATATTGGCCTGTTCAACATTTCCACTTGATTCTGGCTAAGTCTTGGAAGATGACCTACTTCCAATTTTTGGTCAATTTCCTTCAGATTTCCATATTTCTGAGAATAAATTTTCTTGTAATATTCATTAAGGATTTTTTGAATATCTGAGGAGTCTATTGTTATTACATCTTTCTCGTTTCTGATTAATGAGATGAGACATTTTAGTCTTTCTTACTGGGTTAGATTAGCCAAAATTTTATCCATTTTATTGACCTTTTCAAAAAAACAACGTTTTGATTTATTGTTCTGTTTTATGATTCTTTTGTTTTCAATTTCTTTTAATATAGCTCTAATTTTGGTTATTTCTTTTCTTCTACTGGGTTTGAGGTTGGAATGTTCTTCCTTTTCCAGGTGCTTGAGATGTCCCATTAAGTTGTTAACTTCCTCTCTTTCCGTTCTCTTGAGCAAGGCTTGCATTGCTATAAATTTCCCTCATAGGATTGCCTTTACGGTGTCCCAGAGGTTCTGATAATTCATGTCTTCATTGTCGTTTTGTTCCAAAAATTTGGCAATTTCCTTCTTAATCTCATCTCTGACCCAGCTATCATTCTGCATAAGGTTATTTAATTTCTATGTTTTTGTATGAGTATGCAGATTCCTGTTGTTACTGAGTTCAACTTTTATTCCATGGTGGTCTGAGAAGATGTAAGGAATAATTTCTATTCCTTCAAATTTACTGAGGTTAGATTTGTGACCTAAGATGTGATCGATGTTGGAGTATGTTCCGTGGGCTGATGAGAAGTATGTGTATTCAGTTTTGTTGGGATTAAATGTTCTGTAGATGTCTACTAAATCCAAATGGTGAATGGTTTGGTTTAAATCTAAAATTTCTTTGCTCAGCTTATTATTGGATGATCTATCCAACACAGTCAAAGGAGTGTTGAAATCTCTGACTTTTATGGAGCTGGAGGAAATCAAGTTGCTTATCTCTGTTAGAATTTCTCTTGTAAATTGAGGTGCATTCTGGTTGGGTGCATAAATATTAATAATTTAAATCTCATCATATTGAGTATTACCCTTAACAAATATGAAGTGACCATTCTTATCCTTCCTTACTTTTGTTTGTTTAAGGCCTATTGTGTCTGCAAATAGAATTGGAACATCTACTTTTTTTCTGATTATCATTTTCCTGAAATATAAACAACTATCCTTTCACTGTGAGTCTACATTTATCTTTTAAGGTAAGATGTGACTCTTGTATGCAGCAAATATCTGGCCTGAGTTTTTGTATCCAGTCAGCTAACCTGTGCCTCTTTACAAGACAGTTTAAGCCATTCACATTAATGGAGGATATTGATAAATCTGGTAAAATTTTAGGTGTTGAGTTTTTTGAAAGTCCAGTGGACATTTTTAATCCTTTCACCAGTATGGAACTTGGAGTTTTATCAAAGTTTACTTTTGTGGTAGAGGATTGGGCTGGTCATTATGGAGGATAGGTCTGAGAATATCCTGAAGAGCTAGTTTGGTTATGGCAAATTTCTTCGACATATGAATGTCATTAAAGTATTTAATTTCTCCATTATAAATGAAACTCAGTTTAGCTGGATACAGGATCCGGGTTTGAAAGTTATTTTGCTTTAGGATATTTAAAGTCAATGACCACCCTCTTCTGGCTTGAAAAGTTTCAGCAGAGAGATCTGCAGTCATTCTAATATACTTCCCTTTGTAGGTAATGGATTTCTTACATCTGGCTGCTTTCAGATTTTCTCCTTCATATTAACTTTAGTGAAGTTAATTATGATATGCCTGTGGGATATCTTATTCAGATTGAGTCATGCTGGGGTTCTGAACCTATCTGCTATCTGAATTTCAGAATTTCTTGGCATGTCTGGAAAATTCTCTTTCATAATTTCATGGAGAATGGCCTCTGTGCCTTGCAAGGCCACTTCATCACTTTTAGGAATTCCATGAGGCGGATATTAGCCTTCTTTGAATTATCTCAGAGCTCTCTGAGAGAATGATCCATTTTTGGTCTCCATTTCTCTTCCTTTTTGAGAGTTTGGGAGCATTCAAAAGCTTTGTGTTCAATGTCAGAATCCTTTCTTCTGCTTGCTCCACTCTGTTACTGAGGGATTCTATTGTATTTTTCAGATCTTTGAGGGCTGCAAATTCTTGCTTCAGTGCATCATTATCTTTGATGGTTTTGTCTTTAAATTTGTTAAATTGTGGAGACAACATTTGAATTTCTCCTCAAATTTCTAATTCTGACTTTTGAATTGCTCCTCAAATTTCTAATTCCCAATTGTCCTCCATTCTATTAATCTTGTTTGCAATCCAAATTCTGAATTCTACTTCTGACATCTTGGCCAGCTGTTTATGAATGGGATCTTCGGTTACATCTGCCATATGTTTCCTTGGGGGGGTTTATCTTTTCTGGTTATTCATGTTACCAGAGTTTTTCCACTGATTCTGCCCCATGATTATTTTACACCATTTGATTTTTCCCTTGGAGCTTTGTTGAGGACCCATGCAGTGCTATGGCCTGAGAAACCGGGGCCCTGTTTGATGTGGTGGTGCTAAGTGGTTCTGTCTTGTTTTCAGCTGGTCTCTGTTCGACCCTAGCAAAATAGTTACTCTGGGTTGAAGTCTCAGCTGTGAAGAAATACCAGCAATTAAGTCACCCCACCCCCCACAGGCAACAATTGGAAAAGGAAAATCAAACCTTCCTACAACGACACACCCAGGGCACCACGTGAACTGTCCTTGGGTGATTGGCTCATTGCAAAAGGTCCAAATCATTGTCTCAGTCAGCACCTGTCTCAGGTGGGAGAGTTTAAAAGATTTCTGGCAACTGGATCACAGAGGTCTGACAACTCAAATATGACTTGCTCCAGTGCTCCATGAAGTCAGGAGGACCCACCCAGCAAATAGATTAGTCTGGGAAGGTTAATGCCTCCTTTCCCACTTTGCACCTCTATTACACCCAGTCACTGATAGCCCCGCAGGGCTGTGACCCATTTTCCTCTAGTGAACAGATACTCCAGGGGTTTGCACCTTCCTGAATCACAAGGAAATCTATTTCTGATCAGCCAGGCCACTGCACTCTGCCTCTATCCAGCAGTGGGAGGTCAGGCCTGACAACTTCAGGCACTTGATTGAGGCTGGTGGGTGTTCACTCAGTTCCAGCCCCACCCCTGATTGATGTTACTGACAGAACAGAACAGATCAACTTTGCTGAAATTTGTTTCTGTCCCTGCTAAATTCCCCTGCAGAAGAGAAGCTGTTTTGAGTTCCCAGAGCCTGCTCCTCAGACCCTGTCTTTGCTCCTGCACGTTTGTCTTTGGTTACCTGTCAGTTCTAGCCTCCTGCCTTCCTTTGTCTATAGGCTGATGATCCCCTGAGGGCAGGGTGCATCTTAGGGTCAGTAAAGTGGTCCTCTGGGTCAGCTCTGCCCTGGGAATTTCCTGCCTCTACATGTGCGTGTACTCCACCCAGGCCAGTACTGCCTCAAGCAAACCCTTTACTCACAGGCTCTGTGTTTCAGTCCCAGATCTGTTCCGTGGTGCTTGCCACCTAAGAAGATGCCCGGCCTCCTCTGGTTGCCCTGGGAGACAGGGGGTGTGGCTTCAGAATATCTGGGAGTGAACCCTATTGTTGCCAAAAATGGCTGCTGCTCTGCACCTCGGGGCACTGCCACTCTGGTGTGATTCCCTCTCTCCTGACTGCCCTCTTCTCACTCCCATGCCACAGAATCAACACTGACCAGCTGCAGTCTAGGCCTTGTCCACACCCCTCGAGAAATCACCCAAGAATCTGGACTACTGGGGTACAGGCCTCCAGACCTCAGAGAGTGAAGGAGAGTGCTGGGAGCTCAGAATTGCAGGTAGAGTATATATAAAGCTTTATACAGTTTTATGCCTGGCAGGAGAATGTCATGGCACCCTAGTCGGGGTGGTAGGTCCAGTTTTTAGAAAGTCTCTCCCATGGAGTGTAGTGGGAGGATCTTTGAACTCTGCTCGTTTTTTTATGGGGCACTCTGAGCCATTCTCATGGGGGAGGGGACTCCCATCCACTTGGTGATGGATTTTGTACCTTTTGTTTGTATCCTTGGGGTTGCAGCTTGCCTCAGAGGGGTTGATGTGCATTCTTCAACCTTCTCTCTTGATGCAGCTCTAATCCACCATGTTACTTGCTAAATTTCTCCTTCTGGATGGGAGCTTCTGTGGAAAGCTGCCTTCATTCAGCCATCTTGTCTCTGCCCCCAGAGTGACATTTTGGGTGATCTCACCTTAACCATGAAACTCAGGAAGCTGCAACTGGCAAAATGATGGCACAGGTGAAAGGTGGGTAAAGTAGGCACAGGCAGAATGTGACTGCACAGTGGGTTTTCAGTATCCCCCATTTTCAAAAAGAGCAGAGAGCAGCCCAACATCAGAGGTTCTGCATTTTGTAGGGAGAGAGATTGCTGTGCCTATGCATTTTGTAGGGAGAGAGATTGCTGTGCCTACATGAGGAAAAGCAGTTTGAATTGCCACATAAAATGGAAACCTTTACATTTTGTTTATGCAAGACAACAAGAAGCTTTGTGGCTTTTTATGAGGGCCTTTTCCTTTTTTTTTCAGTAATTTTAAAAACTTGTAACAAATTCCTCTTGCTGATTCTGTTCATTTCAGAGCTTTTTATTAAGTTTTTCCTATTCTTCACATTAAGATTTATTAAAATAAAATCACAATGACCACCCTTAAATCTCAATTATACTCCTAAAAATGTCATTGTAGAGCTCATGCATCCAGAAAATAGGTCTGAAGTGACCCAGATATGTAATCATTGAGCTCAGTGCTGATAATACCAAAACTTTCAAATAGGAGTAAGAAAAGAAAGGACTACCAACTAGACTAATAGTGCTTCTCTGTGGATCCCAACACAAGACTCATTTACAGGCTGAGACATTATTTCTCATGCCAACAGCACACAGGTTAAAAGCTACCAGCAAAGAAAATGTTTCCTAGTAATACTTAAAGCCCAAACTTTTGTGTATTATAAAGTTAAATCAAAAAATTTCAAGAGAGTCTGACATGGTAATAGGAAAGAACTTGAGCTCTTTAGTCATATAGACCTGAGATTTTGTACTTACTTGAATACTTATCAACTGTCTGCTGCCAGAAAACTCAGTTAAGCTTTCTGGGCTTGTTTTTTTAGATATAGATGATTATTCTACCAAAGTCACAATGTTTGTTTTAAAGAATTAAAGGAAATGGGCAGCACCTATGACTCAAGGGAGTAGGGCGCCAGCCCAGTATGCCGGAGGTAGGTTCAAACCCAGCCCCGGCCAAAAAATAAACTGCAAAGAATTAAAGGAAAGAAATCATGTAAACTATTTTTTATGTTGTCTGGCATCTAGTAAACCTCACTAAATGGTAACCCTTACAATTTCATAATGTGGTATTTAAAGCATGTCTCTTTGCTTTTGTGTAATAAAGTACAGCTTACTATTTGTCTAAAAAAACTCACTAAATGATTTCGTTGCTATTAACATCATCATCATCAACATTGTTATTAGAATCATCATTATGATTATTTAACTAGTCTTAAAAAATATACTACCTACTGTGTCATAAATTACATAAAATGCATGACTTCCAAATATTAACAGTATACAAATAGAGAATAGAAACATATGAATAAAATATGATGGACCATGGCAGCATTATACACAATCAACAGATCAGAATTCACAATCTAGCTTGATCACTTGCTTATGAGCAGTGTGACCTTAAATAAATTATTTAACCTCTCTGATCCTCAGTTTTCTCACCTATAAAATGAGAACAATAATAACCCTTCAAAGGTATTGTAAGATTATGCCATATATGTAAGCCATTTGGCATAAAGGCCAATATAGAATAAGCATACAGTAGGTGTTAGTTCCCTATCCCTTCCTGACACTATACCACAGACCCAATCAGGTCTTTTCCACTCTATTTTTCCCTTCTCACATCTATACATTACAGTGGCATAAAGAATTGCACAGTTCAGGGTTTCAAATTATATATTCAATTGAGAAGCTTTCATAGATAAGAGATATATACAAATATTTTTATATGTGTTATATATTACATAAATTCCAGGGAGTACACAATTTTTGGAAGGTACAAATTAGTATATTACATTTCAGGAAGATCATACAAATCTATTTAAGTCATCAAAAGTGCTGGAAGTGAAAAAGTAAGTTTTCTAAATTGATATATATATAATTTTCCCAGACAAACTTGGGCTGTTATTTTACCTGGCCTCATTAACTAAAAAGGATTAGGATTAGTCAGTGCTTGGATTGAAGATCAAAGAAATCAGTCAAGATTTATTGATATGGAAGGCAACAACTTTCCCTTTGAATCAGGGCTAATTTAATATTCTAGCATGGTTTTATGGGTGTTACTAAATCCTGAAGCTCATGATGTAGATGATACCGGAAGGAAGAAGAAATATTAATTCCAGTATTCTAGTAGGACATGGTTATTGTTCCCTCTTCCTCTTCTCTGCTCTTTTCCTCTCTTGGTTCTGTATAGATGAGATCAAAGTTGCCTCAAATTGTAAACCCATGCCATTCCCAGCTCTTAAGCCAATTCAAATTAAAGGCAGTATCAGCAGATACAGACTTACCTTGCACTTTAGTTTGGATTCAGATCAACCTCCCTGAGATCTAATGGCTCAGCAAGGGTCACAAATGTCCATTTTCTCCCACATTCTTTTGCTATACACCAACAATAAAGTAAAAATCAGTAGACAGCTGTATGGATTCTGGAGCTAGACTACCTGAGTTAAAATGCTAGCTCTACAATTAATTGTTGCATGGCTTTGGGAAAATTATTTTACTTTTCTATTTCTCAGTTTCTTCTTCTGTAAAATGGGGATAATGATAGTATCAAACTCATAAACTTGAGAGGATAAAAGATGAGAAGGCTTGTAAAATGCCTAGTGTCTGGTACATAATAAGCACTTCATGTTCATGCTTATATTTTTAAAAAGTCTGAGATTTATTTCCTCAGGGAAATGTTTCCCTTCTTTCTTTCTGATTTTTAGCTCTTTCTCCACCCTTTCCTACAAACCCTACTCCCACGTTGAAATTCACTAAACTTCTGCCTTGATCACTATTCTGAAACCCTACTAGGTTTCACAACCTAGTATCTCAATCTTCTTCCAGGTTTAGGCAGATTTGAAGAGAAATATGAAATGATAATCTGAGCACTGACTGACCTACCTAACATCTAATTTTCCTGGGTACACTACACCAGTCTAACCAGGTCTTTCAAAAACTACAAGTTTTCCAAATTGTAACTAAGATAGCACCTCTAACTCTGGAACATCATGTCCAATCAACCAGCTGAAGTCCTGCAACTCATTGACTCTTCTTCCCCTACCTACTCCAGGATGCCAGGAACAGACAAGGAACCCAGTCCAGGCATATAATGCAGTATCTAAAAGGAAATCCTGTCCTCATTGAAGCATCATTTCTAAAAACAAATAGGAAAAATATATGTTTTGGTAATGTTCCTGGGTGATTGAATAGTGGTAGAAGACAAATGGTCATCTTATTCCAGACAGACTACAAAAGTACAGAGCACCATGCAAGTACATGAAAAAGAGATTATGAACATGTAAAATCCATAAAATATTCTTTTTTGATGAAGGGGAATTGAGAATAGGAAACAAAGTGTTTTTCCTGATGAGTTTTATGTCTTAATAAGCCTATTTCAATAAATTAAAATACATCTTATGCAAATTGTGCATTTTTATTTGTAGAATATTTTCTACCACAGGATCTCAAAATACTTTGCTGTTGGGGTCCTGTCCCAGGTGTAGGATCCACTAAGACCTGTGGAACTGCCTTGACTGACTGAAGAACTATAAAGTTAGAAATGACCATAAAGAAAGAGACAACAGACACAGAATAAAATTTTCAAAGGTGTGAGCTAAGGGGTCCATCACCTGTTCGCCTGTTCATGGGCTCTGGCGAGTGGCCCCAGTCTTTGTTCCACATAGCTTTTATTGAAATCTATCTGCCCAGGTGGGAAGCTGAGGGAGGGAACAAAGACACCAGCAGTTTCTCTGAGTGAGCTATCAGCTCTTATTATTATTATTATTATTAACTTTAAGGATTTGAGCAATTTTGGAGCATCTGAAACTTGAGACTTGTATGGGGTAAGCCTTCTGTCTGAAGTCACACACACAGATTCCTAAGGAGGTGTTAAGCTCCACTAGTTCACCATGGAGTAAAACATCACTGCTGTTAATATTCTCTGAGGAATCAGTGGGATAGAGGCATCTTCATCTCATCACCACCACAGAGGATTTTCTTCTGTAATAAGGGATGTTAAGCTTTCCTACCCATATCTCAGGGCTCGAGCTATTCCCTTGGTCTCTGCCCCAGCCAAATGCAAATCTCCACAATGGGTATCTGTTTTGTCTCTTTAATGGGCAGGAAATGACCTAGAAGGTGTATCTATTCTAGGTCTTGGCATAATCTCTTTTATGGCCATTATCTTACTCAGGGTGTTCACAGACTCGGCATGGTATTGGTGTAAGCTGTAGCCCCAATAGGTCAGAAACTTGTTCAGATAAGAAATTTAGCAATGGCTACCTTAAAGGTAAACTATCTGACTTTTCTTTGTTCTGGCTCCTTCAGCTACTTTTTAATTTTCCCTTTCTCTGGGGGTGCTCTTCCCTGCCAAGAATGGGGTCTTTGGTACCCATTCTGCCTGCACTTTGTAACTGTTAATTACCCCTCAGTATCTTCTTGTAGTGTGACTGTTATCATTGCCTTATAGATGATGAAACAAGAACAGACAAAGTTAAGGCACATAGGGCAAACTCAGAACAAGAACCATTTGTTGTTTCTGTGTTTGCAATAATGAGCAAATTAAAACTGCAATAATTTTTTTCTAATCTAGAAAACAATGCTCTGTTAACAGTTGTCCATAACCATAAAAAAGAAGACTTTTTAACTGCCCTTAACGTGGATACTTCTTTTCAGATAGTGCCTAATTATGGTAAATTGCTTCATTCCCTAATTGTTACTGCAAGGCAACTAAACATTGTTATGTTGACTACTCAAGAGTGGAGTGTTAATGGCCTTTATCATCAGATAATCCAATAACATAACAATGTGACTGGGAGATACCTTGTGGAAACAACAAGCAAATCAAGTAAAAAACATAGACTTACAAGGAAGTGTTTAATTCTATTGTTTTATGTATAAGAAAATAATCTCATTTCACAAGAAAGAAAAAAGGTGATGTTAATGCTATTTTATAGCCTCTTTTGCCAGAATCCCACATGCTCCATGTATAATGCTGGACTCTTATCATACCAACCTAGAACATCCTCTCCACAGAATACAAAACACCAACATTTTCCAAGAAGGTATCATCAGAGGAGCTCTTTTTGCCTCAGTTAATCTATTTCCAGCCTGAATATCTTTAAAAGGGGTCAGTTTTTCCACATCACTTATGCTAAAAGGATGATATAAAAAGTGAGATTTAATTGTTCTTACCATTCCTGGTGCTTCTGTGGACAGTAGAAGAATCAACTCTTACTAATGGGAAATAAGACAATGAGTGATATTAGACCACAGAAAAATGATAACTATAACTAAGTCCATCAAGCTTTTGTTTCCTTGAAAAAAAAAAAACAGAATACAAATATAAGTGTCTCAGTAGTTTACACCAATAATTAATTATACTACAATTAATTGAAGACAAGTATCTACTTGATATATAAAAAAAAGCAAAAGTCCACATGTGCATGTGTGCTTATGCACACGCACGAACATACACATGCTCATACACATTCATAAAAAATAAGAAGTATTAGAGAAAATAGATTCTTCCCTGTGTTACTTCTAGTAACTCCTGGTAAGTAAAAACAGGAAAACCTTTTATAATTTTTAATAGCAAATTCTGGTTTCTATACCAGTGTGAGTTTGCTCTAGGTGTAAATCACTTTACATTTAGGTTCTTTTTAATGTTTCATTTCTTTTAAACTCAGAAAAACACAAAACATAACTGGAATAAATCTTTCTTTACAACCTATATTTAAAATAATACAACATTTAATTTGCTGCATTCTGTGTTATTTAATAACATGAAAATGTTTATTGGTTCTGAAATCATCAATATCTATTAATTGATTAATCTTTTCAAAATACTTAGAACACATCAGAGTGGCTGTCAAGAATTTTCTCTATTTTATTGTCAAGACAACTAAGTCCCACTGAAATTAACTTGATTGGTATTTAACAGTGTTGGAAGCAACAAACTCCTGATCTATAATAAATCATTCAAATCATGACAGACTTTATTCCTAAATCACAACACATTTAATCTCATTCATTTATTTGCATACAAACAAAGTATTTTTAAGGTTTTTATGTATATGATATCATTATAACATTATTTTGTTAAATAGATAACACATACACATTGTTCAAATAATAAAAAATAAAAACATCTCCCTCTTAACCCTCACTCTTCTATCCCCAATTCACATGGCCCAAAATGGAAACCACTATTATTAAAAAAACTTTATTGTTTGCCCTTGAAGAATTTGTTATGCATTTACAGGCCAATAGAAATATATTTAGTTGTTTTCTTTCTCTCTTCTACACCAGTGATAGATTACCATTCTTCACCTTGACATTTTAATTTAGTAATACGTCTTAGAAATGTTTTCATATCAGTACCTAAATAGGACCGTCATCCTTTAAAAAGTGCTTCAATTTCCTGGTATTCTATTATATCAACATACCATATTTCATTAGTCAGTCCCCTACCAATATACATTTGGGATTAATCCAATAATTTCTTCTTATAAACACTAACATAATCAATGGTATGGCACATGTATGTGTCATTTTATGTGTAAGAGTATATTTGCAGAATTAGTCATAGAAAAGATATTACCAAATTTAAGGATATACACACTGTAATTTGATAAATTTTCCTCCATAGGGACTATATCATATATCAATTAAATCCCATTAATAATAACTAAGTAAGAATGTCTCTTTTCTCACAACCACGCCAATAGAATGTTATCAAACCTTTTTCACATCTGCCAAAGAGGTGAAAATAGGATATCATTGCAATTCTCTAATCATTTTTTTTTATCAAATCATAGCTGTATACATTAATGCATTTATGGGGTACAATGTGCTGGGTTTATATACAATTTAAAATACTTGCAGCAAACTAGTTAACATAGCCTTCACCACACTTTCTTAAATATAGAGTACAAATGTCTTAATGAAATTATCTAATTATGAGTGGTATTAGGCATCTTTTTATATTTTAAGACCTTTTCTATAAAGTGTTTATCCAGATCCTTTGACAATGTTTCAACTGATTTTTTTTGGTATTTTCTTATTGATTTGTAGGAGTCTTTTATATATTAGTAGTAATAGCCAATTGTGAATATAAACTACAAATAAATTTTTGACATTTTTATTACTTACCTTTTAGTGATTCATCAAGAATTTATTTTTATTTTAAGAAAACAGTTACCATTCATATTTTCTTCTCTCCATTTTGTGTCATAGTTAGGAACGCCTTTGCCATGCCCAGATCATAAAAAAATTTCACTCTACAGTTAAAAGAATTTAGGAGACTTCATTTTGGTGGTGAGAGGGAGTCAAAGAAGGATAATAATGATGATCCCAAAATAAAGATCTGGTCTTAAAAAACAAATATAAAGCAAAAAAAAAAAAATTTACTTTATTAAATAAACAAATGGAATGTTTTAACACTGAACTCTCACTAGGAAGAACAGAAGTTACTTCATGTTTTAGCACATATTATGAGCCAGGAAATTATCCTTTGAAGTTATAATAGCTTAAAATGAATTGTGCAGATCATGAGACAAATATTTTGGTAGTTTCTTGAATAACCAGGGCCTCCAGTAAGTGTAGAAAGGCTGCATAGAAAGAAAAAACATGACTCCAGAGAGCAACAAATCAGTAAGTGCAGTACTAAATCAGCTCAATGAACAGCTAACATGATATGTGAAGCTGTTAATAATGATCAATTTAGACCCCAAAGAAATAAGAAGACACATATTATCTACCATGAGTTTGTCAAAAACAAACCATGTGAAACTACAATTCCATCCTTCCTTCTACAGGATGTTTAGTATGTTACAAAATATCAATGGAGATTTGGACTGGAAAAATAATTTTAAAAAGGCAAATTAGCTGTAAGCTCCATAGATGGATAGTTGAGACACAAAACTAGTTAAAACAAATTGAGTACAAAAAGAGTTGTTACTAACAGTTCAATATTGGATTGGGTGGAGGTGTCAAGCAGGTCCCTTAGGGGTCCACTCTGGGTTCAATATAATTCAATATTTTCATTTACTAATTCAAGAGTAGAAAAGAGAGGATGCTAATAAAATTTGCAGATGTTCCTACACATTGCAAGATAGGCATAAAATAGAATGTGAACAGTATAAATTTTTTAAATGGACAGAAATCAATAAAGTAAGATTCAGTAAAGCATTCATAAATGTAATGTGATTCACAAAGAAAAGAATAATCAAATACACCAATGTAAAATGGAATTACAAGAGTATTTAAGGGTTATGCTAGAAAGTAAAATGAACATGTATCAGCAACATGACTATCAAATCCCAAAGACAAGTGCTAGTCAAGTTACAAAAATGAATTTTTTTCTTAATAGAAGGAAAGGTCTATAAGTACTTCAGTATGTCCAGAGTGTCAATCTAAAGAATTGACAGATAAATGCAGTATAGAAAGGTGATGGTAAAGTCAAAAGAATTCACTTAGGAAAATATAAGATAGGCATAAACAAAGACAGATGGAGAAGAATGAATGAGAGAAGTAGAAGTAGATATAGTTGGTGGTAGCAGAAGCTAGGGAAAAAGTCAGGGAGGAGAAAGTAAATGAATGGGGAGAGAAGTAGAAGATAGACAAAGACAATGGAGAGGGGAGAAGAAGGGAGGGAAAAGAGGAGAAAAGTAAAGAAAGCAGGATGAAGGACAATGGAAGAACTTTTTCAAAAGAAGTCTTGTCCTGTGAATTTACAAATGTATTTACAAAAGAATTGATGGTGGGTACCCCAATTAATATTTTAATTGGAATGATTCCAAGGAATTATACTTTCAGGAATTTAGATTCTTAGTTGAATATAATCTTCAGATCAGCAGCAAAAATGGATTTTAGAGAGCATACCAGGAAAAAAGGATTAGAGTCCCATAAGAAATTCAGTCAAACATCACAGCTAAATAAGTATAAAAAAGCATTTTCAATTTTTTTTAAATATAAAATGCTTCATGATTTTCAAAGTAAAGCACATATGCAAAAGAATGTTAACAAAAGGAAAGCAAGCAGGGTCAAATATTTTCTTTTATAAAATAACATTTATTATTTATCTAATTTTGTGAGTAAAACATGGCTATAAGCAAATTATCTTATAATTAAAATTTACTATAATCTCACCATCATTAACACTTTGATGTCTTCACTTCACTATTTTGCATATGTATTTTTAGTTAGTGTCATTTTGGATATTCAGTTGTATATCTGCATGTTTTATTGTCCATCATGATTTTGTTAGTATCTCCCCAAGTAATATTTTTTTTAAAAAAACATGACTGTTAGTAGCTGCATTGTATTCCATTTATGGATGTTTATAAACATATTCTTATTATTGGATATGTAATCATTCAACTTTATATCACTATAAATAATGCAACTTTGGGTTTGTTTTGTCTATAGAGTTTGATATTTTCTTAGCATGCATTCTCAGAATGTAAACATAAAATGTAAAGATTTTATGTTTTCATTTATGTGCTGTGTTATATGTCCATATGTGTATATATACATATATTTGGTTGGGGGGGAGATGGAGAGAAAGAGAGAGAGACTTCTTTATAGAAACAATGCTTACACTCTTCCCAACAACATGTGAAAATACTCATGTCACTGTATGCATACCATACCAGTATCACATGATAAATAGTATTGTTTAAGTTACATTTCTTTAATTATTACATTTAGTATTAAAAATTTTGTGAACTATAAAAATAATATGTGCCATACTTACAACAAAGGCTTAACCTATGTGATATGTGATGCATTAATATAAAATTAATAAACAAAATTCAGTTCATTCAATTCAATTAAATTTATTTGATGAATAAATAAAATTCAAATTCACTGATCAAGACATGGGTGATAACTATGGAAGAATAACTTGTAGAAAAAATACAAATGGCTAATGTATGTGCAAAAATATTCAACCACACGAGTAAAAGAAACAAAAATTTATCTAACAATGAGATTTAAAAGGAAAAAAAAAAAAAATTTGTGAACTGTCTTTTTTATACATTTTGTCAACTTAGTATCACTCTTGTTTCTTTCTTGTGAGTTAATTATATATTAAGAGCATTAATCCTTCCTTGCGCATATTCATCACAAACATTTTACTAACTTGTTTTCTGATGTGATATTTTTATGCTTTTTAGTGCTTAGAAAATATAATACTTAGGTATATAAATATATTGAACTTCTATTTGTGATTTCCTCATTGTATGTTTTGAAAGTTCTTCCCCAACCTATTATCACTTAATTATTCACTTTCATTTTATCATTTTATTTCATCATTTGTGGTTTCTGTTTTTTATATTTTGTATATTTAGCTCATGCATTAACTTGGAGTTTACTTTAGTGGATGGTGTGAGGTGAGGTTTTTTTTTTTTTTTTTTCAAATAGTTAACCTGTTTTCTCAATATGGCCAAATAATTTAATTCTTACTCAATTGATTTTTTATAATTCTATATCATATATGTATCAAATGTGTTCATAAATTAGCTCTCTCTTAAGGATTTAAAATGAAAGATAAACTGACACTAAACAGCCAGAGAATGCAAGAAATGGAGAGAGAAATAAAAACAATGGATGAAGCAAGGGTAAACATAAACAATGACTGATACAAGCAAGCAAGACAAATGGGGAAATGCAAGAAACTTCCATTATTATAAGACACTGTGTAAAGTTACACAGAGGAGAAAAAGGAATAAAACACATGAAGAAATGGGTATGTGTGATGACTGTGGTGAGGGGGACAAAGAAAAACTAAAGTGAAAGAGAATAATAGAATTCAATCTTTATGGAACCCAACTGTCTGCAAAAAATAGGTTGGAGGGGGAAGTGCTCTCAGAAGGGAAGTAACACAGAATATGAAGCAGGTCAAAGACACAGGAAGGGAGTCATAAAAGACAAAACAGTGTGCTAAAGAAATGACAGAACCTAAAGATCAAGATGAAAAGGAGAGAAGAGAAGGAGGGAGGAAAGGAAGGAGGGAGGGAGGAAAGGAGGGAGGTAGGAAGGAAGGAAGGATGGAAGAAAGGAAGGAAGGAAGCATTAGGAAAGTTTCACACAAAGAATCATCAAAGAGGTACCAGGCTCATAAAATAAAAATTGATGGATGCCTGAGGACATTAAAAAAAATTAAGACTCACTAAGAAATAGAATAGGAGGAGGCTAAGGAGGAGTTTTGAGAAATATTCTAATAACAAACAGGAAGTTAAAATCAGGGGAAAGAAGAAGGAGGAGGAAAAGAAGAAGAAGAGGAGGAGGAGGAGGAGGAGGAATAAGAAGAAGAAGAAGAAAAAGAAGAAGAAGAAGAGGAGGAGGAGGAAAGAAGAAGACATGGAGAAGGAAATGCAGCAATACCTGATCTCTGAATATCTTAAATTGTCATCATGAAATATTTTTAAAGTCCATTGGCTTTTTTATACATAAAAAGTAGTAAAGTTACAGCTTTAAAATGTTTCATAGAGTCTTGTTAAAAGGAAGGGAAATTAAAAGATAAAATAATTATAGTGTTGGGGACTAAGAACCACTGGGGGAAATGGACATTCCAATGCTACAAATCAATTAGAGATACAGGATAAAAAGTGACAGAAAGGATAAAGCATATCACTAATTCATTCTTCATCTGTTTAGCAAGCATATACGTGGGCTACCACATTAAGTGGTAGGGGCAATATAAAATTAATAGTAGTCTCTGCTCTCAAATATATCCCACATAGGATGGAAAACAAAATGATAAATATGACTTTCCAGTGCTGTGGGGTGCTACAAATATGCTATAATTAGTTGTACATAATCTGCTATAGAAATAAGAGCATATATCTAACTTCTTGGGTGAGGAAAGAGTTCAGGAGGAGAAGCTTACCAGACACTGTTTTACAGAGGAAGAACCCATAACTCTTGAAGTTAAAATTAGGAGACTTAAAAGGTGGCCAGATACTCCAGGAAAGAAAGAAGTCATGAAGGTGTGAGGACACGCAGTGTATTTGGAGTACAGAAAAAAATTAAGTGTAACTGGATCATATGACATATAAAAGGGTTTAGTAGAAAAGGAAGTAAGAAAAAGACAGAAACCAAATCTTCTAATCATGCCAAAGACAACGGGAAGCCTTTGAAGATTTTTTAAGCAGATGATTAAAAAGATTAGATTTGGAGGGAGAGACAAGATGGCAGACTGAAGCCAGCTTTCCACAGAGGCTCCCATCCAGAAGGAGAGTTAAGGGACAAAAATTTAGTAAGTATCCTGGTGGATTTGAGCTGCACCAAGAGAGAAGGTTGAAGAACGCACACCAACACCGCTGAGGCAAGCTGTGATCACAAGGACGCAAACAAAAGGTACAAAATCCATCACCAAGTGGACGGGAGTCCCCCTCCCTCATGAGACCAGCTCAAGAGCCCCATAATTAAACAAACGGACAGAAATTAAAGGCCCTCCCACTACACTCCACGGGAGAGACCTTCTAAAAACTGGACCTACCTACCCTACTAGGGTGCCATGGCATTCTCCTGCCAGGCATAAAACTGTATAAAACTTTAAATATCCTTTGCCAGCAACCCTGAACCCCCAACACTTTCCTTCCACTCACACTGAGGTCTGGAGGCCTGTCCCCCAGGAGTTCGGATTCTTGGGAGATTTCTCAAGGGGAGTGGACAGTCCCCGAGCTGCAACTGGTCAGCGCTGACTCTCAGGCACATGAGTGAGGAGAGGGCACCCAGCTAAGGGGGAGTCACGCTTCAGCGGCACTTCCCTGCCGTGCGTTGCAGCAGCCCTCCCGGGCAACAATACGGCCAGGCATAAAACTGAATGAAACTCTAGCTTACCCACTGAGCTCTCAGCACTACCCCCCACTCTCACGCAGGGTCTGTGGGCCTGTCCCCCAAGAGTTCGGATCCTTGGGAGATCTCTCGAGGGGTGTGGACAGAGCATAAGCTACGGCCAGTCAGTGCTGACTCTGGGGCGTGAGACAGAGGAGAAAAGGGTCGTCTGGGTGCCCACACCAGAGTGGCAATTCCTGGAGGCAAATCAACAGCTGTTTTTTCTTTAACAGCAAAACGGCTCACTTCTGGATATTCTGAAGCCACACCCCCTGTCTCCCTGGGCAACCAGAGGAGGCCACCAGTGAGCAAAGGATTTGCCTGATGCTGCTCACAAACCCGGGAATCTTCCAGGGCAAGGCCAACTCAGAGAGGTAATGGGACACAAACCTCAGCAGCAAAGTCGTTTGAACTCAGAATAGCCCGTCTTCTGCAGGCGATTTTAGCAGAAACAGAGACAGAATCCCGCAAAGTTGTCTGGCTGTTCTGTTCTGTTCTGTTAGCAACATCAATCAGGGACGGGGCTAAGCCTGAGTGAACACCTCCCCACCACCACCTGCATCAAGCACTCAAAGATGTCAGGCCCCACCTCCTCCTGCTAGATAGCAGCAGACTGCAGGGGCCTGGCAGATTTCCTTGCAATTCAGGCAGGTACAAACCCCTGGAGTATCTGTTCACTATAGGCAACTGGCTTAGCCATCTGCAGAGATACCAGTGACTGGGTCTGACGGAGGGGCAAAGTGGGGAAGGAGACATCAACCTTCCCAGACTGATCTATTTGCTAGGTGGCTCCTCCTGACTCCTCACAGCACTGGAGTATGCCATATCAGAAGAGTCACCAGACCCCTGTGATCCAGTTCCCAGAGACCTCTTGAACTCTCCCACCAGAGACAGGTGCCGATTGAGACAGTTGATTTGGACTTTTTGAGCTGAACTAATAGACTAAGGACTTTTCAGGCGGTGCCCTGGGTATGCGGTTGTACGAAGGTTTGATTTTCCTTTCCCAAATGGTGCCAGAGGTGGGCGGGCAGGGTGACTTAATTGCTGTTTTTTCCAAACAGCTGAGACTTCACGCCAGAGTAAATGTTACAATAGGATCGAACAGAAACCAGCTAAAAACAAGACAGAACCACTTCGTCCGACCACACAAGAAAGGGCCCCGTCTCTCAGGCCACAACACTGTACTACAGGCCCTCAATAAAGCCCCAGGGGAAAAATAAAAGGGAGTAAAATAACCATGGAGCGGAATCAGTGGAAAAACTCTGGTAACATGAATAACCAGAATAGATCAACCCTCCCCCCAAGAAAAGATACGGCAGATGTAATTAAAGATCCCATTCATAAACAACTTACTGAGATGTCAGAAATCGAATTCAGAATTTGGATTGCAGACAAGATTAATAAAATGGAATTAGGAATTCGCGGAGAAATTCAATGGTTGTCTCAAGAATTTAACAAATTTAAAGACAAAACAACCAAAGACTTAGACACACTGAAGCAAGAATTTACAGCCCTCAAAGATATGAAAAATACAGTAGAATCCCTCAGCAACAGAATGGAGCAAGCAGAAGAGAGGATTTCTGACATTGAAGGTAAAGTCTTTGAACGCTACCAATCTCTCAAAGAGGAAGAGAAATGGAGAGCAAAAACGTATTATTCACTCAGAGAACTCTGGGGTAATTTGAAGAAAAGCAATATACGAATAATTGGGATTTCCAAGAATGATAAAGTGGCCTCGAAGGGCACAGAGACCCTTCTGCATGAAATTATGAAAGAAAATTTTCCAGACATGCCTAGAGAATCTGAAATTCAGACAGCAGACAGCTTCAGAACCCCCGCATGATTCAACCCCAATAAGTCATCCCCCAGGCATATCATAATTAGCTTCACTAAAGTTAATATGAAAGAGAAGATTCTCAAAGCAGCCCGGCGAGAGAAAACCATTCCGTACAAAGGAAAGAATATTAGAATAACTGCAGATCTCTCTGCTGAAACTTATCAAGCCAGAAGAGGGTGGTCATCGACTTTTAACCTCCTAAAGCAAAATAACTTTCAACCCAGGATCTTCTATCCAGCTAAACTGAGTGTCATTTATGATGGAGAAATTAAATACTTCAATGACACTTTCCCATAAGTAAACCAGCTCTTCAGGATATTCTCAGACCTATCCTCCACAATGACCAACCCAATCCTATACCACAAAAGTAAACTCACTCAGAATCTTCGGATCAAACTCCAACTTCCACACTGGCGAAAGGATTAAAAATGTCCACTGCACCTTTCAAAAACTCGATACCCAAAATTCCACCAGATTTATCAATACTCTCCATTAATGTAAATGGGCTTAAACTGTCCTCTAAAGAGGCTAACTGGATACAAAAATTCAAGTCAGATATTTGTTGCATACAAGAGTCACATCTTAACTTAAAAGACAAATACAGACTCAGGGTGAAAGGATGGTCGTACATATTTCAGGCAAATGGTAATCAGAAAAAAGCAGGTTGCAATTTTATTTGCAGATACAGTAGGCTTTAAACCAACAAAAGTAAGGAAGGACAAGAATGGTCACTTCATATTTGTTAAGGGTAATACTCAATATGATGAGATCTCAATTATTAATATCTATGCACCCAACCAGAATGGACCTCAATTTATAAGAGAAACTCTAACAGACATGATTAACTTGATTTCCTCCAGCTCCATAATCATTGGAGATTTCAACACTTCTTTGGCAGGGTTGGATCGATCCTCCAGCAAGAAGCTGAGCAAAGAAATCTTAGATTTAAACCTAACCATCCAATATTTAGATTTAGCAGACATCTACAGAACATTTCATCCCAACAAAACTGAATACACATACTTCTCATCAGCCCACGGAACTTACTCCAAAATTGACCACATTTTAGGTCACGAGTCTAACCTCAGTAAATTTAAAGGAATAGAAATTATTCCTTGCATCTTCTCGGACCATCATGGAATAAAACTTGAACTGAGTAACAAGAGGAATCTGCATACTCATACAAAAACATGGAAGTTAAATAACCTTATGCTGAATGATAGCTGGGTCAGAGATGAGATTAAGAAAGAAATCACCAATTTTTTGGAACAAAACGACAATGAAGACACAAACTATCAGAACCTATGGGGCACAGCAAAGGCAGTTCTAAGACGGAAATTCATAGCACTGCAAGCCTTTCTCAAGAGAATGGAAAGAGAGGAAGTTAACAACTTAATGGGACATCTCAAGCAACTGGAAAAGGAAGAACATTCCAACCCCAAACCCAGTAGAAGAAAACAAATAACCAAAATTAGAGCAGAATTAAATGAAATTAAAAACAAAAGAATAATACAACAGATCAACAAATCAAAAAGCTGTTTTTTTGAAAAGGTCAATAACATAGATAAACCTCTGGCCAACCTAATCGGAAAAAAAAAAAGAGTAAAATCTCTAATATCACCAATCAGAAACAAAGACGAAATAACAACAGACTCCTCAGAAATCCAAAAAATCCTTAATGAATATTACAAGAAACTTTATTCTCAGAAATATGAAAATCTAAAGGAATATGACCGATATTTGGAAGCACGTCACCTTCCAAGACTTAACCAGAATCAAGTGGAAATACCGAACAGGCCCATATCAAGTTCAGAAATAGCATCAACTATGCAAAACCTCCCTAAAAAGAAAAGCCCGGGACCAGATGGTTTCACGTCAGAATTCTACCAAACCTTTAAAGAGGAATTAGTACCTATATTACTCAACCTGTTCCAAAATGTAGAAAAAGAAGGAAGACAACCCAACACGTTCTATGAAGCAAACATCACCCTGATCCCCAAACCAGGAAAAGACCCAACAAGAAAAGAAAATTATAGACCAATATCACTAATGAATATAGATGCAAAAATATTCAACAAGATCCTAACAAACAGAATCCAGCAACACATCAGACAAATTATACACCATGAACAAGCTGGTTTTATCCCAGGGTCTCAAGGCTGGTTCAATATACGTAAATCTATAAATGTAATTCAGCACATAAACAAATTAAAAAACAAACACCATATGATTCTCTCAATCGATGCAGAAAAAGCTTTTGATAATATCCAGCATCCCTTCATGATCAGAACACTAAAGAAAATTGGTCTAGAAGGGACTTTTCTTAAACTGATAGAGGCCATCTACAGCAAACCCACAGCCAATATCATATTGAATGGAGTTAAATTGGAATCATTTCCACTCAGATCAGGAACCAGACAAGGCTGCCCATTGTCTCCATTGCTTTTTAACATTGTAATGGAAGTTCTAGCCACCACAATTAGGGAAGAAAAGGCGATCAAGGGTATCCATATAGGGTCAGAAGAGATCAACCTTTCACTCTTCGCAGATGATATGATTGTGTATCTGGAAAACACTGGGGACTCTACTACAAAACTCCTAGAAGTGATCAAGGAATACAGCAGCGTCTCAGGTTACAAAATCAACATCCATAAATCGGTAGCCTTTATATACACCAACAATAGTCAAGATGAAAAAGCAGTTAAGGACTCTATCCCATTCACAGTAGTGCCGAAGAAGATGAAATATTTGGGAATTTATCTAACAAAGGACGTGAAAGATTTCTCTAAAGAGAACTATGAAACGCTAAGAAAAGAAGTAGCTGAAAATGTCAACAAATGGAAAAACATACCATGCTCATGGCTGGGAAGAATCAACATTATTAAAATGTCCATACTACCCAAAGCAATATATAATTTCAACGCACTCCCTATTAAAGCTCCGCTGTCATACTTTAAAGATCTTGAAAAAACAATACTTCATTTTATTAGAATCAGAAAAAACCTCGAATACCCAATACATTACTCAGAAATAAAAACAAAACAGGAGGAATCACACTACCAGACCTCAGACTTTACTACAAATCGATAGTGATCAAAACAGCATGGTATTGGCACAAAAATAGAGAAATAGATATCTGGAACAGAATAGAGAACCAAGAGATGAATCCAGCTACTTACCGTTATCTGATCTTTGACAAGCCAATTAAAAACATTCAGTGGCAAAAAGATTCCCTATTTAACAAATGGTGCTGGGTGAACTGGCTGACAACCTGCAGAAGACTAAAACTGGACCCACATCTTTCACCATTAACTAAGATAGACTCTCACTGGATTAAAGATTTAAACCTAAGACATAAAACTATAAAAATACTAAAGGAGAGTGCAGGGGAACCCTTGAAGAAATCGGTCTGGGCGAGTATTTTATGAGGAGGACCGCCCGGGCAATTGAAGCTGCTTCAAAAATACACTACTGGGACTTGATCAAACTAAAAAGCTTCTGCACAGCCAAGAACACAGTAAGTAAAGCAAGCAAACAGCCCTCAGAATGGGAGAAGATATTTGCAGTTTATATCTCTGACAAAGGTTTAATAACCAGAATCCACAGAAAACTCAAACGCCATCAGCAAGAAAAATCAAGGGATCCCATCGCAGGCTGGGCAAGGAATTTGAAGAGAAACTTCTCTGAAGAAGACTGGCGTGTGGCCTTCAGACATATGAAAAAATGCTCATCATCTTTAATCATTAGAGAAATGCAAATCAAAACTACTTTGAGATATCATCTAACTCCAGTGAGACTAGCCTATATCACAAAATCTCAAGACCAGAGATGTTGGCGTGGATGTGGAGAAAAGGGAACACTTCTGCACTGCTGTTGGGAATGCAAATTAATTCATTCCTTTTGGAAAGATATATGGGGAACACTCAGAGTTCTAAAAATAGATCTGCCATTCAATCCTGTAATTCCTCTGCTGGGCATATACCCAGAAGACCAAAAATCACAACATAACAAAGATATTTGTACCAGGATGTTTATTGCAGCCCAATTCATAATTGCTAAGTCATGGAAAAAGCCCAAATGCCCATCGATCCACAAATGGATTAATAAATTGTGGTATATGTACACCATGGAATATTATGCAGCTTTAAAGAAAGATGGAGACTTTACCTCTTTCATGTTTACATGGATGGAGCTGGAACATATTCTTCTTAGTAAAGTATCTCAAGAATGGAAGAGAAAGTACCCAATGTACTCAGCCCTACTATGAAACTAATTTTGGGCTTTCACATGAAAGCTATAACCCAGTTACAACCTAACAATAGGGGGAAGTGGGAAAGGGAAGGGAGGGAGGGGGTGGTGGGTAGAGGGAGGGGGTTTGGTGGGATTATTCCTGTGGTGCATCTTACAGGGGTATTTGCGAAACTTGGTAAATGTAGAATGTAAATATCTTGGCTTGGTAACTGAGATAATGCCAGGAAGGCTATGTTAACCATTGTGATGAAAATGTGTCAAATGATCTATGAATCGAGTGTATGATGCCCCATGATCATATCAATGTACACAGCTATGATTTAATAAAAAAAAAAAGAAAAAGATTAGATTTGTCTTTCGGAAAAGCCACCCTGGTATCAATTGGAATTAGGAAAGATTTCAGGTAGAGAACTTTATTAGGAAACTTTTGCATTAGTCCTGGTAAGACATATGAAGGCACAGGTTATGATAATATGAATGGATAGAAATTACTATATTTAAGACATATTAAAAAGAACAATTAGGCCAGGCATGGGGGCTCACACCTATAATCCCAGCTACTGGAGAGGCTGAGGCAGAAGGATTGTTTGAACCCAGGAGTTCAAGCTTACCATTGCATCATTATACTCCAGCCTGGGAGACAGAGCACAGACCTCATCACAAAAAAAAAAAAAAAAGTAGAATTAGTAAAACTTGGTAACTGATTGCTGATTGGCTATTGAATGTACGTGAGAAATTAAAGATTGGGAGGATTCAGAGATGCTGTTAAAGTTTCTGGTTTGCACTACCTTGATGAGATTGGGAACACTAGAAAACGTCCAAATTTGTGGAAAAAGATTGTGAACTTTGGTTAGGGATGGAATGAATTTAAAAGGCCCCTGAAACCATGGAAATATAGAAAGTGTTAAATATATATGAACATAGGCTTGGCACTCATAGCTTAGTGGTTAGGATGCTG
Organism: Nycticebus coucang; assembly: GCF_027406575.1. Lineage (NCBI taxonomy): Eukaryota > Metazoa > Chordata > Mammalia > Primates > Lorisidae > Nycticebus > Nycticebus coucang. The sequence goes on from NC_069804.1 coordinate 110,085,068, forward strand.
GCCACATACACAGTGGCTAGTGGATTCATACCCTGCCCTGGCCTGCTAAAGAACAATGACCACTACAACAAAAAAAAGCTAGGAGTTGTGGTGGCACCTGTAGTCCCAGCTACTTGGTAGGCTGAAGCCCAAAAGTTTGAGGTTGCTGCAAGTTGTGACTCCACGGCACTCTTCTAAGGGTGACATAATGAAACTGTCTTAAAAAAAAATATATATATATATATATATACTTATAGCTCAGTAGAGGTACCTGGGCTAGAGAGACAAATTTAGGTCTAGAAGTACAAATGCAGAAAGGTGGGTAGATTCAAGCATTTTAAGATATAGAGGAGAGAAAATATGTGAATTATGGGAAAGAGGACAGTAAGATAAATGTGTCGAGAAAATAATAAAAATTTAGTGTATAGAATTTATAGAACATGAATAGCTTACATTGTTAGAAATTCTTGTTGCTTTGTGGGATATAAAAGTATGAATAAATACATATACTATACGTGTCCTTATTTCAAATATTTTGAAAATAAAATGAAATAAAAGATGGCAAAGGTTTTTTGCACTGTTAGATATCAAGCACTAAGGTTTTTCTAATGAACTACTTTTAAGCCCACTTATTCCCTGCCATGACAGTTATTTGAACCAGCAGCAGTTCCTCCCCTTATAAATCTTTCTTAAGTTTCTTAATGCTCAAAACTTGCAGAACAAGTAAGAGAGGGTGGAGCATAGTGGCTAAGAGTTCCCTGTATCAGAATGAATGGCAGGGCCCAAAAAAGTAAACAAATTTTGATAAACGCTCTTAGCAACTACATAATCCTAAGGATGGATGGGAGGGACCCAGCCAATATGTTTTAGCTAGGACTTTTTTTTTCTTTTGGAATTTGTCCAAGTTCTGATACAAACATGAAAGCATTGGAAATGCAATAAAAAAATTGCAACGACAGGGTCTCTTTCATTCAAGATTTGCCTGAAATAGAAACAGACTTGAGAATCACTTTGCATGATTCCCCTTACACAATAAGTCAGACTCAGTGTCACAGGCTTAGAGCACTAAAGCACTGGCTTAGAGCATTGGCTGTAGGGCAATTATAGTTTTTCACAAGCCCTGGAAGATGCTTCAATTTTAACACACCCTCTTGCAATTCACCTCCATTGTTCACCAAATCAAGGCCCCAGGAAATTAACACTACTATGGTAGTAAAAGGACTGATGTAAACATTTTGAAGGATTCTAAACCTAACTAAGAAAAATCCACTTATGTTGTCCTAGATTTGAATTGTATTTTCTCTCTGATGCCCAAACTAGAATCCTGTCTTAGTTTCTTTACAGGATATTCTTTTTTAAAAATATTTATCTTTTTAAATTAACATACAAAAAATGATTTTGTGTATAGTTCTATGAATTTTAACATATTACTCTCATATTCACTACCACCACCATAATCAAGATACCAAACTTTCCATCATCCAGAAAAATCCTTTGTGCTGCCCCTTTCCCCAAACCATAACCACTAATCCAATCTCCATCTCTATCATTTTATCATTTTGACAATTGTCTAATAAATAGAATAATATAGTATGTAACATTCTGAGCTGTGTTGAATCTTTGCATCCCATACAAAAGTTATAATATTCACCCTGAGCAGAGATTGGAGATAAAATGATGTGCATCCATGCATTATTCTTTCCTATTTAAGAAAGTACCTCAAATACAGGAATAAAACCTGATGAAAAAAAGACAAGGAGATATTTCATGGATTATATAATTACTCACATTTTAAATATAAAAATTTTAAGCCCCCAGTAGAAAATGACCAACAGAATACGAGGAGGCAGCTCTCACAGGAGAAAATGTAAATAAAAAAGAAATATATATGAATATGTTCAATCTTGGAAGCAATCAGAAAAGTTTAACTTAAAACTATAATGAGGTAAAATTTTTACTGATTTAATTAGATTTTTTCCCTAGTTTTCTGGCAAGGTTTTGGTGAAATTAGTTAATCATCCCTATGTCTTCTGGAAATCAGTTTGACAGTCTTTTTCAAGAAAAATTCTAATGTTTACACCCTTTCACCCAGTAATTAATCTGCAATAAAAAAATATGCTGAAATAATAATTCAAGAGGTTAAAAAAACTGTGTGCATCAATATGTTCATCACAACATTGTTTATAATAGCAAAAAAAAATTTAAAATAACCTAAATGTCCCATGATATATTGGCTAAATCATGATGAATTGCTCGTTCAGCCACTAGAAAGTATCATTACAAAGAACATACTATATGACATGGGCAACTGCATATAGTATCATATTACACAAAGAACAAAATACTCAAAAGTATCTTTATTATATTTACAACTTTGTAAAATTAAGTATGTATGTAAAGGGCACATAAAAAAAGAAATTGATACATTATGTAATGATATTGTGAATGATTTTTCTTTTTTTTTTTATTGTTGGGGATTCATTGAGGGTACAATAAGCCAGGTTACATTGATTGCAATTGTTAGGCAAAGTCCCTCTTGCAATCATGTCTTGCCCTCATAAAATGTGACACACACCAAAGCCCCACCCCCCTCCCTCTGTCCCTCTTTCTGCTTGTGAATGATTTTTCTTTCCTATATTCTTGTTTCCACAAATTGTTGTGCGCTGATAACATTAAGAAAAATAAACAATAACTTCCCCCCTTTCTTCAGCTGGACAGATACCTGGTTTCTGATCACCCATGGGATTTCCATATGGACACTGGACAACTCCCTGGACTACAGCGATCACCTCTAAAAAATATGATTGTTTAGAAAGGGCAGACCCAGCTTCTGGCTTAGACTTTTTTCATTTCCTTCCCCAATTTCCTTGCCAATGGCCCAATCTTTCCTTCATTTTTCTTTCAAGCAGTTATAGTCAATTGAGAAAACACATTAGAAATGGATTTACTTTCTCAGCTGAAAATTTAATATGTTTGATATGAAAAAGAATAACAAAAGCAGAAATGAGATGCTAAAATATTCAGAGTGAAACATTTTTAAGCAAACCACACTAGATTTTGAGCCTTTCAAAGGTCAATTCCTCAGACAATTTTTTTCAGAAGATTTTACTTCCAAGAGACTTGGTCTTCTTTATCCTTACTGTGGGGTGCTGCTGTAGCTCTCCTGAGATTGCCAACTTCTCCCATCTGGATTCACAGCTTGGATAGATGTTTTCTGTCTGGACCAAATTACTTTTAAGTGTTACATTCATGGCCTAAATTGCTCAAGGTTTATTTACATTCAACACATTTTTATTAAATACTCCTTGACTGTTAGCAGATATAATTCCAATTCCAATTCTAACATAGATGGGAATAACATAGTGGAGAAGGTGTTTGGCCTTTGCTGAATGATGTATATTGAAATTTGCAAACAGAAAGGACTTTATGATGATGGAAGGGGGAGTAGGGAGAGAAAGAGGGCCTTCAATGAAGGGGACTTATTCTAATATATTAGATACTTTTATACAAGTTGTTGACAACTTCCATTTATTTGTATGATCCTCCACTTTTATATTTTCTACATTTTTCATATGCCAAGAGGCTTAAAACATGAAAGCGGCCTTGGTCTCTCTTAACTCCTCTTCCATCTTATGTTTTTTATTCCATTTCCTCCACCGATCTCATTCAAGACAACATAAATGTTAATTTCATACTGATTTTGTCTAAATACAAATGACGAAGGGTAAAAGATATATACTATATTGTAATTATTTCCTAAGCCCCAAGTTTACCTAAGGATAACCCTAAGCCTAAGTCCCCCAAATATAGATGCACAAAACCTGCCATCTACTCTCAGCTCTATCATCCTGTGCTTTCTTTACCTAAGTGCCTCAGCACAGCCCATTACCTATAACATGGTGTTCACTGGTGTTCATTATGCTGATTTCATGGCCCTGTGCCACTTGGAAAATTCCTTCTGAAAATTCACAGAAAGGAATTTCTTTCTGCTTAATCTTCATGTTGGGTGCATTTTATCATATTCTAATTCATTGAAAAATGAAGCATGGAATTTCATAACTTGCTAAGTGCGGTATAACCTTCCATTTCCTCAGCCATGCTAGATCTGGGAGAGTGTACTTTATTCTTTCAAAACATGAATGTTTAGGAGCCTGGCAAATCACTCAGATGGGTAACTAGAAACTACTGTCCAGCCTCTCTCTGGAGCTGCCAGATTAAGTCATAAATAGGCAGGCAGGCCTCAGACCAGAGAACACATGTTTGAGGGACCAGTCTGCCTGGGTTCTACATCTCTGTAGAACCAAGCATCTCTTAGCTATGCATTTCTTTTCTATGTGACCATGTCATTCTGCCATATAGGATTTAGAGATTAAAAGGGTTAGAGATCAGATTAAAAGGGTTAGGGGTAAGAGGAAATTATTATTACATTAAAGTTTCTACAATGTTTTTTTCCAGCATCAATGTCTGAAGAAAAAGATTCTTTTGTCACCAAAAGGAGGGGAAAAATAATTGTATGCAGCCCCTTTGAAGTTGCTTAGAGAAGTTGAAATAGAGACAAATAGACAAGGACAAGACTTCTGACTAAAACCAAGTGCTTAGAGCAGTGGATCCCAACCTTTTGGAATATGTGGATAAATGTGGAATGTAAATGTCTTAGCACAATAACTAAGAAATTACTGGGAAGGCTATGTTAACCAGTGTGATTAAAATGTGTCAACCAGTCTATGAAACTAGTGTATGATGCCCCATGATCATATCAATGTACACAGCTATAATTTAATAAAAAATAAAAATATTAAAAAAAACAAATGTGTGTGTGCATGTGTGCTTGTTTCACATACACACATACAGTAGAGAGTTATATATTTAGAATATGCTGGTTAAAAAAAGTTCAACAACCAAAAGGTACTATATATATATATAATATATATATATATATTTTTTTTTTTTTTTTTTGAGACAGAGTCTCACTATGTCACCCTCGGTAGAGTACTGTGGCATCACAACTCATAGTAACCTCAAACTCTTGGGCTGAAGCAACTTTCTTGCCTCAGCCCCACAAGTAGCTGGGACCACAGATACCCACCACAGTGCCTAGCCATTTTTTGGTTGTAGTTGTCATTGTTGTTTGGCAGGCCCGGGCAGGGTTTGAACCCACCAGCTCCGGTGTAAGTGGCTGGCTTCCTAGCCACTGAGATACAGATGCCGAGCCATTATCAACACTTATAAATGAGCTCACATTTTCTTCATTATAGTAATATCTACATGCTTTTGTGAGACAGTAGTACATGGATATGTAAAGTGTATTACTTGTTCAATCTTTTATAAGCAGTGTTTGGTGGACATATAGATTCTTATACCCCTTATTGTAACTTCATACTGTCCATAGTCAAGAACCTATAGTCAAGAAGTACTGGTTTGGAGTATATTGTAAAAAAAGGCCAAGGCAATGGAAATATGTGAGGAAAGCTCATAGGGAGTACATGCCCACTTTAAGTACACACAGGATCCTTGGGCCAAGAAGCTCTCTTCACAGCTTTTTTCTTTCATTTATTGTACAGACCTCTTTTAAATACAAAGCAAAATAGCATTTATTCACCATCAATGAGCACTAAAGGTAGCACATGCCAAACAGCAGAAAAGCCACTGTCTTTTTACTTGAATAAAAGCTTTGGCAGGACCTCTATGCCTTTCATTACTACATAGAGTGTACTTTTTAAAAACTTCCTTTCGTATTATGACTCAGACTAAATGTGGTGATATCTTTATAAGGTACAACTCGGGTTTTCAAGATCATTTTGCTTAATTCATGTAGCTATCACCATATACTCACTTTATACTCCTGAAAAGAGGATATTGGGGAAAGCAATCAGCAGCTTAACTTTTTCTCCTAAAGCATATCTAAGGACTTAAACAACATACCTTTTATTTTTATTGTTTAATTATCTAGCAAAAGATTCAGCAGGATTTCTTATAATGGAAATTCTGAAGAACTGTAGCAGACCATAAGCATTTGGGACACTTTTTGTGGCACTGTAAGTCAGAGAAATCCACAGATAGACAAGGAGAAGAAAGGTAATAATCACAACATAGCATTGTGATTCTTGAAGCTACTTTTCAGATATTATAATGCTGATGCTGTCCATGCCAACTGTTTTTTATTTATTATTTATCAATCAACATATGTGTTTATTTTACAAACACATTAAAGAGCTTTCAAACAAATATAAAACACAGAAAAATGACACAGACATATGACATAGCAGTAGGGATGTCTTCATCAAGGAATTTCTACGTTGGAAGGTTTTGTTAATGCGAAGGGATATAAAAGAGTATTGAGGCTTCATCCTGTGAGAATTTCAACTGTTTATTTTTTAGCTATGATTTCAGGGGAACCCACAAAGAAATCAAATCCTTGACTGGCATGTACTGAAGGAGGCTTTGATATTTTTGCTTATATTTTTAACTGCTATAGCTCTGGTTATCAAGTGAAAGCAAAGAATGTATACATCTTAATGGCATCCCAGGAAGTGAGGTATTTTGAACAGGTTATATCTAGATGGATAAAAAACAAACTATTAGGAAAGACAAGCTGGTAAAAACAGGGGCAATCCTTTACCTGTCTTCTCAAACACATGTCTATTTGTTCATATATACTCTGATTCAAGTTTTAAATTTTACTTTTAAAATAACTTGATTACATTTAAAGTATATTATCATCCACAGCTTGAAAACAATGGATCCTGTGGTATACGTTCCCTAGGGTGGCCCACAGTGTGCAAACCTTTGTGTAGTATCCTCCCCTTGAGTAGAATTAAAACCTGTAAACTGCTTCTAAATAATAACATTTGGCAAAGGTGATGGGTTGTCACTCCTGTGATATGTTATATAATAAAATGAAAGTGGAGGGATTTTTGCTTTATTGTATAACAGATCACAGGAGTGACATCCCATCACCTTTGCCAAATTTTATAAATGGCATAAATGTATTTATGATCTATGTACAAATGATTTAATAATAAAAAAGTGGAAGGGTTTTTCAGATGCAATTAAACTACCTAATTGACTTTTAGTTAATCAAAAGGAGATTATTTGAGTCGGACCTGACCTGATCAGGTGAGTCCTTAAAAACAGGAGCTAGGACAGCCTTAAAATGAAAGGCTCCAAGCAGAAGAGATGCTCTCTCAATTTCAGCCTTTGAAGGAAAAGTTGCCACGAATTCTACAGCCACAAGGTACTAGATTCTGCCAATAACTTTAATCTGCTTAATCCTTCCCTAGTCAAACCTCCAAAGGAGAATGCAGTCTGGCTTACATCTTCATTGCAGCCTTGTGAGACCCGGAGCAAGAATCAAGATAAGCTGTGCCCAGCCTCCTGACCCATGGAAACTGTGAGGTAATAAATGTGCAATGTTTTAACTCATTAAATTGGAAAATATTTTACGAAGCAATAGAAAACTAATACAGGTAGACATATTTATTTTCCTCAGTTGTCTAATAAAGTTCTAAGAAGAAATGTGGACTGGATGGCAAGTGTAATCACATGGAAAGAATGCTAGATGAGGCATGAAAGCCTGGTTCAAGTCCTGGATCTTTGTGATCTGGAGCAAGATACTTTACCCCTTTGAGCTTGGAGCCTCATCTTTAAAATAGCTTTAATTTAATCTGCCTAACTTTTCTCACAAGGTTCTGAAGGAGGACTTTGAAAACTACAAAATACTGGAATCATATCATAAGACACCATAAGGCATGTACCATGCTCCAGGGAGTATTACAATTTTTCTATATCATTAACTAATTTAATCCTCAAAAACCCCTATAAAGCAAATAGATACCTTTTTTTTACAATTATCACCTCCATTTTACAGATGAAAGAAATGAGAGTCAGGGAGGTGAAAAATTTTGTCTAAAATGGCACAATTTTCAGTAGGTAAGAACAAACATTTAAACCCAGGCATGCTGGTTCCATAGTCTATACTCTTAAACATTATGTTGTGGTTCCTCTTATAGCTTTTGTAAGTCTAGGAAATTCACTACATCTAGAGCAAGCTGAGCCTTAATGCCAAGATGTTCTAAAAAGAATTCAAGATCCTCAGACAAGAATGATCCATATAAGCCTCTACTTTGATGCATGTTCAAAATAAAATCTCCAGGAGGTAATCTTCTTTATCTTCTATAAAGTGGATTAGAACCATACACACTGCTCAGTCTCTCTGCCTCATATCTAGTACCACCTCTTTATACTGCTTCCCATTATTACTTAGCTGAGAATACATGAACATCAGCTTGCAAACACACTTATTTCTCCTCAAATACAGATTCGCATAAAAACCAAGTATGAAGAGAATGGAAGCATTTTTATTGAATTTCTTTTAGGTACATTGCATGATTTCCATTATGTCTACTGCTTGATTTTTCAAATCTCTGGGCTTTCAAGATCACCTCTCAATTTATCAGAAAAACACCAGAGGTAAAAGATGCCTTGTTAAAAGATCATTTGTTACATTCCCGTGACTTTAGGAAGATCATCTTATACCTTTAAATCCTCTAGAGTTAAAAAAAAAAAAGCTCTTTCAATGGGCTATTATAGTTCTTAAGTTAATATTTTTTTTTCCTGAGGGGGATCCCTTCCCTAATTTATTTACTTTTTTATTGTAGGGGATTTAGGGAGGGTACATAGAACCAGGTTACCTTGATTGCATTTATTAAGTAAAGTCCCTCTTATAATTGTATCCCATCACCAAGAGGTGAGTCAAACCCTGTGACCCCCCCCACCTTCCTCTTTCCTTTCCCCTCCCTGCACCCCTTCCCCCATCCCCCACTGTGTACTTAGGGTCATCAGTTGGCCTCCTTTCAGAATTAAGTACATAGGAATCTTGCTTCCCTTCCCCATTCTTGTGACACTTTACTAAGAATAATGTGTTCCACTTCCATCCAATTTAATACAAAAGATTTAAAATCTCCATCTTTTTTAATGGCTGACTAGTACTCCATGGTATACATATACCACAGCTTGTTAATCCATTCCTGGGCATTTAGGGGGTTTCCACATTTTGGCAATTGTAAATTGAGCTGTGATAAACAGTCTAGTGCAAATGGTAAAAGGATTTTTTCTTCTGGGAATATGCCCAGTAATGGGATTGCAGGATCAAATGGGAGGTCTAGTTTGAGTTCTTTGAAGTTTCTCCATACTTCCTTCCAAAAAGCTTGCATTCATTTGCAGTCCCACCAGCAGTGTAAAAGTTTTCCCTTCTCTCCACATCCATGCCAACATCTGCAATTTTGAGATTTTCTGATGTGGGACATTCTCTCTGGGGTTAGGTGATATCTCAGGGTGGTTTTGATTTGCATTTTCTCTAATAATTAGGGACAATGAATATTTTTCTTATGCTTGTTAGCCATTCGTCTGTCTTCTTTAGAGAAGGTTCTATTCATTTCTCTTGCCCAGTGATATAAGGGATTGTTGACTCTTTTTATGTTGATTAATTTGAGTTCTCTGTAGATCCTAGTTATCAAGCTTTTGTCTGATTTATAATATGCAAAAAGGCTTTCCCATTCGGTAGGTTGTCTATTTCCTTTGGTTGTTGTCTCCTTAGCTGTACAGAAGTTATTCAGTTTAATTAAGTCCCATTTGTTTATTTTTGTTGTTGTTGCAATTGTCATGGAAGTCTTCTTCATAAAGTCTTTCCCCAGGCCAATAACTTTAAGTGTTTTACACCCACTTTCTTTGAGGATTTTTATTGTTTCATGACTTTTATTTAGATATTTTATACATCTTTTATTGTGAGTGGAGAAATGTGCGGGTCCAGTTTCAGTCTTTTACACATGGATATCCAGTTCTCCCAGCACCATTTATTGAATAAGGAGTCTTTCCCCCAGGGTATGTTCTTGTTTGGTTCATCAAAGATTAGGTGACTATAAGATGTTAGTTTCATTTCCTGGTTTTCTACTTGGTTCCAGATGTCTGTGTGTCTAATTTTGTACCAATACCATGCTGTTTTGGTCACCATGGCCTTGTAGTACAAACTAAAGTCTGGTAGGATGATACCCCCAGCTCTGTTTTTATTAGTAAGAATTGTCTTAGCTATATGGTTTTTTTTTTTTTCTGGTCCCATACAAAAACATGGTATGTTCTTCCATTTGTAATATCTTTTGCAATTTCTTTTCTTAGGGTTTCATAATTTTCACAATTATTTAGATATATTCCTAGGTATTTCATTTTCTTTGAAGCTACTGTGAAGGGGGTTGTGTCCTTAATTAGCTTCTCATTCTGGCTGATAATGGCATATACAAAGGCTACTGAACATTCATTTTAAATCCTGAGACATTACTGTATTTTTTGATCACTTCCAGGAGTCTTGTGGTTGAGTCTTTATAGTTCTCTAAGTATAAGATCATATCATCAGCAGAGAGGGAGAGTCTTACCTCTTCTGCTCCCATTTGGATGCCCTTTATTTCCTTCTTGTGCCTAATTATACATCCAGTACTACATTGAATGGTAGTGGCAATAGAGGCCAACCTTGTCTGGTTCCAGTTCTAAGTGGAAAAGCATTCAATTGTACTGCATTCAGTAAAATATTAGCTGTAAGTATTTTGCAGATGACTTCAATCAATTTAAGAAATGTGTAACCTATGCCTACATTCTTCAGAGTTTTAATTAAAAAGTGATGTTGAATTTTATTGAATGTTTTTTATGTATCTATTGAGAGAATTATATGGTCTTTGTTTTTGTTTCTGTTGATATCAAGAATTATGTTCATGGATTTGCATATGTTAAACCAGCCTTGTATTCCTGGGATGAAACCTACTTGATCATGATGTATGACTTTTTTGATGAGAAGCTGTAGTCTATTGGCAGAATTTCTTGAGAATTTTTGTACCTATAATCATTAGTGAAATTGGTCTAACATTCTCCTTCTTAGTTGGGTCTATTCCTGGGTTTGGTATCAGGGTGATGTTGGCTTCATACAATGTGTTAGAGAAGATTCCTTCCTCCTCACCTTTTTGGAATAATTTCTGCAGTATAGGTATTAGCTCTTCTTTGAAGGTTTGATAGAATTCTGGTGTGAAGCCATCTAGACCAGTGCACTTTTTTTTTTTTTTTTTTTTTGCAGTTTTTGGCCAGGGCTGGGTTTGAACCTGCCACCTCTGGTATATGGGGCCGGCGCCCTACTCCTTTGAGCCACAGGTGCCGCTCTAGACCAGGGCATTTTTGTTTTTGTTGTTGTTGTTGGCATATTTTTATTGTTTCTTTTAACTCATTGCTTGAAATTGGTCTATTCAGGAGATCTATTTCTTCTTGGTCTAGGGAGAGGGTGTGATTCCAAATATTGATCCATTTCTTTCATATTGTCAAATTTCTATACATAGAGTTTCTTGTAGTATTCTTGCAGTATTCTTGTAGTATTCAGAGATAATCTCTTTTATCTCTGTGGCATCTGTTGTTATTTCCCTTCTATCATTTACTATTGACATTACTAGAGATTTTACTTTTATGTATCCAGTTAGTATGGACAAAGGTTTATCTATTTTATTTATTTTTCAAGAAAACAACTTTATGTTTCATTAATTTTCTGAATGATTATTTTGTTTTAAATTTTATTAACCTCTGATTTAATTTTGGTTATTTATTTTCTTCTTCTGGGGTTAGAATTAGATTGTTCTTCTTTTTCCAATTCCATAAGATGGTTTGTGAGTTTCTTGATGTGCTCCCTTTTTGTTTTTTTGGATGTAGGCATCTAAAGTCATACATTTTCCTCTCAGGACTGCTTTTTCTGTATTTCACAGGTTGTGGTAGCTTGTGTCTTCATAGTTGTTATGCTCAAGGAAGTTAATAATTTCCTTTTTTTACCTCTTCCAGCACCCAACTGTCATTCAGCATGAGGTTGTTTAATTGCCAGGCCATTCTATGGGGTTAAACATTTTTTTTGGCATTTAGGTCCACCTTTAATGCCTTGTGGTATGAGAAGACACAAGGTAAAATTTCTATTCTTTTGATTCTGTTGAGGTTTGTTTTGTGTCCTAGGATATGATCAACTGTGTCAAATGTTCCATGTGCCAATGAGAAGAATGTATATTCTTTAGCTTTGGGATGGAGTGTTCTATATACGTATATCAAGCACAGTTGTTATAGGGTCACATTTAAGTCCCTTGTATCTTTGTTTAGTTTCTGTTTAGAGGATCTGTTAAACTCCATAAGAGGAGTGTTAAATTCCCTGCCGTTATGGTGTTATGGGATATCATATAGCTCAGACTAATTAAGTCTGTTTCAAGAGTCTGGGAGCATTTAAATTGGATGCATAAATATTTAGAATTGAAATGTCTTCTTGTATTTTTCCCTTGACCAACATCAAGTGTCCATCTTTACCTTTTTTTACTTCAGTTGCTATAAATAAGATTGCAACCCCACTTTTATGAATTCTGTTTGCCTGAAAAATTGTCTTTCATCCCTTAACCTTGAGGTTTGATTTGTCCTTTGAGGCTAAGTATGTTTCCTGAAGATAGCAAATGGATGGCTTTTGTTTTTTTATCTTTATCCAATTTTATCCAATTAGCCAGTGTATGCCTGTTCAGTGGGGAATTCAAGCCATTAACATTTAATGAGATAATTGTTAAGTGTAATCGCATTTTATTCATCTGATTTTGTGAAGTTCATTGATTACTTTTATCTTTTGCATCATTGTGGAAGCTAGGTTTTGTCCTTTAGTTTCTGGGTGCTTACATAGCTAGTGGTCCATTCTGATGGTCAGTGTGGAGAATAGGTATAAGTATTTCCTGTAGTGCTACCCTTGCTGTGGTAAACTTCCTTAATGTTTGAATATCAACAAAAAATTTGATTTCTCTGTCGATTTTTAAAGCTTAGCTTAGTAGCATATAGAATTCTGGGCTGGAAATTGTTTTGTTGATTGTTAGATTAAAGGTAGGTGACCATTGTCTTCTGGCTTGAAAAGTTTTATTGGAGAAGTCTGCAGTCACTCTGACGGATTTGCTCCTGTAGGTCAATTGGTGCTTACTCCTTGCAGCATGCAGAATCTTTTCTTTTTTCTTAACAGGTTCATGACAATGTGTCTTGAAGAAAATCTCTTTAAGTTCAAACTACCTGCGATCCAATATCTATCTGAAAGGAATGTGTCAGAATCTTTGGTGATATTTGGGAAATTTTCATTTATGATATCTTCTAGTATGGCTTCCATTCCTCTGGGGAATTCTTCTTCTCCTTCTGGGATACCTATAACTCATATGTTTGAATGCTTCATGAAGTCTCATAATTCTGTCAGTGAATGTTCTGTTTTCTTTCTCTTTTTTTCTGCCTCTTTAACTGAGTTATCTCAAGAGCTTTGTTCTCTACCTCTGAGAGTCTTTCTTCTTCATGGTCTAGTCTGTTACTGCTACTTTCTACTGCATCTTTAAATTCCCTAATTGACCTCTTCAATTTCTTCAACTCTGCCTTATCCTTTCCATATTCTTCACATTGTTCATCTCTTATATGATTAATTTTTGGATTTCCATTTGGTTATTTTCCACTTTCTCAGCAATTTCCTTCATTGTTTTTATCATCTATATTTTAAATTCCCCTTCTGTCATTTCCAACATTTCTTTATAGGTGGAATCCTCTGCAGTAGCTACCCCATGGTCCCTTGGGGGCAGGGGGGTTTCTCTGGTCCAGTTTTTCATGTTGCCAGGTTTTTTTATGCTGTTTCTTCCTCATGAGTGTTTTCTTTTTTTTCCTTGCTCTACTTTCGCCTTACACTCCCTCTTGCTCTTTAAGTTACCATGCCTATGACCTAAGGTGTTGATGTGTCCTTTTGGTACAGGAATAAAAGGATGAGAAGATTGAAGAGCAAGAAAGGAAAAAAATATTTAAAATAGAAAGGAAAGGGGGCAAGTAAAAGGGAAGACTGACAAAAAGAAGAGGAGCACAGAAAGAGACAGGAGTAATACTGGGATACAGTAGAGTACTTTGCCCCACACCTAAAAAAACTCAACTTCTGAGGGTGCTGAGTTGGGTGGTTACCCTGCTGTCTGCAGATCATTGTCAGCCTGAGCAGACACAGGACCCCACCTCCATCAAATAGGGAATGAACACAAAAATACTATAAATCAAACCAAAATAAATGAACAAAAAACCTTACAGGATATAATTTGGGGGAAAATAAATAACAGGGGCTAAAAACAAGTAAAAATGAAGTTTTTCTTTTTTTTTTTCTTGAATGGAATTTTTTAAATGTATTTATTTTTTATTAAATCATAGCCATGTACATTAATGCAGTCATGTGGTATAATATGCTGGTTTTATATACAATTTGAAATATTTTCATCAAACTTGTTAACATGGCCTTCATGGCATTTTCTTAGTTATTATGTTAAGACATTTATATTCTACATTTAGTAAGTTTCACATGTACCCTTGTAAGATGCACCATAGGTGTGGTCCCACCAATTACCCTCTCTCCAGCCATCCTCCTCCCTCCCTTCTCTTTTCCCTTTCCACTGTCATACTTTAAAGAACTCAAAAAGTTTTTCTTATTAAAGAAGATTGTAATGAAAAATTATATTTACACAAAAAATGAAGAAAAAAGAAAAACTAAAATCTAGGGGGGAAGTGGGAAAATAATTATATTTATATACATTTTGCTTAATATTTCCTGGGCAACAGGTGATCTTCTGGGGTGTGAGATGCTAATAACAATGCTGATACAGCTGTATATGATGGAGACTACAGGCCACTGCTTACTTAGTTGCCTTCAAACCCCACATGGTTGGGAACCTGAATCTCTCCTCAGCCCCCTTAATAGATATGCCTCAACCTTTCCAAACCATGACAATTGGCTTAAGCAGAGGAAAGTATGTGTCATTGGGATCTCTCCTGAAGTGGCTACCCACTTATCAGGTGCTGCCAAAACAACCTTGCTCTGCGTCTCTAATGACTGAGCCTGCAAAGCAGCTCTCCCACAGTGGCTTCACTGTAGCCTGTAGCCAAATAGTGAAAGCTCTCCTCTTACATAGTGTCTCTTTCCCAGCCTCTGGGCACTGTTCAAAGTCACTTGCTCACTACCCCAAGGTCTCCTAGTACAAGCCTTGCTCTGGGAACCTGAGGACCAAGCCTGAAAGGCAGCTTTCCCATGATAGCTGCACCCAGCCTGTAACCAAATAATAAAGTCTCCATTCCTCCCCAGCCCAGTCCCACCCAGAGTCAGTCCTGCCCTCGGGGCATTGTTCAAAGGCACTTGCTCACCCAGCGCCTCCCTAGTGCCCAAGTCCAGAAAAATTAAAAAGCCCCACAGGGAAGGTTGTCCCTGTCTGCAATCTCTCCACTGCTGTAGGGGCTTCTACTGCAGCCACCACGACCGCCACAGTCTACCTCAGACCATTTGCATGCACTGGCAGTTTCTCTGCTGCTTTCCTCCTGGGGTCCTGATGACTCCTGCTGTCTTTTTGCACCCCCAAAGGGATATTTCTGTGTAGAGCCCACAAGCCAGAGATGCTTAGAGTCTTCTCTCCCCAATCTCCCTGTGCCTGGTTGCAAAGACACTGTCTCTACTCCACCATCTTGCTCCATCCCTATGTGAATATTTAAAAGTTCTTTCTGGGGGAGATGGAAAAGATGGCCAATTGGAGCCAGCTTTCAACAGAAGCTCTCATCAAGAGGGAAGGATAATGACCAGAAAGTACCCAATAAAGCTGAAGATCTGGAGTCAAGCTGAGAGAGAGTGATAACTGCACATCACCTCTGCTGAGGCATGCTGCAACTCCAAGGAAGCAAATTTCAGGTAACTCATCCCAAAGAAAAACTGTGTCTGTCCCCTCCCCCAAGAGAGTTATTTCTTTTGCATGTTGTGTGATTTCTACAAGCCAGTGGTGAACTGAGGACCTCTTGCCTCACTCCACAGGAGACAGTTGCTGGAATTTGGGAATACTACACCAGAGGGGCCCTGCTGTAAGCCTGGGCATTCTCTTGCCAGGCATGAAAGTTGAACAAACATTTTCCATGTCATTTTGAACTCCCAGTCCACAATTCCCCCCTCATCTGATGGTCCAGAAGCCTAACTCCTGCAGAGACCAGAACGTCTGCAGTTTGTTGCTATGAACAGGCATTGCAAGAGCCATGGTAGTAAAGCTGCATGGTAACAGTTAGCCCAGTAGTACTGCAGACAGGCAAATGGGGGAGTATGTAAAGCTGTGCTCTGTAAAAGTGCAAATGAGCAGTGGACAAAGGTTTGTGAGCTGTGTGAGCCACTGCCCCATGCTGCCCGAGCTGCCACCCCGGCTGTGGGAGCCATGGGAATCTCCTCAGAGCTGTGCAGAGACACCTCCCATGAACCTTCAGTGATAGTAGAGATCCTTCTGGGGTCTAATTTTGGAAAGACACCTCACCAATTCTGAGGACTTACAGAGGGAGCCAGATTTCGCACTATAGGGATACCAGAGCTGCAGAGCAGCTGGAGCAAAGGCATGGTGGCTGAGGGAGAAATACATTTGCTGACTTGTTATCCTCAGGTTTGAACTGAGCTCAGGTGAAACATTCCCCACTTGCCATTGAGTACCTAAGGCAGGAAGGATTTACCTCCCCCTGCCTGCTGGTGGCAAAGGATGGTGGCTGGACCAAGGAGGCATTGACTTTCCTTTGACTCTGGCATACACAAAGCCCTGGCACATTTGCTTATTGGAGGGAACTGGGCCACAGCCCCGTGGAGTTACCAATGACTGAGGGTGAAGAAGGTACCAGGTGGGGAAAGAGGCACCAGCCCCACTTGTCCAACTCTTTTACTGGGCAGGCTGTTCTGACTCCATGGAGCAACGGAGTGAGCCACACTTGAGCTGCCAGTAGACCCCTGCTATCTAGTTGCTGGAGACCTCTTAAACTCTTCCACTGGAGAGTTGGTGCTGACTGGGATGATTGGTTTGGAACTCTTGAAATGAACTAATCACCCAAGGACCCTCTAAGGTGGTATCCTCGTTGTGTTGTAGTGTGAAGGTTTGATTTTCCTCCTCTAGTTGTTGCCCATGGGGAGTGGGGTGTCTTAGTTGTTTGTATTTCTCCACAGCTGATACTTCAACCCAGATTCACTGATTCACTAGGATTGGACAAAGACCAGCTGAATGCAAGACAAAGTCACCTAGCCCCACCACACCAAGCAGGTTTCCAGAGCCTCGGGCTGTAGTACTGTTCGGGTCCTTTGCAAAACAGTAAGGGGAAAGCTGTAGTCATCAGTCCCAGCTCTTAGGCAAAGGGCTGGTTAATCACAACTCCAGAAGCTCCCAATCCAATTTCACCTTACCTGCCCATCTACCCAAATGTTGAAAAGCAATCATGGGATAGAATCAGAGGGTAAAGTCTGGCAACATGAATAATCAGAATAGATCAACTTCCCCAGGGAACAACAAAGCAGACACACCAGAAGATCCCATTCATAAACAAATGGCTGAGAAGTCAGAAATCGAGTTTAGAATTTGGATGGAAAATAAGATCAACAGAATGGAAGAAAATGGAATTAGAAATTCTAGGAATAATTCAAAAGTTGCCTGAGACATTGCTGTATTTCTTAATCACTTCTACATTTGTCTAGTAGAATCCCTAGTGTTTTGCAGACATACAATTATATAATCTGCAAAGAGTGAAAATTTGACCAATATCACTAACGAATATTGATGCAAAAATATTCAGTAAGATCTTAACAAACAGAATCCAACAACACATCAAAAAATATATACACTATGACCAAGTAGGATTTATCCAAGGGTCTCAAGGCTGATGCAATAAACGTAAATCTATAAATGTAATTCAGTACATAAACTAAAAAATAAAAACCATATGATTCTCTCAATTTATGGAGAAAAAGCTTTTGATAATATCCAGCATCCCTTCATGATCAGAACACTTCAGAAAATCGGTATAGAAGGGACATTTCTTAAACTGATAGAGACTATCTACAGCAAACCCACAGCCAATATCGTATTGAATGGAGTTAAATTGGAATCATTTCCATTCAGATCAGGAACCAGACAAGGCCGCCCATTGTCTCCATTGCTTTTTAACATTGTAATGGAAGTTTTAGCCACTGCAATTAGGGAAGAAAAGGCGATCAAGGGTATCCACATAGGGTCAGAAGAGATCAAATTTTCACTCTTTGCAGATTATATAATTGTATATCTGCAAAACACTAGGGATTCTACTAGACAAATGTAGAAGTGATTAAGAAATACAGCAATGTCTCAGGCTACAAAATCAATACCCATAGATCTGTAGCCTTTATTTATACCAACAATAACCAAGCCAAAAAAACAGTCAAGAACTCTATTCCTTTCACAGTAGTGCCAAAGAAGATGAAATATTTGGGAATATACCTAACAAAGGATGTGAAAGATCTCTATAATGATAACTATGAAACTTTAAGAAAATAAATAGCTGAAGATGTTAACAAATGGAAAAACATACCATGCTCATGGCTGGGAAGAATCAACATTGTTAAAATGTCTATACTACCCTAAGCAATATATAATTTTAATGTAATACACATTAAAGCTCCATTCTCTTATTTTGAAGACCTTGAAAAAATAATACTTCGTTTTATATAAAATCAGAAAAAAACTTGAATAGCCACAACATTACTCAAATAAAAACAAAGCAGGAGGAATCACATTACCAGACCTGAGACGTACTATAAATCGATAGTGATCAAAACAGCATGGTACTGGCACAAAAACAGAGAAGTAGATGTCTGGAACAGAATAGAGAACCAAGAGATGAATCCAGCCACTTACCATTATTTGATCTTTGACAAGCCAATTAAAAGCATTCAGTGGGGACAAGATTCCCTATTTAACAAATGGTGCTGGGTGAACTGGCTGGCAATCTGTAAAAGACTGAAACTGGACCCACATCTTTCACCATTAACTAAGATAGACTCTCACTGGATAAAAGATTTAAACTTAAGACATGAAACTATAAAAATACTTGAAGTAAGTGCAGGGAAAACTCTTGAAGCTATCGGCCTGGATAAATATTTAATGAGGAGGACTCCACAGGCAATTGAAGCAGTATCAAAAATACATTACTGGGACCTGATCAAACTAAAAAGCTTCTGCACAGACAAGAACATAGTAAGTAAACCAAGCAGACAGAGCTCAGAATGGGGGAAAATATTTGCAGGTCATACCTCCGATAAACTTTTAATAAACAGAATCCACAGAGAACTCAAACATATTAGCAAGAAAAGAACAAGTGATCCCATTTCAGGGTGGGCAAAGGACTTGAAGAGAAACTTCTCTAAAGAAGACAGACGCACAATCTACAAACACATGAAAAAAAGCTCATCATCCTTAATCATCAGAGAAATGCAAATCAAAACTACTTTGAGATATCACCTAACCCCAGTAAGAATAGCCCACGTAACAAAATCCCCAAACCAGAGATGTTGGTGTGGATGTGGAGAAAAGGGCACACTTCTACACTGCTGGTGGGAATGTATACTAATACGTTCCTTTTGGAAGGATATTTGGAGAATATTTAGAGATATAAAAATAGACCTGCCATTCGATCCTGTAATTCCTCTACTAGGTATATACCCAGAAGACCAAAAATCACAATATAACAAAGACATCTGTACCAGAATGTTTATTGCAGTCCAATTCATAATTGCTAAGTCATGGAAAAAGCCCAAGTGCCCGTCGACCCATGAATGGACTAGCAAATTGTGGTACATGTATACCATGGAATATTATGCAGACTTAAGGAAAGATGGAGACTTTACCTCTTTCATGATTACATGGATGGAGCTGGACCATATTCTTCTTGCAAAGTATCTCAAGAATGGAAGAAAAGTATCCAATGTACTCAGCCCTAGTAGTAAGCTAATTTATAGCTTTCACATGAAGGCTATAACCCAACTATAGCACAAGAATATGGGGAAAGGGCCAAGGGAAGGGAAGGGAGGGGGGAGTTTAGGGTTCAGGGAATATAATAGGTGGGGCCTCACCTACGGTGCATCTTAGAATGGGTACAGGCGAAACTTACTGAATGCAGAATACAAATGCCTACATACAGTAACTAAGAAAATGCCATGAAGGCTACGTTGAACAGGTTGATGAGATTATTTCAGATTGTATATGAAACCAGCACATTGTACCCCTTCATTGCACTAATGTACATAGCTATGATTTAACAATTAAAAGAAATTTTAAAAATAATAAAAAAACACCAAAAAAAGGAGAGCAAAAATGATGGAAAATATAGACAAGAGCAAATTATATATAATATGTAACTTAAAAAATGTTTTTGGCGGGAAGATGAGTAACAACAATATTAACAGCTAGATATACATAGTATGACAACTTAAGCAGTATTCAACTTACAGAATGAATTTGAGGATAAAATAGAAATTTTTTAACAGCACCAGGGTGAAAAGAGAAGACCCAGAACAGCAGTGTTAATGGGTGTAAAAAGGAAGAGTTGCATACAATAGTGAGGAATTGATACAATGTGGTGACTGAATCCTCATGTGGAGCAAGAGATAAACATATCAAAACCCAAATGGATAAGAAGTCTCAGGCATAAGAAAGGCTGAAATAACTGAATGTGAGGAGGAAAACGATGGTGTTATTAGCAAAGTAGGAAATTTCAGTCAGACCACGTCTAAGGGAATACAATAAGTTGATGACAACTTTCATACAGGTTTTTAAATCTGTTTTTTTTTTCCTATTAAAATACAGGACTATGGCTTATTTTTCTGTGAATCTTCAACATTTTAGCACAGCATATGGAATAAAAGAAAAAAAATGCCGACCAAATGCTATTTAGCTCCAATATAATTTATAGTGCTGTAGCAAGATATACAAGTAAAAATGTGGAAAACTAGAGCTCAGGAAAGAGGTTAGAGGCAGAAACATAGGTATGGAAGTCATCCACGTGAAGGAATCAAATTTACAATAAAAGGCATAATAATACCAAGTGGAAATTGAGATGAACAAGGAGCAGAGGACTAAAACTAAGAGAACAAAGTACCACACTGAGGAGATGGGAAGAAATCAGTGAGGAAAACAAAAGAGTAAAAGTAAGTCTTGTAAAAGTAGATCTAGGATGATAAAAAGCTGATGAAGAAAAGACATTTTAGATGAATGAATCAAGCATAAAATGTTTCTTTTACAAAGCAAGAACATGATTCATACAAATTTCAAATTAGTAATTACCTGGGGGAAGGGCAGAAAGGAGGATGTAGGAAGAAGAAACACGAGGAACACTATGAAAGTTTTTAGATACACAAAAAGTAAGAAATATGAAATCATTCTGATTACTATATTTTCTCAAAATAATTGCAACAACTTTCTATGCACTTTTGCATTCTTCTAAAGCATTTTTGAAAACAATTTTTCCACCTTTTTTTCTTCAAGTGCTATAAACTCACTTTTATAGGCATTAACAGCTTCTTCAGGGATGGAGAACCTTCTGTGCAGGTAATTTTTTACTATAGGGAACAGGAAATAATCACACGGGGCCAGATCAAGACTGTGGGGTGGATGAATCATAAGTTCAACCTCTATGGACTCTGGGATCTTAATGGAGATGTCCGCTGTGTAGGTGACATATTATCATGGTGCAAGGTGGTTCCCTACAGTCCTATCCTTGGCCTCTGTTCTTGAAGCTTTTTTAAAACTTTTGATAAACAGATGGCACCTGTGGCTCAGTGGGTAGGGGCGCCAGCCCCATATACTGAGGGTGGCGCGTTCGAACCCAGCCCTTGCCAAACTGCAACAACAAAAAAAAAATAGTCAGGCATTGTGTCAGGTGCCTGTAGTCCCAGCTACTTGGGAGGCTGAGGCAAGAGAATCACCTAAGCCCAGAAGGTGGAGGTTGCTGTGAGCTGTGATGCCACAGCACCCTACCAAGGACAATAAAGTGAGACTCTTAAAAAAGAAAAAGCTTTTGATAAGCATACCTCTGTACACTACACTAAGTAACAGTCCTTTATTCCTCCAGAGAAACAGGTGCAACATGACCACTTTTGGAGAAGAAGGTTGCCAACATTTTCTTTACTACATTTCAGGGCTACTTTATTATGTATATATATATATATATACACATTTTTTTTTGGTGTATTTTCATCAGGAAATTTCCACACTGTTTACTGACATTCTCTGGATCAAACTGGTAAGTCTAGGTTTCAACACCATGTTTCAAAAATGTCAGAAATGTGTATAGACATGCCTTCATAGAATCTGACCAGCATCTCTTCTCATCATTCAACATGGATGCACTTTTGCTCATCTGTCAAAGTATGAGTCTCCTTTTGGGATGAAACTTTCTTGACTCCAAGATAAGCATGCAGGATTTTGGACTCTGCCAATGATCAAATCTGTAGTGTTGCTTCAATGTCCTTAAATGTTACTTGATTGTTTTCACAAGCCATTTCTTCCACAGAGACAATATTTTCCTTAGACACTGAAGTCACAGGGACACCCACTCCTCTCTTTGTCTTTCAGTGAATTTCTGCTTCTTCTAAATTCTTGAAACCACTGAAAAATTGTCACACAGGAAGGAGTAAGGTCCCCAAAATCCCATTGCAAATTTTTATGGCTTTGAAATTTATTTAACCCACTTTTAAAATTATAGAAAATCATTGTGCAAAAGTGCTCTTTTCACAGCTCCATAGCTGACTTCAAATGAGTGCTGCAAGGGCCAAAACAAATGAGGCACTCCCAGCAATACTGATAAGCCCAGCAAGTTGAAATTTGCATGGGTGAATCAGAAAGGATGCGCTGTTGACTGTATTTTTTGGAAGTAAAATAATGGACCATAAACCAGTCTATCTCCTATCTTTCATGGTGACCTTTGTACAGGTAAGCAAATAGTCTATTTCTTAATCTAAAGGAGATTGCCTGGGTATTTTCTATGATACTTAACTGAATGTATTTTTAAAAAGAGAGGAGTTAGTAGCATTTTCAAATCCTTACATTTATTCTATGGGTATAATCACACAAGAAATCAAATGCAAATGTATTTGCTTAAATAAGCATATTCACTGCAACACTGTCATAGCAATAATTTGTATTCAACCTAAATGTCCATCAATGGGAGACCAAGTACAATAAGCTATAATTCATACTTAGAAGAGAACACTGCTCAGTCATTTTTAAATAAGGTAAATCCACGCATGCCATTGTAAAATGGTCTTCAAGAGTTATTTTTAAATGGATAAAGAAATCTACAGAACAAATTATTTATAGAATATGATTGTTTGTATTAAAAGATGTTTGAGTATACATACAAAATTTTTGGAAGCATATGCAATAAACTGTTTCAGTTATTACTTCTTGGGAGTAGAAATGAAGTATGCAGAGAAGGTTTGGGAAACTTATTTTTAATTTTACACCTCTCTAAATAACTTCCCAAGGAAGATTGATTTAACCATGACAAAATTGCATAAGGAGTAAAGCAGAGGAGAAAGACTGGCTAATGTATCTGATGATTTCAAAGTCACTAGAAGCCTGGACTAGAATAGATTCCGGAGCATGGTAGAAAAAGAAGATAGACCATGGGTAAAGGAAATCACAAATAACAAGAGTAGGTTAGGCTTTTAAAATGTGGTGATAAAAGGAGAAAGAAACAGGACAGTTGCAAGCAAGAAAAACAAAGGTAAGTTAAATTAGGTGTTATTTTACGTCAGATATTTTTATCATTATAATTTTAAATAGATTGTAGAACTGATATTTATAGGAAGAAAGGAAGAAGTCAATTAAGAGAGAAAGATGTTGACAAGGGCAAAGGAGAGAGCCTAAAAAGGTTTAAAATAAAATCAAGGCAAGGGAGGGATAATTCAAATCATTCCAAGGGAGCAGCCAAAAGAAGACATTGAGGGACAGCCTCTCCCATGAGAGGAATACTGAGAAAGCATGAACTCAGAGAACTCATGGGGAGGAACAGCTGATGTCTAGGTCTGCAGACTATCAAATAAGATGAGCACAGCAGAGTACTCTCTTGATATGAGCAAAATAAAATCTTTTTGAAAACAAATGGAAGAAGTTTCATAAGAAATAAAAGTCAAACGTGAACTATAAGGGATCAAAGAGAGAACTAGAATAAAAGAATTCTAGGTATAGAAACTGAAAAGTATGTCATTGATATTGGAGGTGAAGGAGAAATAAGATAAATACATAGATACTTAAATAATTTTCATTTAGAGGAAATAAGATAGGGAGAAAAGAATCAATGGTACATTAAGTTCAATTTGATAATATATTATTATTTTTTATTATTGTATATACATTTCAGGAAGAAACATACACAAAATAACATTCCACAAAGTTTTCTTCAGGCCTTTGGACATTTTAACACTGTACTGCTTTTACTTTCCCAAAGGCCCTTTAAAATTCTTTCCTGTGCAGGCCCTTGGAATCTGACCCACTGAGGGGCTTTGGCTTCAGGTGCCAAGAACTCAAGCTCATAAAGGAACAAACTCTGTATAAATTAAGCACTGCACATTTTCCCTTCCTTGTGAAACAGGCTAAAAGATAAATTCAATGTCTCTTTTTTCTTAATTTATTGCTTTAGTTTCCTTGAGGGAACAAAGAATTAGGTTACACTGTTTGCATTTCTTAGGTAAACTCATCTTTATAATTTTGTCCTACCCCATGAGGTGTCCCATACACAATAACCCCCACCCTCCTTTTTCCTCCCTTCTACAAGCTCCCTCATTCCCCAGCCACTCACCTTAAATTGATTTGCGTTTTTCTCTTATGTGGGTATGTATTAGGTCATCTACTGGCTTTATATTAGAATTGAATAAATTAGGTTCTTGCTTCTCCATTCTTATGATACTTTACTGAGAACAATGTGTTCCAACTCTATCCACATTAATACAAAAGATGCAAAGTCTCCACATTTTTAAATGGCTGAATAGTATTCCATGGCATACATATGCCAGAGCTTGTTAATTCATTCCTGAGTTGGTAGGCATTTAGGTTGTTTCCACATTTTGGAAATTGCAAATTGAGCTGCAATAAACAGTTTAGTGCAAAGGTCCTTATGATAAAATAATATTTTTTCTTCTGGGTAGATACGTAGTAATGGAACTGTAGGATCAAATGGGTGGTCTAATTTGAGTTATCTGAGGATTTTCCATACTTCCTTCCAAAGGTTGTATTAGTTTGCAGTTCCACCAAAAGTGTAAAAGTGTTCACTTCTCTCCACATCCATGTCAACATCTGCAACTTTGAGACATTGTGATGTGAGCTATTCTCACTAGAGTTAGGTGATATATCATGGTGGTTTTTATTTGAAATTCTCTGATGCTTAGGGATGATGAGCATTTTTTCAAATGTTGCTAGTCATTCATCTGTCTTCCGCAGAGAATGTTTCATACATATCTCTTGCCCAGTGATAGATGGGATAGTTTGCCCATTTTTCATTGATTAATTTGAGCTCTCTGTAGGTTCTACTTAACAACCCTTTGTCAGATTAATACCTTGCAAATATCTTTTCCCATTCTGAAGGTTGTCTTTTTACTTTACTAGTTGTGTCCTCACTGATGCACAACTTTCTAGCTTAATTAAGTGAAATTTGTTAATTTTTATTGTTGTGATGCCCACTGAAGTCCTTGTCATAAAATCTTTCCCCAGTCCAACATCATCAAGCGTTTGTCTCACACTTTCTTCTAATATTTTATTGTTTCATGTCTTTTATTTATCCATCAGTCAATTTTGGTAAGTGTCAAAAGGTATGGGTCCAGTTTCATTCCTTTATAAGTGGTTATCCAATTCTCCCAACACCATTTGTTGAATAGGAATTCTTCTCCCCACTGTATGCTTTGTTTGGTTTCTCAAAGATCAGATGACAGCTAAGATGATTTCATCTTAGTGGTTTCATCACTTGGTTCTCTATTCTGTTCCATATGTCTATGTCTATATTTTTTGCACAAATACCATGCTGTTTTGAATACTATGAACTTCTAATATAGCCTGAAGTTTGTTAGGGTGATGCCTCTGGCTTTGTTTTTGTTACTAAGAAAATCCTTGGCTAGATAGGGTTTTTCCTGGTTCCATACAAAACAAATAACTATTTTTCCAGTTCCTCAAAATATGATGTTGATATTTTAATGGGGATTACATTGAATCAGTAGATTGCCTTCAGTAGAATAGACATTTTGACAATGCTGACCTTTCCCAGCCAAGAGAATGGCATATTGTTTCATTTGTTAATGTCTTTTGCTATATGTTTTCTTAGGGTTTCATAATTCTCTTTGTAAAGATCCTTGACCTCTTTTGTGAGGTATATTCATAGATATTTCACTTTCTTATAAGCTACTGTGAAGGAAATTTTGTCCTTGATCTGTTTCTCAAGTTGGCTGTTATTTCCATATATAAGGCTGTTATTTCCATATATAAAGGCTACTGATTTGTGGCCACTGATTTTATACCATGAGACATTTCTTTTCACTTCCAAGAGTTTTGTGGTTGAGTCTCTGGCATTTTCTAAGCACAAGATTATATCATCGGGCAAGAGCAAGAGTTTGACCTCCTCTGCCCCTATTTGGATGCCCTTTATATTCTTCTCATGCCTAATTTCTTAGCCTAGAACTTCCAGCACAATAGTGAATAGTAGTGGTGATACTGGACATCCTTGCTGGTTTCAGTTCTAAGTGGAAAACCTTTCAGTTTTACTTGATTCACCATGATGTTAGCCGTGGGCTTGTTGTAGATGGCATTAATCAGCTTAAGAAATGTCCCAACTGGACGGCGCCTGTGGCTCAGTGAGTAGGGCGCCGGCCCCATATGCCAAGGGTGGCGGGTTCAAACCCAGCCCCTGCCAAACTGCAACAACATAAAGAAAATAGCCGGGCATTGTGGCGGGCACCTGTAGTCCCAGCTGCTCGGGAGGCTGACACAAGAGAATCGCGTAAGCCCAAGAGTTAGAGGTTGCTGTGAGCCATGTGACACCACGGCACTCTACCCGAGGGCAGTTAGTGAGACTCTGTCTCTACAAAAAAAAAAAAATTAAAAAAAAGAAATAAAAAATAAAAAAAAGAAATGTCCCAACTATGAATATGTTTTTAAGTGTTCTTGTTAGAAAAGGATGCTGAATTTTGTCAAATGCTTTTTCTGCATCTAGTGAGAGGATCATACAGTCTTTGTTTTTGCTTCTATTGATATTGTGTATCACATACATAGATTTGTGTATGTTAAACCAGCCTTGCATGCCCCTGGATGAAGCCTGCTTGATCATGATGTGTGTGTATATATATATATATATATATATATATATATATATATATATATATTTATTGTTGGGGATTCATTGAGGGTACAATAAGCCAGGTTACACTGATTGCAATTGTTAGGTAAAGTCCCTCTTGCAATCATGTCTTGCCCCCATAAAGTGTGACGATGTATAATTTTTTTATGTGCAGCAGGAATATATTAGCTCTTATTTAGCAGAGTATTTTTGCATCAATATTAATTAGTGAAATTTGTCTGAGTTTCTCCTTTTTAGTTGGGTCCTTACTTAGTTTTCGAATCAAGGTGTTTGCTTCTTGAAATGTGTTAGGGAAGGAACTTTCCTTCTCAATGTTTTGGAATAAGTTCTGAAGTATAAGTGCAAGGTTGTCATTGAAGGTGTAATAGAATTCTGATGTGAAGCAATCTGGTCCTGGGCTTTTGTTTTGTTAGAAGTTGTTTTACTTTTTTTGCACTCTCAGCGCTTGATATATGTTTGTTCAAAAGATCTATTTCATCCTGGTTAAGTCTAGAAATATTTTATGATTCCAGGTATTGGTCCAATTCCTCCACATTTTCAAATTTCTGGGCATAGACTTTTTGGTAGTAGAAATAATCTCTTGTATCTCTGTGGTTATTTACCCCTTTGCATTACTGATTGAGATAATTAAAGTTTTTGATTTTCTATTTCTAGTTAATCTGGCCAATTGTTTATCAATTTTGTTTATCTTTTTGAAGAACCAACATTTGTTTCATTAATTTTCTGAATGCTTCTTTCATTTTCAATAACATTTATTTCTGATTTAATTTGGTTATTCCTTTTCTTCTGCTAGGTTTGGGACTGGATTGCTCTTCCTTTTTCATTTCTTTAAGATGATTCATGGGATTGTTGATGTGCTCTCTTTCTGTTTTTTGGATGTAGGCATCTAATGTGATAAATTTCCCACTTAGGACTGCTTTTGCAATGTCCCACATGTTTTGGCAGCTTGTGTCTTCATTGTTCTTATGCTAAAAGAAGTTAATGTTTTCCTTTTTTATCTCTTCCTTGACCCAACTGTCATTTAGCATAAGGTTTTTTCATTTCCATACCTTTGTGTGGGGATGAAAAATTTTGTTGGAGTTGAGTTCCACATTAATTGCCTTGTGGTCTGAGAAGATACAAGGTATAATTTCAATTCTTTTTATTTTGTTGATGTTTGATTTGTGCCCTAGAATATGATCTATTTTGGAGAATGGTCCATGAGCCAACAAGAAGAATGTATATTCCTTAGCTTTGAGATAGTGTTTTTTGTATACGTCTATTAAGCACAATTTTTCCAGGGTCATATTTAACTCCCTTGTATCTTTTGTTTCTGTTTAGAGGATATGTCCAGCTGTGTAAGAACAGTGTTAAATTCCCCTACTTTTATGGTGTTGTCAAATATCATATTGGTCAGACTAATTAAGGTCAGTTTCATAAATCTGAGAGCATTTAAGTTGGGTGCATATATATTTAGAATTGAAACATCTTCTTCTTCTTTTTTTTTTTTTTTTTTTTTTTGTAGAGACAGAGTTTCACTTTATTGCCCGTGGTAGAGTGCCATGGTGTCACACAGCTCACAACAACCTCCAATTCCTGGGCTTAGGTGATTCCCTTGCCTCAGCCTCCCGAGTAGCTGGGACTACCTTCACCCGCCACAATGCCCAGCTATTTTTTTTGCAATTTGGCTGGGTCTGGGTTTGAACCCGCTACCCTCAGCATATGGGGCTGGCACCCTGCCCACTGAGCCACAGGTGCTGCCTGAAATGTCTTCATGTTGTATTGTTACCTTGACCAGTAAGAGGAGACCATTTTTGTCTTTTTTGACATTAGTTGCTTTAACTCCTCTTGTATCTGCAAATAAGATGTGGCCCCTCCTTTCTTCTGATTTTCATTTGCCGGTAAGATTGTTTTCCATTCTTCACCCTGGGTCTTATTTTGTCCTTTGATGTTAGTTGTGTTTCTTGTAGGCAGCATATGGATTGCTTATGCTTTTTATCCAATCAGTGAGCCTGTGCCTGTCTAGTGGGGGATTCAAGCTATTTACAATTATTGAGAGAATTGGTAAGTGTGGTAGAGTTCTATTCATCTGATTTTGTGAAAGCCCATTGCTTAGTTTTATCTTTTGCATCATAATGGAAGATATATTTTGTCCTTCAGTTTCTGGGTGTTTAGTTTGCCAGTGGTCTATTGTGATGGTCAGTGCGAAGAATATATCTAAGTGTTTCCTGTAGAACTGCTCTTGTGGCAAACTTTCTCAAGTTTTGAAAATCAGCAAATTATTTGATTTCTCCATCAATTTTAAAGCTTAGCTTAGGAGGTTATAGAATTCAGGGCTGAAAATGGTTTTGTTTAAATAGGTTAAAGGTAGATGACCATTCTCGTCTGGCTTGAAAAGTTTCATTTGAGAAGTCTGCAGTCACCCTGATGGATTTTCCCCTATAGGTTAATTTTTGCTTACTCCTGACTACTTGCAGAATTTTATTTTTTGCCTTGACTTTTGATAAGTTCATGACAATGTGTCTTGGAGAAGCCCTGGTTGAGTTGAGATGAGCAGGGTTCAATATCCCTCTGAAAGGAGTGTGTCAGAATGTTTGGTTATACTTGGGTAGTTTTCATTGATGATATCCTCTAGTAGGTCTTCCATTCCTCTGGGGCATTCTTCTTCCCCTTTTGACATACCTATAATTTGTATATTTGAATGCTTCATGTAGTCTCAAAATTCTCTCAGTGAATGTTTTTTTTTCTTTTTTTTCTGTCTCTATAATTGCCCATGTTTTATCAAGAAGTTTATCCTCTATCTCTGAGATTCTTTTTCTGTTTAATCTGTTGTTGATATCTTCTACTGCATTTTAAGTTCCTGATTGCTTCAATTCCTTCAGCTCTATCATATCTTTTCTGTATTCTTCATATTGTACATCTCTTATTTGATTCTGTTTTTTGATTTTCTTCACATTATTTTCCACTTTCTCAGCAATTCCCTTCATTGTTTTTACCACCCATATTTTAAATTATTTTTCTGTCATTTCTAGCATTTCATTATAGGTGAAATCCTCTGCAGTGGCTGCTTCATGAGCCTTTGGTGGGGGGGGGGTGTTCTATTCTGTTTTTTTTTTTTTTTTATGTTGCCAGGGTTTTTCTACTGTTTCTTCCTCAATAATGTTAACTTTTTGTATGTTTCCTTACCCTACTTTTTCCTTTCATGTCATTTTCCTCTTTACATTACTTTGTCTCTGACCTAAGATGTTGAAGTGTCTTTTTGTTATAGCACCAAAAGGTAGAAAAGTGTGAAGAACAAGAAAGGAGAATAGATTTTAAAAAGAGAAAAAAAAAAAGGAAAGGGGGAGTAAAAGGGAAGATTGACAAAAAAGAATAGAAAGAGAGAGAGGTGTCATAGTGGTGTACAATAGGGTACTTTTCCTCACACCCACAAATACCAGCATCTAGGGGGCTGGGTTGGGTTGGTCCCTCGAGGTCAGAAGCTCTTTGCCTGCCTGAGCAAGACCCTACCTCTACCAAATAATGAAGAAAAACAAAAATATTATAAATTAAAATGAAACAAAAAACCTTAAGGGAAAATTTGTGGGAAAATAAAATATAACAGGAGCTAAAAAACTACCACAAATGGAGCCCTTATCATTTATCTAGAAGATAATTTAAAAAATACATAATTACAAGAGAAAAAAGGTAAAATAAAATCTAGGAGGAAAAAAGTTGAAAAAATATTTTTTTAAAAAGGAAAATATACATATATATGTGGCCATATATTGCCTGAACAACAGACGATTTTCTAGGGTATGAGATACTAATCACTATGGTGACAGCTGTATAAGATGGAGGCTGGAAGCCTCTGTCTTGCCAAGGAGACTTAGTCCCATCTTTCTGACTTCTTTGCCCTCAATCCCCAGAGGTGGGGAGCCTGAAACTCTCCTCATCCCACTTAGTAGACACACTTCAACCTTCTAAACCACATCCTTTGGCCACACAGTGGCTTTCCCAGGAAAGCATGTGTCACTCAAATCTCACCACCAATGGCCACTCAGCTTATGGTCCATGAGCCAACAAGAAGATGCCTTGCACTAAGACCCTGAGGGCTGATCCTGCCAAGCAGCTTTCCCATAATGGCTGCATCCAACCGGAAGCTGAACACAAAGTGTTCTCCTCCACATGGTGGCTATTACCCACCTGGGAGCTGCCCAAAATCACTCATTTGCTCTCCCAAGCTCTCCAAAGGTAACTCAACAAATTACCCAGGTTAAAAAAAAAAAAAAAAGAACCCACAGGACAGGAGTTTTCTGTCTGAAAATTGCAGCTGCCATTGCACTGGAAATTCTCTTCCCGCATGCAAGTGCTTACACTTGTGCCACTGATCCACTGTTTCCAATCTCCTCTTGGGGTCCTAAAGTCTACTGCTTCCTCCCTGTGCCCCCAATGGGATTTCTCTTGGCAGAACCCACCAGCAAGAGATATCTGAAGTCTTTTCTCCTCTATCTTACCATGTGCAGCTGCAAAGGTGCTGTCTGTAGTCCACCACCTTGCTCCACCTCCCCAGTGCCCCTTTCTTATACAAATGATCTCCACCTTGGCATCTCTGGTTGAGATGCTCAAAACCAGTTGAAAATGATGTCAAACCTTCCCTCTATGGTCTTTGCTCCTTGGGATTCAGAATTCATTTTTCAATAATGGTTTTTACATTTTTGACCTGCTTTTATTAACAAAGCACATCTTTTTGGTCCCCATTTTCACATGAAGGGGATTTATTTTCATGATACACAGAGCTTTTTCACAGTGTCATGCATGCCATAATCCTTGAAAAAGTCTAATGTGACATGAAAGATAGCACAGTCATGAAAGACAAAAAGAAAATCTCAAAGTGACCTTTTCAAAACACAGACTGTAAACATATAAACTTTTCCTCAAGCCTAAAGCATTTTATAATATTAAGAGGTTAACAGCCTTTGTAGGGTAAAACTAACTAGTCAATTGGGGAAAAAAAATACCCTGATGAGTCCATATACTTTCTAATAACCTCACTTTATTTAGATACTAAAAATGATTGATTACAGGTAATAAAATGTATAATGTGGCAAAATGATATTTTGGGCTATAATTCTATCAACATATTGGAAGAAGGAGGGTCCACAAAATCAATACTAAAAGTAGCTGCCTATTCTATGAAATGGGTAAGGTATCATGAAATTCTAAGTTAGGAGCCCCCAAAATCCTATTTCATTAGGCTGACCTCTGGTCTTTTGAGTTTTCTATGGTAAATATAGTTCTTGAATTTAATAAGGCATTATGAAGAGGATATGGGGGTTGGGAGTGTGCCAACCTCCAAGAAGCACAGATCTTAAGTATTATTAAGTGGAAATAGACAACTGGAAGGAAACAAGTAACACATCAGTACAGTTGATATTCATTATTTATTAATTCCATATTTGCAAATTCATCTACGTAATAAAATGTACTTATAACACCAAAATCAATATTCATGAATCTTTTGCAATTAATCACAAACATAAGCATCCACAAAGCACTGAAAAATTTGCATCTTCCACACACATGTCCCTATTGAGTTTGAACAAGTTGACAATCTGCCTTCTTGTTTCAGCTCTCATAATATAAACAAGTGCCCAGTTCATGGTACATGCAGTAACATAGTTCCCCCTTTTTGTTTTGCTTTCTATTGGTGATTTCACTTTTTAAAATGATTCCCAAGT
Source organism: Nycticebus coucang (assembly GCF_027406575.1). Taxonomy (NCBI): domain Eukaryota; kingdom Metazoa; phylum Chordata; class Mammalia; order Primates; family Lorisidae; genus Nycticebus; species Nycticebus coucang. Next base: position 110,117,989 of record NC_069804.1, read on the forward strand.
GTAGCATTGAAATGCAACCTAGTGGTCTTAAGCTCAAGAAGTCTGTGTTGGCCTTATGAAGGAAATATATGGGTTAAATAAGCTTTCCTCAGGCATGCATTATAGTGTTATTGGCTTTTTGTTTTCCTTTTATTAAGTCACATACACATAGATCATGAATACATTTATGCATTTGTGGGGTACAACGTGTTGATTTTTACACAATTTTACACAATTTTTACACAATTAGTGCTTAAACTAATTAACATAGCTTTCACCACATTTACTTATTTAGTTAAGACTTTTTTCTGTACTTAATAGATTTGAGTTGTGCCCTTGTAATATGCTCCATAGGTGTGGTCCCACCGTTTACCTTCCCTGTATCAAACCTCCCCATCCCGTCCCAGCCCCCTTCCCTTTTCCTCTTCATCCTGGGCTACAGTTGTGATCTATCTTTCATAAGAAAATGTGAGTAATTATAAATTGGTTTCATAGTAGGGCTGAGTACATTGGATACTTTTTCTTCCATTCTTGAGATACGTTACTGAGAAGAATATGTTTTAGCTCCATCCATGTAAACATAAAAGAGGTAAAGTCTCCATCTTTTTTAAGGCTGCATAGTATTCCATGGTATACATATACCACAATTTATTAATCCATTCATGGGTTGATGGGCACTTTGGCTTCTTACATGACTTGGCAATTATGAATTGAGCTGCAATGAACAATATGGTGAAAATATCTTTGTTGCAAAGTGGAAAGAAGTTTGGAGAAGACTCAGGGATCTAAAAGCAGACGTGCCATTTGACCCTGCAATTCCTCTACTAGGTGAATATCCAAAAGACCAAAAATCACAGTGCTATTGGCCTTGAGTTCAATGTTGATGAATCAACAATATATATTACATAAGGTTTCTTTAAACATAAACAAACATTAAACAAGTTTATGTGTTGATGATCCATTGACAAAAAATGCTATGGACAAAGGCTCTAAACAACCTAGCCTTGTAATTACTTGAGAAGAAATGACTGGTTATTCAAAAAATCAGTGTTTGCAGTGATATTAGAGAAAATAATTACCAGAAATTACTATTTTCCCAAGTTTTGATCCTGTCAAACAAACACTATAGAAAATAAAATGGCTATAAGTCACCCACCCAGCATCACTCATTTCTTCTGTGGCAAATAAGAGTGCTAATTAAAAGGACACAGTGTGAGAACAGTAATAATAAGGAAAATATGTAAGAGATGATTGAAAAATTGATTAGGTCAATACCTGACACATAACATTTGAATATGAATACAGAAACTTACTTCCCAATTTATTACCAAGAAACACTGGAAATCAATAGACTAAATATTGTTGGAGTTCACACAGGGCAGGTAATAATTCACATTCCCATCAGCAAGAATAGAAAGAACTTCTAATATATAAGTCATAGTATAAAATCCTCAGAAATCTATTGCCTTAGTATGGTAGCTAAATTAGCCCAATACCCATACTACAAAAGTTTAAAAGCAAAGCTTAAAATGCAACATAACAAGAATATGGCAGAACAAATTCCAAGACTCTTTAAAGGAAGAAAACAAAACCCAGCACTCAGCAATGTAAAATTCAAAAAGTCTGGCAATCAAAAATTACTAAGTTAAATATAACACATGACCAGGAGAAAAAAAGTCAATCAACAGAGTTATACCCAGAACTGACAGACCTTATGAAATTAGCATAATAAATTGTTAAAAATGCTATTGTAAATATTTTTGCATATTTTCAAGAAGGCAGAGAAAAACCTGAACATAAGGAAGAGAGAAAGTGTTAAAAATACTAAATGGAAATTTTTAGAGATTAAAGAGAATAGACTGAATTATATAGAAAATTAGACACAACAGAGGAAAATATCAGGGAACTTGATGACATAGCAATAGAAACTATATAAAATAAAGCACAAAGAGAAAAAAAGACTAAAAGATAAATAGATCATCAGTGACTTGTGTGACAATATCCATTAATCTCACATATGTGTAATAGAGTCCCAGAAAAATGAAAGGGGATAAAAAATATTTAAAGAAGTAGTAATGACCAAAACATTTTCAAGTTTGGTGAAAATCATAAGTGCAAAAAACACAGCAGCTCAAAAAATCCCAAGCAGAAAAAAAAAAAAAAAAACTTAAGTAAAACAACAGCGAAGGACAACATGATCAAATAGTGAAAAAACAGTGATAACTGTAAAAATAAATAAAAAAGTGAGAGGAAGGAGGAACATTACCATAATATAATAACATAAGAGCTAAGAATGACATCGTGCTTCTCATCAGAAAGCATGGAAGCCAAAAAGTAATGGACAAATATTTTCAAAGTAGTGGGGAAAAAAGAGAAAGTATAAGCCTAGAATCCTATCCCCAGACAAAAATAGGTTTCAAAAAGGGAAGGCCAAACCATGGCTTTTTAGACAGGCAAAAGTTGAAAGACTCCCTCATCGCTAAACTTACAGTAAAAGATATGTTAAAGGTAATTCTTCAGCACAAGAAAATTATATCAAATAGAAATGTATATACCCAAAACAATGAAGAGCATCAGAAATGGCAATATGAATAAAGATAAAATATTTTGTTATCATTTGAGTCACTTTCTTAGATATTTAACTGTTAAAACAGAAAAATAATGACCATGTATTGTGGAGGTTGCAACATGTAAAATAAAATGTATAAAATAATACCATAATAAAGGAAATGGAAGTATATTCTTGCTCTTGTCTCTCTCCCTCTGACTTCTTACAACTCACTCCCAGAGACAATTTATGAACTCCAAATAACAGCCCTAACCTGCAAGTGCATGAAGATTATCTTATTAGCATAAAAAGGATTTTAAGAACAGAATTAATGGATAGACCACTGTCCAAGTCCAAGACTGACCAATGGGTTTCACACATTGACAAAATTCAAATCTCATTGAAAATTGAACTGACATTGGAATTTCAGCCGATGGAAGGCAGGTTGGACCTTGCAATCTGACCCTAATCTAGTCAATTACCTGCTAAAACAAAAAATATCAATATTCTTCATAATACTGAAGTAAAGCATGGAGTCTCTTTGGGTAATTTTCAAAATTCCCAGTATCCAAACGAAGAATTTAGCATGTAAATGCTACAGAAATTTCAACTGCATGGGAAAATATAATCAACATGTAGCAATGATAAAATTATATAAATACAGAATTTTGAAGCATTAATTTAAAATGTTCAAATGAGTAACTGCAAACACTCTTAAAAGAACTACTGAAACAGAAACTAAGGCTTGGTGCCCATAGCTCAGTGGGTAAGGCGTCAGCCACATACACCAAGGCAGGTGGGTTCAAAAAAAGCCTGAGACTGCTAAACAACAATGACAACTACAATGACAACAAAATAGCCAGACATTGTGGCAGGTGCCTGTAGTCCCAGCTACTTGGGAGTCTGAGGCAAGAGAATCATTTAAGCCTAAGAGTTAGAGGTTGCTGTGAGCTGTGATGCTATGGCACTCTACTGAGGGCCACATAGTGAGACTCAGTCTCAAAAAATAAATAAATAAATAAATAGAAACAGAAACTAATCAGTAAAGAACAAAAATTTATAAAGAAAAGCAAAATGGAATTTTTAAAATTGAAAAATAAATAACTGAAACAAAATTTTTAAAAATAATTGGATAGATTCAATAATAGATTAGAGATGGCAGCAGATTAGGTGAATTTGAAGACAGATCAATAGACATTATTCAATATCTACTTGGCAAAAAAATTTGAAATTTATGAATAGAGCCTCTGAGACCTGTCAGAACACAGCAAAAGCATAAATTACTGTCACCAGATTTCCATAAATAGAGGAGAAATAATGTGGTGAAACTAATGTAGGACCTTCACATGAAAGCTATATCCCAGTTATAACCTAAGAATAGGGAGAAAGGGAAAAGGGAGGGGAGGGAGGGGGGAGCGAGGGGTAAGGAAGGGGATTAATGGGATTACACCTGCAGTGCATCTTACGAGGGTATATGTGAATCCTAGTAAATGTGGAATGTAAAGGTCTTAGCAAAATAACTAAGAAAATGCTACAAAAGCTATGTTAACTAATGTGATGAAAATGTGTCAAACGATCTATGAACCAAGTGTATGGTGCCCCAAGATCATACTAATGTACACAGCTATGGTTTAATAAAAAGAAAAAAAAATTTTTGAAGAAATAATATCCTCAAACTACCCAAGTTTAGGGAGCGGTATACATGCTATTAGTTTTCTATTGTTGCTATAACAAATTACCACAAATATAGTGTCTTAAAACAACACAATTTATTATCACATTTTTGTGTAGGTCAGAAGTCAATTATCGTGTGGTTCAGCTGGTTCCTCAGCTGAAAGTCCAACAAGGTTAAAATGAAGGAATCAATCATCTTCGCCTCTTATCTAGTGACTCTGAGTTAGAACCAACTTCCTAGCTCATCTAGGCTTTTGGTGGAATTCTATTACATGTAGAACGGATGTCCCCAGTTTATTGCTGGCTGCCAGCCAGGTGTTGTTCTCAGTTTCTAGAGGTTGACTACATTCCCTGGATCATGGTTTTTGTCAAAGCCACCAATGCAAGTAAAACTCCTCTTATGCCTCAGATCTCTCTGAATTTTCTCCTTTCTGCCTCATCTCATGACACATTTATTCTTCCTTATTTCTCTAACTTTTCTGTTTTCCTCTTTATTATTTTAAGGACTCGCTGAAAGTTCAATAAACCCTTCTGAACTATATTAAATAAGCTGATTAGAGCCTTAATTCCATGGGCAAAATCTCTTTTTCCATATAACAGTATTTATTAACAGGTTCTGGAGATAAAAGAATAGGCATATTTGGAGAAGAAGTATTCTTCCTTCCACATGAACTTACATATTTAAAAATTAAGAGCATCCCAAATAGGAGAAAAGCAAAGTAATCTACACTTGGGTGCATCATAATCAAATTGATGAACAATAAAGACAAAAAAAAAATCTTGAAAATAGACAAAGAAATGATGTATCACCTATGCAAGAATAGAAGTTCATATAGATGATGATTTGTTCATTATTAATTGAGAGACAAGAGTCAAGAAGTAGCACCACAACATTCAAGTGCTGAAAGCAAATTATTGTCAACCCAGAATTCTATATCCAGCAAAATTATCTTTTAGGAATAAAGGAGAAATCAATGCATTGTTATAGGAAAGAACACTGTGATAATTCATTATCAGCAAGCACACTCTAAATGAGTTACTCAAGGAAGTTATTACAGCAAAGAGAAATAATACCAAAGGGAAAACTGGAATATAAGGAATGAAGAGGAACAACAGAAATGATAAATGACTAGTTTCACCATTAAGATACTAGTTTTACCAGTAAAATACTATTTTTTTTTCAAGTTCTTTAATACATGCCTGATAGTTAAAAAAAAAAAAAAAGAAATATAACATTGTCCTATGGGATTTTTGATGTATACAGATCTTATATAAAAAGAGAGCTATAGTGTAGAGTAGGAAGATAAAAGGGACCTATATTTTGTTTCCTTCTGCATTTCAATTAAAGTGGTAAAAATCAATGTTAGATGACTGAAAGTGAAGTATATACTTTATAATCCCTAGATAAACTACTAAAATAATTATACCAAGATATTATAGTCAAAATTACAATAAATAAATGAAAATGTAACAATAAAAACTGTACAAATTATCCAAAAGAAGGCTAAAACTTAGAAATATGGGAATACAAGAATAAGGAAACAAAGAGAAAACAAGTAAGAAAATATCAGGCTTAAATATGAACACATCAAAAATTATATCAAATGTAAATGATCCAAACCTACAAAGTAAGACAGAAATTGCCTGAAAGGGTATAAAAGATGTGATTGAACTATATGTACTTCTCAGGAAACTCACTTCAAACAATAATATAGGTGTGTTAAAAGGAAAATAATAAATGGTTATATTAATGTAAAAGCAGACTTCATAAAAAATAAAATTAAAAGATTAGAAACAGACATTAAATGATAAATGGGTCAATTCACCAAGAAGATATGAAAATGTTAAATATATACATATATACACATGTAAATGCATAACAAACCTTACCACTTTTTAGGCTTCAGGAACCTTTTTCCCACACCTCATCTTTGTAACAACTCCACTTTTAATGGGAGGCAAGAGAGCTGTATTAAAAGATTTCTTCAATGCCGTCGAGGGGCAAGCTATGTCCCCAGGAAATCTCCCCTTTCCTTGCAAATTGGAGGCACTTTTTTTATGGACTCCTACACAGGTCCAAGTGGATTGGGAGGAATCGAGGCAAGAGGCTTGCAAGAGGCAAGAAGGAGAGTCTGTTCTCCATGGAGTGGTGTGTGTCTGAGGAACTGGGAGGCAATTGTAGCAAAAGGAAAGGAGGGGAGTCTATTCCCCATGAAGTGGTGTGCAGGAAGTGAGAAGGATAAAAAACAGGTCTGGTCCCAGGGACAGTACCATAGGGTGCTATCTCTGGCAGCCATCACAAGGGGATAGTGTAGTCCCGTGTGACATTCCTTGTGAAAAATTAGTTGTTTTTGTGTCACCTCTCCAAAAGCCCCACATTCAACATTGGAGGGAGGTTTTGTTTACCAGATGGGGGCGCCTGCCTGGGGTTGTGAAAGCACTCTGCACCTGAAGGATGCCTAGGTGGCAGAGTGTTCTGTCATTTCTTTCCCATAGAAAACCATGGGACAAGGAGCCTCTATATCCTCTAACTCATCCCTGAAATAGCTCTTAAAGAATTTGAAGACCCTTGGATTCAACAGCCTCTCATTAATTTTCTATTGTAATGCAGATTGACCTTAACATCATTTACCAGATGGAGAAGTCTGGCCCGTAGATGGGAGATTCAACTATATACACCTATACCTATACCTCTTTTTTAGAAATTAGGGGACATGCTCAGAGGTACCCTATGTGCACACATTTATGTACATAAGGGATCACCCTCAATACTGTAAGTCCTGCATAGAAAAAAGTCAACTAGAGAGGAAGGGACTAGAAGGGAAACAGGCTGGGAAAAACACCAAATTTTACCCCTTGTGTGGTTTGCTGTCACCACTTGTGTATACTCAAGAAGGGAAAACTTCATTAGGTGAAGAGAAGGAGGGACCAAAAATGAAGGACTCCCTCCCAGCTTATAGCTAAGAAAAGACCATGGCCTCACCCTCGGCTCCTGCTGAGGCCCCAGTTTTAGGTCTCTACCCCATTCTTCTTCCTCCAGATGAGGTAATCTCCCATAACAGACAGAAGATTATAAATGTATATATTCCCTTTAGCACAGTAGATTTAAAGCTTACAAAATATGGAATTGCTCAGTGGATACTGGGAAGTTTATAGCGGTGTTTCAGCATTTGACTAGTATTTTTTATTTGACTTGGAAGGATCTAATAATTTTACTGTTGTAATGTACTGTGGATGAACAACAGCCTGTAACAAAAGTTGCATGACATAGGACAGATCGACAACATGCTAATAATCAGAATTTAACTGATGGGACAAATGTGGTTCCTACCCAAGACCCTGGATGGGACTAGCAACCTGGTCAAGCAGGAGAGGCTGGCAAAGCAGCCAAGGATGACAGGCAGATCTGCCTTGTAGAAGGCATGTAGGAAATACAAGTAAAGCCAATAAACTTTTGCAAGTTATCTGAGTTTATTCAGTATAAGGATAAAAATCCAGCCTCCTTTAGAGGAAGACTAGTGGAAGCAGTCCAAAAGTATACCAACTTAAACTCTGAATCAGCAGAAGGGAGAGTGATACTTAAGACTCATTGTATTAACCAATCAGTCCCTGATATCTACAGAAGACTCCAGCGTAAGGCACTGAGACCCCAAAGTGACTCAAACAAGCTATGAACTTGCCCACCTTTGTGTTCAACAACTGTGACTTGGAGTAGGCAAGTAAAGAATGTCAAAAGGTTAAATTGTTAGGAGCTATTATTACATCTAGTCCTGCGGTCCAGTATGAAACAAGCAGGGGTAGTGGTGTAAAGTCTGACCCACATATGTTTCAAGTGTGGCAAACTGAGCCGTCTGAGAAGAGAGTGGCACCAGAAGGGCCCTAATATGGATGGTAGAGAGAATAGGGTATTACCCTATCCTACCTGCTTCCACTGTGGTGCCCCAGGATACCACATCCATGACTGTCCCAAATAAGCAGCCCAGGAGATCATAGTGAACCAAACATCTTCAGACTGATAGGGCACAGGCTTTTCAAACAAGAGGAGCCCTGAGTCACAATGGAAGTCTCCAGTAACCTTGTCACATTGGACACCAGAGTTTTGAAAGCCTTTGGTGGTTTCCTGTCCTCCTCCTCTTGCTTCAATATTGGCATCGATGGGAAATTCATTCATAGGTAATTAATTTCGTTGTGGTTAGGTCACTGTTCATTTTGCCCAATAAATATGCACTGTACTCTCCCAGGGATTCTGAGACAGTCCTGGAATTTTGGGAAATGCTCTGAATAAACTCAGAGAACTAAAATTTGGCTCCTCTGAGTGCACTTATCCATTATGTAGATGACTTACAAATCTGTACCCTCTCATATGAATCTTCTGTTGAGGACACTAGACAGGTGTTAAATTTTCTTAAAGAGGAATGATTTAAAGTGTCAAAGGAAAAGGCTCAAATGTGCAAACCTGAAGTTACTTGTTTGGGCCTTGTTCTTTCCCTTGATCAGAGGAAGCTCTCAAATGAAAGAGTCAAGATAATTTGTTCCCACACAATCCCCTCTACAAGAAACAACTCAGAGAGATCCTGGGAATCACAGAGTACTGTCAAATATGGATTCCCCAAAATAAAGAGCTGGCTAAGCCTATAAAGTTTTAAAGAGGTAAGATATAGAGGAGCTAACATGGGATAGGAAATAAGAAAAAAAAATTCCCAAACCTTAAAACAGTCTCTTTTAAATGCACTTGCCTTGAGAATACTTACTTTACAGAAAGTTTTCTTTCTATATCCTTTAATTGGGCTTACACTTATTATTATCCTTTTCTTGAGGTTTTAACACTGCCCGTTCAACTTTACTATTAAGTTTGTGTCTTCCAGGCTCCAGAGTTCCACATTAAGATGATGGTGATGCAGAGATTCCTGCAAAGTCTAATGGAAACTTTTGACAGAAACTTCCAACACCTGAAATCCCTTTAAATGAGAGAACCTGAGGAGGGTCCCTGATATGTAAGCCAACACTCCTTTTTGACAGCAGAAAGTAGCTAAAGGCGGTTTTTTCTATTTTCCCTTCAAGATTTCAGGACCATATCGCCTCAGAGAGGGATGAGAAGGGTCACTAAGAAAAGGGATTTGAGGGGGTAGGAAGAAAACCTGGCCTGCTTAACCAGGAAGTTGGAAGGGCCCATAAGAATGTGGATACGAAGTAACCTACGCAACCAATGACCAATAAAAAAAGACAATCAGTGATCAAAATAAAAGGGAAATAGTGCCTGGAGGCACAGAGTCCAGTCAAAGACCTGCAACCAACTTCAAATGACAAAGTGATTTTATCCCTACAGACCTTTGTATCTCCATCTCTCTAACCTTCTCTTCTTCATGAGAGGGACCCACTTCCAACTCTCTGAAGTGCTCTAAACTTTCTCTTTGTTCTTCCTGAATAAAATCTCTTTGTTGTTGTGAAAATAAAGAGAAATAACAAACATAAATTTATAGCGGAAGATTTCACCATCCTCTCTCAATGACAGAAATAGTAGACATAAAGTCGGGAAGAATAGAAAAGAACTGAATGACATAATCAAACAACTGAATCTAATTGACATTTATACACTAGTCCAGCTAATAACAACAAAATACACATTTCTTTAGGAACACATGAAACATTCACCAAGTTAAATCCTAGTCTATGTCTTAAAAAAACTTTAACAAATTTAAAATAATTGGAATTATATAAAGCATGTTCTTTAACTATAGTGTAATTAAACTGGAAATCAATAACAAATATAAATTTAAATTCCCAATAAAATGAAAATTACATAACTGGTAAATAATGCATGGGTCAAAGAAGAAACTCAAATATAAATCTTAAAATATTTGAATGTAGTAGAAATAAAAACAGCATATTAAAATTTGTGAGATTGCAGGTACAGCAGTTCTTTGATTAAAATATATTTATACCATTAAGTGCTTATATTAGAAAAGAAGAAATACCACAAATAAATAAACTAAGTTTCCACCTAAAGAAACTACAAAAAGAAGAACAAAATAAATCCAAAGTACAAACAAAAAATGTCAAGAACTAAAATCAACAAAGTCAAAACATAAAATCAATAGAAGAATTTAATTAAGCCAAAACCTGTTTCTGTGAAAAGATCATAAAACTGACAAACCTTTAGCATGACTGACTAGTTAATAAAAGAGAGAACACAAATGACCAATATCAGAAATGAAAAATAAGGTAATATAACAGGACACACATGTTAAAAGGACAGGAAGGAAATACTACAAACTCAAAAGACATAAATTTAACTTAGATACAGAGGACCAACTTTTAGAAATCTACAAATTACTAAAACACCCTCCTGACAAAATATATAACTTGAGTGATACTATAACTATTAAAGAAATTGAATGTTAAGTAAATGACAAAAACAGGAAGAAATATCTAAACCTAGACAAACATTTTTGGTGAATTCTAACAAGCATTTAAAGGATAACTAATACAAATACTACACCTCTAGAAAGACGAGTTAGATGAAACACTTGTCAACTCATTTTACAAGTCCTGCTTTACCTGCTACAAAAATCAAATAGAGTACAAAAATATAAAATTACAGACCAATATCTCTTATAAACATAGGCACAAAAATCTTCAACAAGACTAGTCAATTGAAAGCACTATGAAAAAATATAATACATCACAACTAAGTGGGGTTTGTCCCAGGAATACAAGCCTGGAGCAATATTTGAAAAAAATCGGTCAATGCAATCAAATACATTAGCAATTTAAAGAAAGAATGTCCCATGATCATATCAATTGATGCGAAAAAAATACAAAATTCAATATTCGTTACTAATATAAACTCTTACCAAACTAGAAACATAAGAGAGTTTTCTCAATTGGATAAAGGGCATTTATAAAACAAAACAAAGCAAAACAATACACAAAAGAAACCTACAGGTAACAGCATACATAACAGAGAAATGCTAAATGCTTTCTACCTACATTTGGAAACTCTGAAAACAAAAAAAATCTTGCTGAGAAAAATCAAAGAAAACCTCAACAAATGGAAATATATACTGTGCTCATGAGTAGATAGCACAATTTTGTTAAGACATAAATTCTACTAAAATTGGTCTGTAGATTGAATGCAATCACAATGAAAATCCCAGCAGATATTTGTTTTTGTATAGAAAATGACAAGCTGATTATAATTTTTTCATGAAAAAAGGAATGAGGCTATTCAAAGCAATTTCGAAAAAGAGGAAGAAAATTATATTTTACTACTTGATTGAAAAGCTTACTATAAAGCTAAGAATTACAGCACTATGTTGAATAGTAATGGCAGTAGGGGACATACATCCTTGTCTGATTCCAGTTCCAAGCAGGAATGCTTTCAATTTTTCTCTGTTCAATATGATGTTGGCTGTGGGCTTTTCTCAGATGGCTTTTATCAGTTTAAGAAATGTCCCGTGTATGCCACTTTTCTTAAGTGTTCTTATCAAAAAACAATGCTCAATTTTGTCACATGCATTTTCTGCATCTATTGAGAGGATTATATGGTTTTTGTTTTTACTTCTGTTTATGAGGCAAATTATGTTTATAGTCTTATGTATCTTGAACCAACCAGCCTTGAATCCCTGGGATAAAGTCCACCTGGTGATGATAATTTTTTTTTTTTATGTGTAGCTGAATTCTGCTTGCTAAAGTTGTATTGAGTATTTTTGGATCAACAGTCATTAATGATATTGGTCTACAGTTTTTTGCTGTTGTTGTGTCCCCTTCTGGCTTTGGGATCAGGGTAATGTTTCCTCTTTAGAAAGAGATGGGAAGTGTTCCCTCCTTTTTAATGTTTTGGAATAGATTCTGTAATATAGGTAGAATTCTGGTGTGAAAATTTCTAGTTTGGAAAATTTTGTTGGAAGATATTTCCAAAAAAATTGGAAATTTTGCTTCAATTTTTGTGCTTGATATTGGTCTGCTCAAGAGTTCTATTTCTTCCTGGAAGAGTCTAGGGAGGTAGTGTGATTCCAAGAATTTGTCCATTTCCTCCATGCGTTCAGATTTCTGGGCACAGAGATTTTTCTTGTATTCAATAATGATACTTTATATTTCTGTAATATCTATTGTTGTTTACTCTTTTTTATGATTGACCTCATTATTTTTATTTATTTATTTTTATTAAACCATAGCTGTGTACATTAGTATGATTGTGGGGCACCATACACTTGGTTCATAGATCGTTTGACACATTTTCATCACTTTAGTTAACATAGCTTTTGTAGCATTTTCTTAGTTATTTTGCTAAGACCTTTACATTCCACATTTACTAGGATTCACATATACCCTTGTAAGATGCACCACAGGTGTAATCCCATTAATCCCCTTTCTTCTCACTCCCTCCCCACTCTCTTCCCTCCCTTTCCCTTTCTCCCTATTCTTAGGTTGTAACTGGGTTATAGCTTTCATGTGAAGGTCCTACATTAGCTTCATAATAAGGGTGAGTACATTGGGTACTTTTTCTTCTATTCTTGAGAAACTTTACTAAGAAGAATAGGTTCCAGCTCCATCCATGTAAACATGAAAGAGATAAAGTCTCCATCTTTCTTTAAGGCTCCATAATATTCCACGGTGTACATATACCACAATTTATTAATCCATTCGTGGATCGATGGGCACTTGGGCTTTTTCCATGACTTAGCAATTATGAATAGGGCTTCAATAAATATTCTGATACAAATATCTTTGTTATGCTGTGATTTTTGGTCTTCTGGGTATATGCCCAGTAGGGGGATTACAGGATTGAATGGCAGATCTATTTTTAGATCTCTAAGTGTTCTCCATATCTCTTTCCAAAAGGAATGTATTACTTTGCATTCCCACCAGCAGTGCAAAAGTGTTCCCTTTTCTCCACATCCACGCCAACATCTCTGGTCTTGGGATTTTGTGATATAGGCTGGTCTCACTGGAGTGAGATGATATCTCAAAGTAGTTTTGATTTGCATTTCTCTGATGATTAAAGATGATGAGCATTTTTTCATATGTCTGAAGGCCGTGCGCCTGTCTTCTTCAGAGAAGTCTCTCTTCAAGTCCCTTGCCCAGCCTGCGATGGGATCCTTTGTTCTTTTCTTGCTAATGCGTTTGAGTTCTCTGTGGATTCTGGTTATTAAACCTTTGTCGGAGACATAACCTGCAAATATCTTCTCCCATTCTGAGGGCTGTTCGCTTGCTTTACTTACTGTGTTCTTGGCTGTGCAGAAGCTTTTTAGTTTGATCAAGTCCCAATAGTGTATTTTTGAAGCAGCTTCAATTGTCCGGGGGGTCCGTCTCATAAAATACTCGCCCAATCCAATTTCTTCAAGAATTTTCCCTACACTCTCTTCTACTATTTTTATAGTTTCGTGTCTTAGGTTTAAATCTTTAATCCAGTGACAGTCTATCTTGGTTAATGGTGAGAGGTGTGGGTCCACTTTCAGTCTTCTACAGGTTGCCAGCCAGTTCACTCAGCACCATTTGTTAAATAGGGAATCTTTTCCCCACTGAATGTTTTTAATTGGCTTGTCAAAGATTAAATAATGGTAAGTAGCTGGATTCATCTCTTGGTTCTCTATTCTGTTCCAGACATCCACTCCTCTGTTTTTGTGCCAGTACCATGCTGTTTTGATCACTATCGATTTGTAGTATAGTCTGAGGTCTGGTAGCATGATTCCTCCTGCTTTGTTTTTATTTTTGAGTAATGTCTTGGCTATTCAGGGTTTTTTCTGATTCCATATAAAACGAAGTATTATTTTTTTCAAGATTTTTAAAGTATTACAGTGGAGCTTTAATGGGGATTGCGTTGAAATTATATATTGCTTTGGGTAGTATGGACATTTTAACAATGTTGATTCTTCCCAACCATGACCATGGTATATTTTTCCATTTGTTAACATTCTCAGCTATCTCTTTTCTTAGAGTTTCAAGTTCTCTTTATATAGATCTTTCACGTCCTTTGTTAGATAAATTCCCAAGTATTTCATCTTCTATGGCACTACTGTGAATGGGATAGAGTCCTTAATTGTTTTTTCAACTTCACTATTGTTGGTATATATAAAGGCTACCAATTTATGAATGTTGATTTTGTAACCGGAGACACTGCTGTATTCCTTAATCACTTCTAAGAGTTTTGTAGTAGAGTCCCTAGTATTTTCCACATATACAATCATATCATCTGCGAAGAGCGAAAGTTTGATCTCTTCTGACCCTATGTGGATACCCTTGATCGCCTTTTCTTCCCTAATTGCGGTGACTAAAACTTCCATTACAATGTTAAAGAGCAATGGAGACAATGGGCGGCCTTGTCTGGTTCCAGATCTAAGTGGAAATGATTCCAATTTAACTCCATTCAATATGATATTGGCTGTGGGTTTGCTGTAGATGGCTTCTATCAGTTTAAGAAATGTTGCTTCTATACGAATTTTCTTAAGTGTTCTGATCATGAATGGATGTTGGATGTTATCAAAAGCTTTTTCTTTTTCTGCATCGATTGAGAGAATCATATGGTCTTTGTTTTTTAATTTGTTTATGTGCTGGATTTCATTTATAGATTTACGTATATTGAACCAGCCTTGAGACCCTGGGATAAAACCGACTTGGTCATGATGTATGATTTGTTTGATATGTTGCTAGATTCTGTTTGTTAGAATCTTGTTGAATATTTTTGCATCTATATTCATTAGTGATATTGGTCTATAATTTTCTTTTCTTGTTGGGTCTTTTCCTGGTTTGGGGATCACAGTGATGTTTGCTTCATAGAATGTGTTGGGTAGTCGTCCTTCTTTTTCTACCTTTTGGAACAGGTTGAGTAGTATAAGTACTCATTCCTCTTTAAAGGTTTGGTAGAATTCTGATGTGAAACCATCTGGTCCCAGGCTTTTCTTTTTGGAGAGATTTTGTATGGTTGATGATATTTCTGAACTTGATATAGGCCTGTTCGACATTTCCACTTGTTTTTGATTAAGTCTTGGAAGGTGATGTGCTTCCACGTAACGGTCGATTTCCTACAGATTTTCGTATTTCTGAGAGTAAAGTTTCTTGTAATATTCATTAAGGATTTTTTGGATTTCTGAGGAGTCTGTTGTTATTTCGTCTTTGTTATTTCTGATTGATGAGATTAGAGATTTTACTCTTTTTTTCCTGATTAGGTTGGCCAAAGTTTTATCTAGTTTGTTGACCTTTTCAAAAAACCAGCTTTTTGATTTATTGATCTGTTGTATTATTCTTTTGTTTTCAATTTCATTTAGTTCTGCTCTGATTTTGGTTATTTCTTTTCTTTTACTGGATTTGGGGTTGGAGTGTTCTTCCATTTCCAGTCTCTTGAGATGTCCTATTAAGTTGCTTACTTCCTCTCTTTCCGTTCTCCTGAGGAAGGCTTGCAGTGCTGTAAATTTCCCTCTTAGAACTGCCTTTGCAGTGTCCCAGAGGTTCCGATAGCTCGTGTCTTCATTGTCGTTTTGTTCCAGAAATTTGGCAATTTCCTTCTGATCTCATCTCTAACCCAGCTATCATTCAGCATAAGGCTATTTAACTTCCATGTTTTTGTATGTGTGTGCAGATTCCTGTTGTTACTCATCTCAAGTTTTATTCCATGATGGTCCGAAAAGATGCAAGGAATAATTTCTATTCCTTTAAATTTGCTGAGGTTAGACTTGTGACCTAAGATGTGATCGATTCTGGAGTAAATTCCGTGGGCTGATATGAAGTATGTGTATTCAGTTTTGTTGGGATGAAATGTTCTGTAGATGTCTGCTAAATCAAAATGCTGGATGGTTAGATTTAAATCTAGAATTTCTTTACTCAGCTTTTTGTTGGAGGATCGATCCATTACTGCCAAAGGAGTGTTAAAATCTCCGACTATTATAGAGTTGGAGGAAATCAAGTTGCTCATGTCTGTTAGAGTTTCTCTTATAAATTTAGGTGCATTCTGGTTGGGTGCATAGATATTAATAATTGAAATCTCATCATATTGAGTCTTACCCTTAACAAATATGAAGTGACCATTTTTGTCCTTCTTTACTTTTGTTGGTTTAAAGCCTATTGCGTCCGCAAATAAAATTGCATCTCCTGCTTTTTTCTGGTTACAATTTGCCTGAAATATGGATGACGATCCTTTCACCCTGAGTCTGTATTTGTCTTTTAAGTTAAGATGTGACTCTTGTATGCAACAAATGTCTGGCCTGAGTTTCTGTATCCAGTCTGCTAACCTATGTCTCTTTAGAGGGCAGTTTAAGCCATTCACATTAATGGAGAGTATTGATAAGTTTGGCGAAATTTGGGGTATTGTGTTTTTTGAAAGTCCAGTGGGCATTTTTAATCCTTTTGCCATTGTGGAAGTTGGAGTTTGATCAGAAGTTTCTCAGTGAGTTTACTTTTGTAGTAGAGGATTGGGTTGGTTATTATGGAGGATAGGTCTGAGAATATCCTGAAGAGCTGGTTTGGTTATGGCAAATTTCTTTAGCATATGTATGTCATTAAAGTATTTAATTTCTCCGACGTAAATGAAACTCAGTTTAGCTGGGTACAAGATCCGGGGTTGAAAGTTATTTTGCGGAGGTGGAGCAAGATGGCAGCCGAGTAACAGCTTCCTTGCATCTGGGCGCCGTGAGTCTGGGGAGATAGGACTCCAGGCATCTCTGGCTGGTGGGATCTGCCTATCATCACCCCTGAGAGGATACAGGGAGTCAGCGAGAGACTTCTGGACCCCAAGAGGAGGACTAAAACAGTGGAAAACTAGCAAGTGGTCGCATGTGTTCAATCCATCTAAACCCGCCCGCAACTGTAAGTTCAGTAGCAGCAAGACTGCAAACCAGAAAGGCCTTACCTGTGAACTGTTTTGGTGTCTTTGGACTTGGCACTCAGTTGAACTGCCTTGGGGAGAGCCTGAGCGGGAGTGCGGAGAACTTTGGCCTTTGTCTATGGCCCCAGTCTAAGCCACTGAGCCAGATGTAACTAATAGTGTTTGGCTCTGGGTCACAGGCAGCCATTGTGAGCGGTCTGCCCCGGCAAGCTCTGCCTCAGGGTCGGAGAGCTAGAATTGGGTGGGAGCTGGTAACCCAGCGACCAAGTAGCCTAAGGGCGGGGTCTGAGCCGCCTTGCAGCCCTAACCCTCGGGGGCAGAGGGAGACCAGTTTTGGCACACAGGGTAAGTGGATAGACACTTCAGCAGTGATTCCAGTGACAAGCACTTCCCTGGGAAAGCTTATGCTCATCAAGTGAACAAATTCAAAGTGCCTTTTAAGTGGGCTAAAGAGAGATTTAGGATGTCTACCTGCTAGGGTTTGAGAAACTAGCAGCCTCCAGTCATATCAGAACTGTGATTAACATCTCATACCCCAGAAGACCACGTGTTGCCCAGACAATATTCAATAACATATATATATATACTGCTTTGTTTTTGGTTGTGGGTTTTTTTTTTCTTTTTGGTTTGGTTGTTTTTCTTTTTTATTTTGATGTTGTAGATTGTTGTTTTGTTTTTCAAGTTCAACCTTTTCCATACAGATCGTTTTTCGTTCTCAATTTTTCTAGTTTAATTATAATTTCCCATTGCTGCCTATTTCAATAATTAGAACTTCATTTTTGTTAGTGTTTCTACCACTATTATTTGGTTTTCCACCGAATTTTATCCCATAAAGTTTTCTGTTTGCTTGTTTTGATTTGATTTACAGCATTTTTGTCTTTCCTCTCTACTTGGTGGAGGTGGGGTACTGTGTCTGATCAGGTTAGCAAAGAGCTGCTGACCTCAAGGGAACCACCCAACTGGGCACCCCCAGAAGGTGGTTTTTTTTTTTTTAAGGTTGTATCAAAGTACCCTACTGTACACCTATATGGCTCTGTCTCCCTCTTTCTGTGCCTCTCCTCTTTTTGTCAATGTTCCTTTTACCCACAACCTCTCCTTTCTCTATTTTTCTTTTTTTTTCCTTATCACTCGGACCTCCTTTCTTTCATCCCTTTTTTCCTCTTCAACCTTCTCACCCTTCTGGTCCTGTAACCCTTAGTCCACAGGCACAAGAACTTAAAGAGCAAGAGGAAGTGAAAGTAAAATTAGGGCAAGGAAACAGATAAAAGAAATCACTCATGAGGAAGAATCAGCAGAAAACTCCAGGCAACATGAAGAACAAGTCCAGAACAACCCCGCCAAGGGACCATGAGGTAGCTACTGCAGAGGATTCCACCTATAAAGAAACGTTAGGAATGACAGAAAGGGAATTTAGAATACACATGTTGCAAACAATGAAAGAAATGATGGAAACAATGAAGGAAACTGCTAATAAAGTGGAAAATAACCAAAAGGAAATTCAAAAACAGAATCAAAAAAGAGATGAACGATATGAAGAATATAAAAAGGATATAGCAGAGCTGAAGGAACTGAAACAGTCAATCAGGGAACTTAAAGATGCAATGGAAAGTATCATCAAATGGTTAGACCATGCAGAAGAAAGAATTTCAGAGGTAGAAGACAAAGTTTTTGAGATAACTCAGATAGGAAAAGAGGCATAAAAGAAGAGAGAGAAAGCAGAACGTCCACTGTCAGAATTATGGGACTTTATGAAGCGTTCCAACATACAAGTTATAGGAATTACAGAAGGGAAAGAAGAATGCCCCAGAGGAATGGAAGCCGTACAAGAGAATATTATAAAAGAAAATTTCCCAAATATCACCAAAGATTCTGACACACTGCTTTCAGAGGGCTATCGGAACCCTGGTCGCCTCAACTCTAACCGAGCTTCTCCAAGACACATTGTGATGAACCTGTCCAAAGTCAAGACAAAAGAAAAGATTCTGCAAGCTGCCAGCAGTAAGCGCCAGTTGACCTACAGGGGCAAATCCATCAGAGTGACCGCAGACTTCTCTAATGAAACTTTCTAAGCAAGAAGACAATGGTCATCTACCTTTAATCTACTTAAACAGAACAATTTCCAGCCCAGAATTCTGTACCCTGTTAAGCTACGCTTCAAAATTGATGGAGAAATCAAATCATTTACGGATATACAAACATTGAGGAAATTCGCCACAACAAGACCAGCTCTACAGGAAATACTTCAACCTGTTCTGCACACTGACTACCACAATGGATCAGCAACAAAGTAAGAACTCAGAATTAAAGGACAGAACCTAACCTCCACACTGATGCAAAAGATAAAACTAGGCAATGGACTCTCACAAAATAAGACGAATAGAATACTACCACACTTATCAATTATCTCCATAAATGTTAATGGCTTGAATTCCCCACTGAAGAGACATAGATTGGTTGACTGGATTAAAAAACACAAGCCATCCATTTGCTGTCTGCAAGAAACACACCTGGCTTCAAAAGACAAATTAAAGCTATGAGTCAAGCATTGGAAGACAATTTTTCAGGCAAATGGAATTCAGAAGAAAAGAGGAGTTGCAATCTTATTTTCAGATAAGATTTATTTTATTTAAAGCAACTAAAGTCAAAAAAGACAAAGATGGTCACTTTATATTGGTCAAAGGAAAAATACAACAAGAAGACATTTCAATTCTAAATATTTATGCACCCAATTTAAATGCTCCCAGATTCTTGAAACAGACCTTACTCAGTCTGAGCAATAAAATATCTGATGATACCGTAATAACAGGGGACTTTAACACTCCTCTTACAGAGCTGGACAGATCCTCTCAACAGAAATTCAACAAGGATATAAGAGATTTAAATGAGGCTCTAGAACAACTGTGCTTGATAGACGCATATGGAACACTCCATCCCAAAGATAAAGAGTATACATTCTTCTCATCACCCCATGGAACATTCTCCAAAATTGATCATATCCTGGGACACAAAACAAATATCAACAGAATCAAAAGAATTGAAATTTTACCTTGTATCTTCTCACACCATAAGGTGCTAAAGGTGGAACTCAACTCTAACAAAAATGCTCGACCCCACCTAAAGGCATTGAAATTAAACAATCTTCTGTTGAATAACAGATGGGTGCAGGAAGAAATAAAACAGGAAATCATGAACTTCCTTGAGCATAACAACAATGAAGACACAAGCTACCAAAACCTGTGGGATACTGCAAAAGAAGTTTTGAGAGGAAAATTCATCGCTTCAGATGCCTACATTCGAAAAACAGAAAGAGAGCACACCAACAATCTCACAAGAGATCTTATGGAATTGGAAAAAGAAGAACAATCTAAGCCTAAACTCAGTAGAAGAAACGAAATATCCAAAATCAAATCAGAGATCAATGAATTTGAAAACAAAAGAATCATTCAGAAAATTAATGAAACAAGGAGTTGGTTTTTTGAAAAAATACATAAAATAGATAAACCATTGGCCAGACTAACTAGAAATAGAAAAGTAAAATCTCTAGTAACCTCAATCAGAAATGATATAGGGGAAATAACAACTGATCCCACAGAGATACAAGAGATCATCTCTGAATACTACCAGAAACTCTAGGCCCAGAAATTTGACAATGTGAAAGAAATGGATCAATATTTGGAATCACACCGTCTCCCTAGACTCATCCAGGAAGAAATAGAGCTCCTGAACAGAACGATTTCAAGCACTGAGATCAAAGAAACAATAAAAAATCTTCCAAACAAAAAATGCCCTGGTCCAGATGGCTTCACTCCAGAATTCTATCAAACCTTCAAGGAAGAGCTTATTCCTGTACTGCAGAAATTATCCCAAAAAAATTGAGGAAGAAGGAATCTTCCCCAACACGTTCTATGAAGCAAACATCACCCTGATACCAAAACCAGGAAAAGATCCAAACCAAAAGGAGAATTTCAGATCAATCTCACTCCTGAATATAGATGCAAAAATTCTCAACAAAATCCTAGCCAATAGATTACAGCTTATCATCAAAAAAGTCATTCATCATGATCAAGTAGGCTTCATCCCAGGGATGCAAGGCTGGTTTAACATACGCAAGTCTATGAAGGTTATCCACCATATTAACAGGCAAAAATAAAGATCACATGATCCTCTCAAAAGATGCAGAAAAAGCATTTGATAAAATCCAGCATCCTTTTCTAATTAGAACACTGAAGAGTATAGGCATAGGTGGCACATTTCTAAAACTGATTGAGGCTATCTATGACAAACCAACAGCCAATATTTTACTGAAAGGAGTAAAACTGAAAGCTTTTCCTGTTAGAATTGGAACCAGACAAGGTTGTCCTCTGTCACCTTTACTATTCAATGTAGTGCTGGAAGTTCTAGCCAATACAATTAGGCAAGACAAGGAAATCAAGGGAATCCAAATGGGAGCAGAGGAGGTCAAACTATCCCTCTTTGCTGACGACATGATCTTATACTTAGAGAACCCCAAAGACTCAACCACAAGACTCCTAGAAGTCATCAAAAAATACAGTAATGTTTCAGGATATAAAATCAATGTCCACAAGTCAGTAGCCTTTGTGTACACCAATAACAGTCAAGATGAGAAGCTAATTAAGGACACAACTCCCTTCACCATAGTTTCAAAGAAAATGAAATACCTAGGAATATACCTAACGAAGGAGGTGAAGGACCTCTATAAAGAAAACTATGAACTCCTCAGAAAGGAAATAGCAGAGGATATTAACAAATGGAAGAACATACCATGCTCATGGATGGGAAGAATCAACATTGTTAAAATGTCTATACTTCCCAAAGCAATCTACCTATTCAATGCCATTCCTATCAAAGTACCTACATCGTACTTTCAAGATTTGGAAAAAATGATTCTGCGTTTTGTATGGAACCAGAAAAAAAAACCGTATAGCTAAGGCAGTTCTTAGTAACAAAAATAAAGCTGGGGGCATCAGCATACCAGATTTTAGTCTGTACTACAGAGCCATAGTGCTCAAGACAGCATGGTACTGGCACAAAAACAGAGACATAGACACTTGGAATTGAATAGAAAACCAAGAAATGAAACTAACATTTTACAACCACCTAATCTTTCATAAATCAAACAAGAACATACCTTGGGGGAAAGACTCCCTATTCAATAAATGGTGTTGGGAGAACTGGATGTCTACATGTAAAAGACTGAAACTGGACCCAAATCTTTCCCTACTCACAAAAATTGATTCAAGATGGATAAAGGACTTAAATTTAAGGCATGAAACAATAAAAATCCTCCAAGAAAGCATAGGAAAAACACTGGAAGATATTGGCCTGGGAAAAGACTTCATGAAGTAGACTGCCATGGCAATTGCGACGACAACAAAAATAAACAAATGGGACTTCATTAAACTGAAAAGCTTCTGTACAGCTAAGGAGACAATAACCAAAGCAAAGAGACAACCTACACAATGGGAAAGGATATTTGCATATTTTCAATCAGAGAAAAGCTTGATAACTAGGATCTATAGAGAACTCAAATTAATCCACATGAAAAAAGCCAACAATCCCATATATCAATAGGCAAGAGACATGAATAGAACTTTCTCTGAAGACAACAGATGAATGACTAACAACCACATGAAAAAATGTTCATCATCTCTATATATTAGAGAAATGCAAATCAAAACAACCCTGAGATATCATCTAACCTCAGTGAGAATGGCCCACATCACAAAATCTCAAAACTGCAGATGCTGGCATGGATGTGGAGAGAAGGGAACACTTTTACACTGCTGGTGGGACTGCAAACTAGTACAACCTTTCTGTAAGGAAGTATGGAGAAACCTCAAAGCACTCAAGCTAGACCTCCCATTTGATCCTGCAGTCCCCTTACTGGGCATCTACCCAGAAGGAAAAAAATCCTTTTATCATAAGGACACTTGTACTAGACTGTTTATTGCAGCTCAATTTACAATCGCCAAAATGTGGAAACAGCCTAAATGCCCACCAACCCAGGAATGGATTAACAAGCTGTGGTATATGTACACCATGGAATAATATTCAGCCATTAAAAAAAATGGAGACTTTACATCCTTCGTATTAACCTGGATGGAAGTGGAAGACATTATTCTTAGTAAAGCATCACAAGAATGGAGAAGCATGAATCCTATGTACTCAATTTTGATATGAGGACAATTAATGACAATTATGGTTATGGGGGGGAAGCAGAAAGAGGGAAGGAGGGAGGTGGGTGGGGCCTTGGTGTGTGTCACACTTTATGGGGGCAATACATGATTGCAAGAGGGACTTTACCTAACAATTGCAATCAGTGTAACCTGGCTTATTGTACCCTCAATGAATACCCAACAATAAAAAAGAAAGAAAGTTATTTTGCTTGAGGAGATTAAACGTTGATGACCACCTTCTTCTGGCTTGAAAAGTTTCAGCAGAGAGATCTGCAGTCATTCTAATGTTCTTCCCTTTGAAGTTAATAGATTTATTTCACCTAGCTGCTTTGAGAATTTTCTCCTTCATATTAACTTTAGTGAAGTTAATATGATATGCCTGGGGGATGTCTTTTGGGGTTGAGTCGTGCTGGGGTTCTGAAGCTATCTGCTATATGTATTTCACGTTCTCTAGGCATGTCTGGAAAATTCTCTTTCATAATTTCATGCAGAAGGGCCTTTGCGCCCAGTGAGGCCACTTCATCTGTTTCAGGAATTCCTATGAGACGGATATTTTCCCTCTTCGAGTTATCCCAGAGCTCTCTGAGTGAGTGATCCATTTTTGCTCTCCATTTCTCTTCCTCTTTGAGAGTTTGGGAGCGTTCAAAGGCTTTATCTTCAATGTCGGAGATCCTTTCTTCTGCTTTGTCCATTCTGTTGCTAAGGGATTCTACTGTATTTTTCATATCTTTGAGGGCTGCAAATTCTTATTTCAGTGTGTCTAAGTCTTTCGTGGTTTTGTCTTTAAATTCGTTAAATTCTTGAGACAGCTTTTGAATTTCTCCACGAATTCCTAATTCCATTTTGTTAATCTTGTTTGCCATCCAAATTCTGAATTAGATTTCTGACATCTTAGCCAGTTGTTTGTGAATGGGATCTTCTATTACATCTGCCGTATCTTTCCTTGGGGTGCGGTTGATGATTCTGGTTATTCATGTTACCAGAGTTTTTCCGCTGATTCCGCCCCATGATTGTTTTACTCCCTTTGATTTTCCTCTGGTGTTTTGTCGAGGACCCGTACAGTGCTGTGGCCTGAGAAACTGGGGCCCTGTTTGGTGTAGAGGGGCTAAGTGGTTCTGACTTGTTTTCAGCTGTTTTCTATGTGACCCTAGTGAAACAGTTACTCTGGTTTGAAGTCTCAGCTGTGGAGAAATACCAGCAATTAAGTCACCCCACCCACCACAGGCAACAAATGGAAAAGGAAAATCAAACCTTCCTACAACCACACACCCAGGGCACCACCTGGATAGTCCCCAGGTGAGTGGCTCAGTTCAAAAGGTCCAAGTCAATTTTCTCAGTCAGCAGCTGCCTCGGGTGGGAGAGTTCAAGTGGTCCCTGGGAACTGGATCACAGGGGTCTGGTGACTGCTCTAAAATGGCTTGCCCCAGTGCTGCGTGGAGTCAGGAAGAGCCACCAGTAAATAGATCAGTCTAGGAAGTTTGATGCCTCCTTCCCCACCTTGCAGCTCTGTCACACCCAGTCGCTGCTAGCCCCACAGGGCTGTGACCCATTCAGTTGTCTGCAGTAAACAGATACTCCAGGGGTTTGCACCTGCCTAAGTCACGGGGTAGTCTGTGTCTGCTTGACTAGGCCGCTATTCTCTGTCTTTATCCAGCAGGGAGTGGTGTGGCCTGTCAACCTCGGGCACTTGATGGAGGCTGGAGGTGTTCACTCAGTTCCAGCCCCACCCTTAGTTTATGTTACTGGGTGAAGGGAACAACCCTGTGGGAGTTTGTTTGTGACCTTGCCAGATTCCTCTGCAGAGGAGAGGCTGATTTGAGTTCCCAGAACCTGTGTCTCAGGCCCTGTCTTTAGTCCTGCGGGTTTGTATTCGCAGCACGATCAGTTGTTGGCTGTAGCCTCTTGGCCTCCTTTGTCTATAGGCTGGTGATCCCCTAAGGGCCAGGTGCGTCTTAGGCTCAGTAGAGCGATTCTCTGGATCATCCCCACCCTAGGAGTTTCCCGGCTCTGCGGGTGTGTTTTCTAGTCCCCGTGTTCCACCCAGGTCGGTACTGTCTCAGGAAAACCCTTTACTCACGGGGCCTGTGTTTCAGTCCCAGGTCTGTTCCATGGTGGTTGCCATCTGAGAAGATGCTCAGCCTCATCTTGTTGCCCAGGAAGACAGGAGGAGAGGCTATGGGATATCTGGGGTGGGCCTTGTTATTGCTGAAGACAGCTGTTGCTCTGCACCTCGGGGCACCACTGCTCCACTGTAATTCCCTCTCAGCCAACCGTCATCTTCTCACTCCTTTGCTACAGAGTCAGCACTGGCCAGCTGCAGTCCAGGTCCTGTCTACACCTCTTGAGAGTTCACCCAAGAATCTGGACTCCTGTGGGGGCAGCTGTCCAGATCACGGAGTGGGAGTGGAGGGGGGTGTTAGGAGCTCAGGGTTGCAGGTCATAACACCAAGCTCATTGAGACCAAATGAACAAATAAACAGATACAAAGGTTACCAGGCACATGGGCCCATAGATACAGAGACAGACGGAAACACATAAACATGCAAGCAATAGCCATGACAACAGCAATATAAGAACAACTGCAATAAAAATAGTGATAATCGTAAAATAATTGAAAGAAAGGAAAAAAAAGAGAGAAAAAAGTGGTGTTAGAAGGAATGTTAAGTGAGAAGAAAGAAGAAATTAAAATTAGAAGACATAGAAATAAAAAATATATCTATATAAAATGTAATAATAAAAAATTATCGAAATCTCCTCTAAGAAAATGGTGAGGAAAAATCAGACAAAAAGAAAACAACAGCAAAAAAAAAAAAAACACAAAAACAAAACAAAACAAAACAAACAATAAAAGGCACCAACTGCAAAAATATTCTTGTGGTAGAAATATACCTATAAATATCTATATGTCTGCTGTAGGGATCAACTTTCGTAGGAATATATTCATACTGCAATGTACTTTCTGGACACCAGGCAGCGCTGTGAGTGGTTTCGAGACTTATACCTGGTTTACAGTTTATACCATTACCATGGTAACCACCTTCCATGGCCTATCGCCATTTTGGAGTTTCCGTAAAAGTTTGTCGCCTAAGAATTGTGCAACCTCGGCTGTTCTTTTCCGGACAGCACTTGCGACTGACCTTCCCACTCAGTGCAGGTGTCCACGCTTCCTAAGTCCCTCCACTCTGTTCCCAGGTTCCCCCACAAACTGGCGACTGCAATCGGCCATAAGGGGAGTGGTGTTGAGTTCGCACGGTATCTCCTGTAGCTGGTTCCCGGGGCTTCAGCAGCCAAAGCCGGTCCGGGGCTTCAGTAGCTTCGCAGCTCCAGAAGCGAAAGCCGGGTCCTAGGCTTCAAGCCGGTTCCCGTGGTTGGAGCGCTTGGGGGATTTATTCTGAGTTTTATGGTTTAGAGTTTTGGATGGGCGTCCGCCAGTTCACTGCGCAGCCTGAACCACCAGCCCCCTCCAACACCTGGAGGAAAGGTGCCCGCCCTTTTGGGTAGTTCAAAGTGTCTGTTTCCCAGGCAGGATCCCTTCCCTTCAATTGTCCAACAGTTTGCCCAGCTCCCTGTGGTTTTGAGTGGCTCTCCTTTCGGATGCCTCCCTCAGTTCAGGATTAATTACTTGTCAATTGGATTTTGTCAGCCTTTACAAGCTGCTGACCTCCGTAGGGGAGGGGCCTGCTGGCCGGCACAGACGAGCAGGGAAGAATCTCTACAACAGAGTCTGTGATTTTAAATTACCCCTCATATATAGCAAACCGCCAGTTCGCTGGGTGTCTCCAGCCATCTGTCCACTCCAATAATCCACACAGGGAAGGTCCAGACCGCCTTTCTTCTCACCTGGTGGCTTGGGAGAGGTGGGCTACACGTCTGTCCTGTCCGCCATCATGCTCCACCCTCACCACAAATGATTTTTGATGGAACACATGACTGAGGATTCCAACCTGGATCTAAATTTTTAACGACTGCAATATATTCCTGCATTGCTTGCCTGGGGCTTGAATCACCAAGTGCTTTCCATGCTTCCCATTTTTGCTTTCCTTCAAAATCAAAGAAGCTTGGTTTCAGAGTATTGCAATTTCCAACTTTGACCTGTTTGTACCTGGCATACAGGTACAAGAGCTGCTCCCTGCTGGCCACCTGAATCAGGCCCTGGAGGTGCAAGGCAGCCTTCTCAAACAACTCTGCTAGGTTCCTGGACTCCTCGGTCTCTGGGCTGTTGCTGCTCTATCCAGTTGACCTGGTTTTCTCAGGCTTCTCTCTGGGCTAACAGTAGGGTCGGACTAGCCCTGGGACCTTCCAACGGGGCGGGGATCCAGAGCAAGCGCAGGCAGGATGCTCGAGAGGTCGCGGCGCGCCTGATTGACCTCATTAGAGAGCTCACTTTTCTCCTTCTGGTTAATCAGGTCAAGATTTATCAATTTTATTTATCTTTTCAAAGAACCAACTTTTTGTTTTGTTAATTTTTTCAATGGTTCTTTTATTCTTGATTTCATTTTTCTCTAATCTGATTTTAGTTCTTTTCTTCTGTTGGGTTTGGAATTGGATTGCTCTTCATGTACCAATTCCCTAAAATGATTGATTAGATTGTTGATTTTCAATTTTTCTGATTTCTGGATTTGGGCATTTAATGAAATAAATTTTGCTCTTTCAGGGAATAAATTGCATTTCTTGCATTAATACAATAAATTTCCCACTTTCCCGCTATTGCAGTATCCCACATGTTTTGATAGCTTGTAGCTTCACTGTCATTTTTTCAAGTAATCTAATAATTTTTTTTCTTTATCTCCTCCTTTATCTAGCTGGCATTCAGCAATAGGTTGTTTAGCTTCCTTGACTTCATGTAAGGATGAGTGTTTCTGGTGCAGTTGAGTTCTACTTTTATTCCACATGGTCTGTAAAGATACAAGTTACAATTTCTATTGTTCTTTAATTTATTGAGGCTTATTTATGCCCTAGGCTATGATAAATCTTGAACAATAATACATGGGCTAATGAGGATAACATATATCTAATAATATTGGGGTCAAATGTTCCGTACACGTTTGTTAAACTCATTGTTCTAGAGTCATGTTTAAATCCAATGATTTTATATTCAATTTGCTATACAACAATATGTTGATGAGTATGATGAATATATTTCAAATTGTATATAAAACCAGAGCATGGCACCCCATGATTGCCTTAATGTACACAGCTATGATTTAATTAAAAAAATAAATCAATGATTTCTGTTTAGTTTCTGCTTGGAGATTCTGCACACTTCCATCAGCAAGGTGTTAAAGTTCCCAGCTATTGTGATGTTGTTTTTCATGCTGTTCAGACCAAATCAGGTTTGTTTTAGAAATCTGGGAGTGTTTAAGTTGGGTACATGACTTTATAATTGAAATGTCTTCTTGTTGAAGTGTTCCCTGGACCAGTATATAGTGTCCATCTCTTTCTTTCTTTACTTTTGTTGCTTTAAAGTAAGTTATATCTGCAATAAGAATTTCTGCTCCCATCTTATTTTCACTTCATTTGCATGAAATATTATTTTCCAACACTTCACCAAGTCTTGATTTGTCCTTAAGTTATAGATGCATTTTCTGAAGACTGCAAATATGTGGCTTATATTTTTTCAACCATTCAGCCAGCATCTCTGTTATGGGGGTTCAAACTATTCATACTTATTGAAAGAATTGATAAATAGGAAGGAGTTTTGTTAATCTTATTGTGTGGAACTATTGCCTTGTTTTATCACTTGAACTGTTATGGTAGCCAAGCGTTGTCCTTTTGCTTCCAGGTGTCTTGACTTTGCTGGGGGGCTGTTGTGTTGGCTTGTGTATAGTATAGGTCTGAGAACTTCCTCTAGAGCAGGTCTTGTAGTGGCAAATTTCCTCAATGTTTGCTTGTGAGTAAGCAATTTGATTTCTCCATCAATTTTAAAGCTTAGTTTAGCAGCATATAGAATTCTGAGCTGAAAAATATTTTATTTAAGTAGGTTAAAGGTAGATGACCATTCTCTTCTGGCTTAAAAAATTTCAGTTGCGAAGTCTGAAATTATCCTAATAGATTTTCCCCTGTAGGTCAACTGGCTTGACCCCTTTCCCCTGTAGGTCAACTGTAAGCAGCCACTTACTCCTGGCTGCTTACAGCATCTTCTCTTTCTTCTTGACTTTGGACTGGTTTATGACAATTTGTGTTGGAGAAGCTCTGTTTGAGTTCAGATGACCTGGGGTTCAAATTCCCTCTGAAAGGATTGTGTCAGACTCTGGTAATATTTGGGAAATTTTAATTTTAATTTAATTAACTTAATTTAATTTAATTTATCCTCTAGTAGGGCTTCCATGCCTCTGGGGCATTCTTCTTCCCCTTCTGGGATACCTATAACTCCATATGTTTGAACACTTCATGAAGTCTAATAATTCTGTCAGTGAACGTTCTGCTTTCTCTTTTTTTCTGTTTCTTTAACCACCTGAATTAGCTCAAGAGCTCTATCCTCTACCTCTGAGACTCTTTCTTCTGCATGACCTAGCCTGTTATTAATACTTTCTACTGCATCTTTAAGTTCCCTAAATGACTGCTTCAGTTCCTTCAGCTCCTCTATATCCTTTCTATATTATTCTTATAGTTCATCTCTTATTTGATTCTGTTTTTGAATTTCCTTTTTGTTATTTCAGACTTTCTCAGCAATTTCATTCATTGTTTTTATCATCCATATTTTCAATTCCCCTCATGTCATTTCTAACATTTCTTTATAGGTGGAATCTTCCACAGTAGCTACCTCGTGATGTCTTAAGGGTGTTGCCCTCGTCTGGTTTTTCATGTGGTCAGGGTTTTTCTTCTGTTTCTTCCCCATGAGTGTTTTCTTTCTGTCTGTTTTTTGTCCTACTTTTTCCTTTCATTGCCTCCTGCTCTTTAAGTTACTATGCCTCTGACCTAAGCTGTTGAAGTGTCCTTTTTGTAAAGGACTAAAAAGATGAGAACAGTGAAAAGCAAGACGGGATAAAAGACAAACAAAAGGAGAGAGTGAAAAGAGAAAATAAAGAGGGTGAATAAAAGGGAAGATTTACAAAAGATTTACAAAGATTTACAAAAAGAAGAGAGGAACAGAAATAGAAAGACAGGAGTAATAGTGGTGTACAGTAGGGTACTTTGACCCACTCCCACGAATCTCAACCTCTGGGGGAACTGGGTTGGGTGGATCCCTTGACCTCTGCAGTTCTTTGCCAGCCTGAGCAGACAGAGGACCTCACCTCCACCAAATAGAGAAGAAAGACAAAAATACTATATATCAAATCAAAACAAACTAACAGAAAAACCTTAAGAGATACATTTGGATGAAAAAACAAATATCAGTGGCAGAAAAGCTAGCAAAAATGAAGAAGTCCTTATTTTTAAAGAAGACAAAAAAGAAAAAATATATTTACACAAAAAAAAAATGAAGGAAAAAAGAATAAGAAAAAACTGGGGGGGGGAATTTTGAAAAAGATAAAAGAAAAAGAAAAAAACAAAGAGATGAACTAACCGTCACAACAATTTCAACAACAACAATAACAAAAACCATGTATATATATCTTACTGAATATTGCCTGGGCAACAGGTGGTCTTCTGGGATACGAGATGCTAATCACAATACAACTGTAAAAGATGGAGACTGGAGGCCTCTTCTGACTTCTTTTTCCTCAAGCCTTGCATCGTTGTGAGCCTAGATCTCTCCTCAACCCACTTCATATACACACCTCAACCTTTCCAAACCGTGTCCCTTGCATAAGCAGTGGCTATTCCAGACAAGGGTGTGTTGTTCGGATCCTCCAGAATTGGCTGCCCACTTGTCAGGCACGTGGGAGTGGCCTTGCTCTAGGACCCTGAGGGCCTGGCCTACAAGGCAATTTTCCAACAATGGCTGCACATGGCCTATAGCCAAACAATGATACCTCTTGCCCTGGTAGCTCAGTCCTGGCCTCTGGGTGCTGTTTGAAGTCACTTGCTCATTGGCCCATTATTTCCCAAGGTAACTCAACCAAGTGCCCAAGTCCAAAAAACCCCACAGAGAAGGCCTTCCCTGTCTGCACACTTTCACGGCTACTGTAACTGCTACCACCCATAGCAGCCACGGCTGTTGGCCTCAGACAGAATGCAAACAATTGCCCTTTCTCCACTGCTTTTGTCTTCCCCCTGTTGTCCCAAGGTCTCCTGCTGCTTCTCTGTGCCCCAAAAAAGGATGTTTCTGGGCAAAGCCCACAATCCTCATGTGCCTGGAGTCTTCTCTCCCCTATCTCACCGTGCTTGGTTTCAAAAAAGCTGTTTCTCCTCTGCCATCTTGTTCCACCCCCCTCCTTTGACATTTCCAATCTTCAGCCCTCCCACCAGTTTGATGTTCCAAATTAAATGGTAAGACAGAGGCCCTGGCATATCCATACTGGTTATCACCTCAGAAACAAATCTTTAGCCATGAGGTGTGGAATTCATTTTTGCAAGATAAAATAAAAACTCAAACAAAACTTCACTCTTCTTTGAGCTGAATCTTTGAAAATGAGTCTGCTGAGATGTTCCTAGCACTTCTCTGCTCTCTTTCACAAATCCCTGCAAAAAAAAAGTTTCATTCAGATGTAAAAATGGTAGACCAGAGTCCTGGAAAACAAATTATCGGTTTAATATAGGAACAAAAACAAATTTGCCTTCATTTAAAGAATTCCCAACCATGACTAGGGAAAGAAGGGAAGGATAAGACAGTGATAGAGTACATTCAGCCATCAATAGGATTTTGAAACTATAACTTTTTCTTTAAAATATAATCCTCCAAACCTACTGCTTTATTCTCCAAAGCAGATAATAAAACAGAATGCAGAGCAGACTCTTATCTTCATCCTGATTCCATATGCAAAGCAGCTATTGGATGCACTGCAAAGGAATGCAGTCTTCATTTTATCACTATTGCAGACTCATTCTATGATTTCTCTCTCACTGGGTGACTGCAACAAGCCTGAAGGTACAGTTCACTCTTCTGAAAGAGCTATTAGACTCACTGCTAAATGCCTGCCTCTGAGCTACCATTTTTAAAAACTCTTAAGTTTTCCTTCACCTCCCAAGTATCTGAAACCCATACTTTTTACTGCTTAGAGAAAGGAAAAGGAAAAAGAAAAACAATAACTAAATGAAGTCTCAAAGGAAGCTAAATCAGTGGTCTCATTTGGGATCTGGAGTGGTGGATTATGTTTTTGTTGTCTGTGAGGAGCTCAGGATCGACACTGAATCAGACCTAACTGGACAGGGCTCATTTGGGGCATTCCATAGTAGTGGTTCTCAACTTTCCTAATGCTGAAACCCTTTAATACAGTTCTTCATGTTGTGGTGACCCCCAACCATAAAATTATTTTTGTTGCTACTTCATAACTGTAATTTTGCTATGGTTATGAATCCTAATGTAAATATCTGATATGCAGGATGTATTTAGGGGACCCCTGTGAAAGGGTCATTCAACCCCCAAAGGGGTCACAACCCACAGGTTGAGAACCGCTGATAGAGAGTTGAAGAAGGACAGAGTGAAGAGAAAGGCATGGCTTCATCATGGGCTGAAATGAAAAGTAACAATAGGGGAAATGACTGAGCATCCCACCATCCTTATTCTGACTCCTGTGAAAAGTGGGTTTGACCAGTGCTGTTGGCTATTAACAAAGAAGTCTATTTAAGCTCACCCCAGAGGTAGAGTAAAGAGGCTAAAGAAGAAAGGAGAAAGTTAAAGTAATTTTTAAAAAACTTACTTCACCAAATGTAGAAAGCAGAGATGTGCATAGTTAGCTACCTTCCAGTCTGGGCTGCTACCAACTAAAAATCAGTCACTAAGTGACTCAGAAGAAAAGACAAGATAGATGAGCTGAGAGAATTCCTCAGCCCCCTCCTCCCATAAGCAGGCACTGATTAGTAAGGACATTTCTATGAGCAGTGTAGGAGTTTTTTTTATTATTATTATTATTTCTTTGCACATGACCTTTAAAACTACCTGATAAGCTATTTGCACTGCCTACCTGATAAGTTTCAATAGACACAGAGAAGATGAACATTAACTTTAATGGCTAAATTACCAAGTGTCACTCTAAAGGCCTTTCCCTTTGAGAGAAGTTTTGCAGCAGCCAAACATTTACTCCTTTAAAAATTAACAGAGGCTCCATTGAGATCAAAACTTCAGAGTTTTCCATTCTTAGGAAGTTTATACATCAACATGTTACCTTTGGAGAGGGCACTCTTTTTTTAAAAAAGATCAATAATCTGTTCAAATAATTAGAATAAATTTTGTTAAAGCTTTCTGAAAAGAGCTCAGATACTCTAATGTTACAGTAGGACCCAAAGAAAGTTTTCAACTTAACATTGAGAACACTGAATATTTGACTATTCCAGGAAAAAGAAAAAAAAAAAAACCTTCATGAATAAGGAAAGCCAGTTTAGTGGCTTTCATTCATACATTTGTGGAGTATTACTCATTGCTAGGCACTATGCTAGATCCTGAGAATGTGATGATGAGCAAAATCAGACTGTTCTCTCAGTCTAGTGGAGGATGAAAACCTTAATCAAGGACTCAAGATACAGAAAAGAAATGTGGTGATTCAAGTGAACAAGTTAAGGGTGCTATGTTTATACTCTGGTAAATTTAGAGAAAAATTGTTGTTTTAGAGAAACAACCATTTTTTCCAAAGAAAGGGGACACTGATGCCTCCCCATCATGTAGATCAAAACATGGATGCCTAGTGCTAGGAGCACTTTCTTAATCCTTAGGAAGTCAAGTATCATGAAACAACTAGTAGTCTTAAGAATGATAGAGTCATGGTCTCTGGCCTCAGAGCCTTGATTAACATTTGTATCATTCTTTCCTTCATCAGTCCACAAGCGTTTATTAAATTTTTACTATATACCAGAACCTATGCTTGAACCTGGATACAAAGATAAATCAGGCAAAAACCCTGCTATCGAGGTACTTACAGTTCACTGGGATAGACAGGCACAAATAATTATAAAATAGCACAATAACTTCTCTACTAGAAAGAGGTACAAAGTGGTATGAGGATTCAGAAGAACAAAAAAGCTGCTTTTCTAATACTTTCCAGGGCCTAATCCATCAACCAAATCCTCACTACACAGGACCAATAAGAAAACACTGGCAGATTACTTTTTGTTTTGCTTGGTATTCCAGCAACAGTTAGAAGCTTTACCCAACAAAGGTAGGAAGGCAGTTGAAAAGGAAGCAGTGACATTAACAAACACAGCACACCATTTTAAACTCAGTGGACAAGTGACTTTATTGCCTGGAAACTCACCACTGATACCTCACTACAAAGAGAGAAACAAGACACACACTTCACCCAACCACTGGGCAATTACTAAGGATAGATTTGTGTATTAGAAGCAACTTAGATAACACATCTGTCTTAAGTGCACTTACCTGCCACCCAGGGCCCTTCACGGTCTTTTCTGTTTTTTTTTTTTTTTTTTTTTTTTACCCCCTTTTGAAATAGTTGGAAGCATAATTTATGTCAAGGAGCTGATAAGAGCTACTGCTTCACCCCAGTCTATCCTTCATCAAAACACACTTTATCTGGGGAACTGAAAGCATAAAGGATCAAGCATTTTCAGGAAATAAATACTATATAAAGTATATACACCCCGTGTCTCTTTTGAAATTACCAATTTCAAGGGAAAGGAAGAAAATGCAAATAATTAGCTATTGAATTGACCACATTTCCTGTCTCAGTAAGTATGCAGTTCTAATAAAATGGTATTCAGTCCTTAAACTCTTTCAGGTCATACCATTAGCAATACGTAAAAGATCCCAGCTTCCCTATACCCCTGAAGGAATAAAGGAAACTTCTAGGGTCTTTTAAGGGACTCAAGCCTAACGTGTGTCTTGCCGAAAATCAAAGAACCAAGACCGTCTAATGTGAAAGCTACACCCAGTAGAAATATAATCGTTTGAAAACAGTGACATTAATGTCTTCAGGGTAATTCCTAAAGAGAATACAACTTGGAAAATCTAGCAACAGTGCACACTTTTTCCATCAGCACACAGTGTACATTCAGATTTACATAAATAACTGTCATCACACATGACCATTACATGTCACACCTCTGCAATTTACACAAACACTCCAGGTATTCTGCACATATATTCATATTAGATGTGGTGACTTCTCATGCTGAAGCACATCCAGTACTGACTGAGTTCTCCTTAATTGCTATCCATTTATTTCTCTACTCCATTTTCAGGATTATATAGACCTATTTCTGCATGGTAAAAAGAACCAAAATATCCCATCACTGCTTTTGCAAAGGTCACTCTCCTGCTTTGAGCTGGGGTTATTTTTAATCACAGGTTATATATCTTAAAGGCAAGGCCTTTATTGAAACTTCCAGTTCATTTTTAAAAAGTCTCTGGACATATTGAATAAATCACAGCTCAGAAGTAAAATGTAGTGATGGGCATTCTACCTCCTTACATGCAAGCCCCTAGGGAGCCAGTTTCCAACTTTTCCCCTTGCAATGCAAATTAGCTCTTAACTTAGCCAAGATCATAATAGAGTGCTCATCTCAGCATACACAGGCTAGGAAACTTCAACCCATTGGGGGATTACTGATTTTCAATAAGATGTAGAGCAAAAAGAGCTGAACTTTATGGGTCACTTAAAATCTAGTGAAAGATTTTCAGGAAGAGAAGCAAAGAGATAGTGTCCTGGATAAGTTCCATGCTGAAGAACAGGGGAGAAGTTGGAATCTATATTCCTTTAACAACATAAATTCTATACTTTACTTGAGACCCCTCACCTTAAAATTCTCAGCTCTTGTTGCAATTGTTCTGTCACAGAGATTAATTTGGTGTCTGAAATTAAGGAAGTCTTGGATAAAATTCATATTTGTTGAGATTAGCAAAAGGTAACATATGAATAGCTACCCATGAATTTTATTTTTTGCAGGCTCTATCCTTCCAATTTTTAATGTTGTTTATACTACTGCTTCAGGTTAAAACCATATTATATATCTGGAAATTATCTATAAATAGTTCAAATTTTGAATAAGATTCAATATTCAGAAAATAAAGTGACTGCCAGCATTTTCAATTGTTTTAGTTTGAATCCCAAATGACAAATAGCTTTTGACAGATCTCAAAATCCAGCATAATGAATCAAATTTTCCATGTTCTGTCATATTTAATATGTTAATAAGAATTTATTTCTTATTTCCAAAAACACTGAGTTGAAAGGTTCAATAAAAAAGAGGCATCGGCTTCCATTCATTCTCCATAATGCAATGGCCCCCAAGCATCATCTTACCATCAGCAATAGAGTAAGTTCTGAGAATTGAAGCCCAGTTGTCACTAGGCAGTAATAAATATATTTGGCCTACCCACGAAGTATTCTACATGGATTTCAACATGCTATTCCATTTCATAAAGACCTCTAATGAGGCCCTCTCAGGAGATTTTTAACATCTCTTAAGTGTAAAGTTACTTTTTCTTATATCATGAGCGAGGGTCAATCAAAATTAAATTGCAACAAGTAAAGTTCTGCACAGATGAGCTTATGTTATGTATTGTCACTATTGATGCAGTAACCACATCTGGCTTACACTGTGGACATCAAGAACAGTGTTCTCAGAAGATGACTTTAAAATGAAAATTGTAGTCTTATTAGGATTATTTTTGCACACTATTTGTAGATAGCTTTAAATTAAGATATGTTTGACTTAAAATTCTCTTCTGTCCTAGGGAGTAAAACTTAAAAAACCCCGTATAGCTAAGGCAGTTCTCTGTAATAAAAATAAAGCTGGGGGCATCAGCATACCAGATTTTAGTCTGTACTACAAAGCCATAGTGCTCAAGACAGCATGGTACTGGCACAAAAACAGAGACATAGACACTTGGAATCGAATGGAAAACCAAGAAATGAAACTAACATTTTACAACCACCTAATCTTTGATAAACCAAACAAGAACATACCTTGGGGGAAAGACTCCCTATTCAATAAATGGTGTTGGGAGAACTGGATGTCTACATGTAAAAGACTGAAACTGGACCCACACCTTTCCCCACTCACAAAAATTGATTCAAGATGGATAAAGGACTTAAACTTAAGGCATGAAACAATAAAAACCCTCCAAGAAAGCATAGGAAAAACACTGGAAGATATTGGCCTGGGGAAAGACTTCATGAAGAAGACTGCCATGGCAATTGCAACAACAACAAAAATAAACAAATGGGACGTCATTAAACTGAAAAGCTTCTGTACTGCTAAGGAGACAATAACCAAAGCAAAGAGACAACCTACACAATGGGAAAGGATATTTGCATATTTTCAATCAGACAAAAGCTTGATAACTAGGATCTATAGAGAACTCAAAGTAATCCACATGAAAAAAGCCAACAATCCCTTATATCAATGGGCAAGAGACATGAATAGAACTTTCTCTAAAGACGACAGACGAATGGCTAACAAACACATGAAAAAATGTTCATCATCTCTATATATTAGAGAAATGCAAATCAAAACAACCCTGAGATATCATCTAACCCCAGTGAGAATGGCCCACATCACAAAATCTCAAAACTGCAGATGCTGGCGTGGATGTGGAGAGAAGGGAACACTTTTACACTGCTGGTGGGACTGCAAACTAGTGCAACCTTTCTGGAAGGAAGTATGGAGAATCCTCAAAGCACTCAAGCTAGACCTCCCATTTGATCCTGCAATCCCATTACTGGGCATCTACCCAGAAGGAAAAAAATCCTTTTATCATAAGGACACTTGTACTAGACTGTTTATTGCAGCTCAATTTACAGTCGCCAAAATGTGGAAACAGCCTAAATGCCCACCAACCCAGGAATGGATTAACAAGCTGTGGTATATGTATACCATGGAATACTATTCAGCCATTAAAAAAAATGGAGACTTTACATCCTTCGTATTAACCTGGATGGACGTGGAAGATATTATTCTTAGTAAAGCATCACAAGAATGGAGAAGCATGAATCCTATGTACTCAATTTGGATATGAGGACAATTAATGACAATTATGGTTATGGGGGGGGAAACAGAAAGAGGGAAGGAGGGAGGTGGGTGGGGCCTTGGTGTGTGTCACACTTTATGGGGGCAAGACATGATTGCAAGAGGGACTTTACCTAACAATTGCAATCAGTGTAACCTGGCTTATTGTACCCTCAATGAATCCCCTACAATAAAAAAAAAAAAAAAAGAAAAATAAATTTACATAACTTTTGAAAAAATCATTTTTGAGATTATAACAAATACCATAGCTAGATCATTTTATTGATAATAGTCTCAGTCTTCTTCACTAAGATAAATTCTTGCTTGATGAATAGGAATTTTTTTTCTCTGTCTCAAAAAAATATTTTATTTTCTTTAATTTATCCTAATTCTCACATCCTCTGTACCTTTAAACATAGCTGGGTTTTTTTTTTTTTCTTTTTTATTGTTGGAGATTCATTGAGGGTACAATAAGCCAGGTTACACTGATTGTAATTGTTAGGTAAAGTCCCTCTTGCAATCAGGTCTTGCCCCCATAAAGTGTGACACACACCAAGGCCCCACCCCCCTCCCTCCTTCCCTCTTTCTGTTTCCCCCCCCCATAACCATAATTGTCATTAATCGTCCTCATATCAAAATTGAGTACATAGGATTCATGCTTCTCCATTCTTGGGATGCTTTACTAAGAATAATGTCTTCCACGTCCATCCAACTTAATACGAAGGACGTAAAGTCTCCATTTTTTTAAATGGCTGAATAGTATTCCATGGTATACATATACCACAGCTTGTTAATCCATTCCTGGGTTGGTGGGCATTTAGGCTGTTTCCACATTTTGGCGACTGTAAATTGAGCTGCAATAAAGAGTCTAGTACAAATGTCCTTATGGTAAAAGGATTTTTTTTCCTTCTGGGTAGATGCCCAGTAATGGGATTGAAGGATCAAATGGGAGGTCTAGCTTGAGTGCTTTGAGGTTTCTCCATACTTCCTTACAGAAAGGTTGTACTAGTTTGCAGTCCCACCAGCAGTGTAAAAGTGTTCCCTTCTCTCCACATCCACGCCAGCATCTGCAGTTTTGAGATTTTGTGAAGTGGGCCATTCTCACTGGGGTTAGATGATACCTCAGGGTTGTTTGGATTTGCATTTCTCTAATACGTAGAGTTGATGAACATTTTTTCATGTGTTTGTTAGCCATTCGTCTGTCGTCTTTAGAGAAAGTTCTATTCATGTCTCTTGCCCATTGATATATGGGATTGTTGGCTTTTTTCATATGGATTACTTTGAGTTCTCTATAGATCCTAGTTATCAAGCTTTCGTCTGATTGAAAATATGCAAATATCCTTTCCCATTGTGTAGGTTGTCTCTTTGCTTTGGTTATTGTCTCCTTAGCTGTACGGAAGCTTTTCAGTTTAATGAAGTCTCATTTGTTTATTTTTGTTGTTGTTGCAATTGTCATGGCAGTCTTCTTCATGAAGTCTTTCCCCAGGCCAATATCTTCCAGTGTTTTTCCTATGCTTTCTTGGAGGATTTTTATTGTTTCATGCCTTAAATTTAAGTCCTTTATCCATCTTGAATCAATTTTTGTGAGTGGGGAAAGATTTGGGTCCAGTTTCAGTCTTTTACATGTAGGCATCCAGTTCTCCCAACACCATTTATTGAATAGGGAGTCTTTCCCCCAAGGTATGTTCTTGTTTGGTTTATCAAAGATTAGGTGGTTGTAAAATGTTAGTTTCATTTCTTGGTTTTCAATTCGATTCCAAGTGTCTATGTCTCTCTTTTGTGCCAGTACCATGCTGTCTTGACCACTATGGCTTTGTAGTACAGACTAAAATCTGGTATGCTGATGCCCCCAGCTTTATTTTTGTTACAGAGAACTGCCTTAGCTATACGGGGATTTTTCCGGTTCCATACAAAATGCAGAATCATTTTTTCCAAATCTTAAAAGTACGATGTTGGTATTTTGATAGGAATGGCATTGAATAGGTAGATTGCTTTGGGAAGTATAGACATTTTAACAATGTTGATTCTTCCCATCCATGAACATGGTATATTCTTCCATTTGTTAATATCCTCTGCTATTTCCTTTCTGAGGAGTTCATAGTTTTCTTTATAGAGGTCCTTCACCTCCTTCGTTAGGTATATTCCTAGATATTTCATTTTTTTGAAACTATGGCGAAGGGAGTTGTGTCCTTAATTAGCTTCTCATCTTGACTGTTATTGGTGTACACAAAGGCTACTGACTTGTGGACATTGATTTTATATCCTGAAACATTACTGTATTTTTTGATGACTTCTAGGAGTCTTGTGCTTGAGTCTCTGGGGTTCTCTAAGTATAAGATCATGTCGTCAGCAAAGAGGGAGAGTTTGACCTCCTCTGCTCCCATTTGGATTCCCTTTATTTCCTTGTCTTGCCTAATTGTATTGGCTAGAACTTCCAGCACTACATTGAATAGTAAAGTTGACAGAGGACAACCTTGTCTGGTTCCAGTTCTAAGGGGAAAAGCTTTCAGTTTTACTCCATTCAGTAAAATATTGGCTGTGGGTTTGTCATAGATAGCTTCAGTCAGTTTAAGAAATGTGCCACCTATGCCTATACTCTTCAGTGCTCTAATTAGAAAAGGATGCTGGATTTTATCAAATGCTTTTTCTGCATCTATTGAGAGGATCATGTGATCTTTATTTTTGCCTCTGTTAATATGGTGGATAACGTTTATGGACTTGCGTATATTAAACCAGCCTTGCATCCCTGGGATGAAGCCTACTTGATCATGATGAATGACTTTTTTGATGATGAGCTGTAATCTATTGGCTAGAATTTTGTTGAGAATTTTTGCATCTGTATTCATGAGTGAGATTGGTCTGAAATTCTCCTTTTTGTTTGGGTCTTTTCCTTGTTTTGGTATCAGGGTGATGTTTGCTTCATAGAATGTGTTTGGGAAGATTCCTTCTTCCTCAATTTTTTGGAATAATTTATGCAGGACAGGAATAAGCTCTTCCTTGAAGGTTTGATAGAATTCTGGTGTGAAGCCATCTGGACCAGGGCATTTTTTGGTTGGAAGATTTTTTATTGTTTCTTTGATCTCAGTGCTTGAAATCGGTCTGTTCAGGAGCTCGATTTCTTCCTGGCTGAGTCTAGGGAGAGGGTGTGATTCCAAATATTGATCCATTTCTTTCACATTGTCAAATTTCTGGGCACAGAGTTACTGGTAGTATTCAGAGATGATCTCTTGTATCTCTGTGGCATCAGTTGTTATTTCCCCTTTATCATTTCTGATTGAGGTTACTAGAGATTTTACTTTTCTATTCCTCGTTAGTCTGGCCAGTGGTTTATCTATTTTATTTATTTTTTCAAAAAACCAACTCCTTGTTTCATTAATTTTCTGAATGATTCTTTTGTTTTCAATTTCATTGATCTCTGATTTGATTTTGGATATTTCTTTTCTTCTACTGAGTTTAGGCTTAGATTGTTCTTCTTTTTCCAATTCCATAAGGTCTCTCGTGAGATTGTTGATGTGCTCTCTTTCTGTTTTTCGAATGTAGGCATCTAAAGCGATGAATTTTCCTCTCAAAACTGCTTTTGCAGTATTCCACAGGTTTTGGTAGCTTGTGTCTTCATTGTTGTTATACTCAAGGAAGTTAATGATTTCCTGTTTTATTTCTTCCTGCACCCATCTGTTATTCAACAGAAGATTGTTTAATTTCCATGCCTTTGGGTGGGGTCGAGCATTTTTGTTAGAGTTGAGTTCCACCTTTAGTGCCTTATTGTCTGAGAAGATACAAGGTAAAATTTCAATTCTTTTGATTTTGTTGATATTTGTTTTGTGTCCCAGGATATGATCAATTTTGGAGAATGTTCCATGGGGTGATGAGAAGAATGTATACTCTTTATCTTTGGGATGGAGTGTTCTATATGCGTCTATCAAGCACAGTTCTTCTAAAGTCTCATTTAAATCTCTTATATCCTTGTTTCATTTCTGTTGAGAGGATCTGTCCAGCTCTGTAAGAGGAGTGTTAAAGTCCCCTGTTATGATGGTATTATCAGATATCATATTGCTCAGACTGAGTAAGGTCTGTTTCAAGAATCTGGGAGCATTTAAATTGGGTGCATAAATATTTAGAATTGAAATGTCTTCTTGTTGTATTTTTCCACTGACCAATATAAAGTGACCATCTTTGTCTTTTTTGACATTAGTTGCTTTAAATCCACATGTATCTGAAAATAAGATTGCAACTCCTCTTTTCTTCTGAATTCCATTTGCCTGAAAAATTGTCTTCCAACGCTTGACTCGGAGCTTTAATTTGTCTTTTGAAGCCAGGTGTGTTTCTTGCAGACAGCAAATGGATGGCTTGTGTTTTTTAATCCAGTCAACCAATCTATGTCTCTTCAGTGGGGAATTCAAGCCATTAACTTTTATGGAGATAATTGATAAGTGTGGTAGTATTCTATTCGTCTTATTTTGTGAGAGTCCATTTCTTAGTTTTATCTTTTGCATCAATGTGGAGGTTATGTTCTGTCATTTAATTTGTGAGTTCTTACTTTGCTGCTGATCCATTGTGGTGGTCAGTGTGCAGAACAGGTTGAAGTATTTCCTGTAGAGCTGGTCTTATTGTGGCGAATTTCCTCAATGTTTGTATATCCGTAAATGATTTGATTTCTCCGTCAATTTTGAAGCGTAGCTTAGCAGGGTACAGAATTCTGGGCTGGAAATTGTTCTGTTTAAGTAGATTAAAGGTAGATGACCATTGTCTTCTTGCTTAGAAAGTTTCATTAGAGAAGTCTGCGGTCACTCTGATGGATTTGCCCCTGTAGGTCAACTGGCGCTTACTCCTGGCAGCTTGCAGAATCTTTTCTTTTGTCTTGACTTTGGACAGGTTCATCACAATGTGTCTTGCAGAAGCTCGGTTAGAGTTGAGGCAACCTGGGTTCCGATAGCCCTCTGAAAGCAGTGTGTCAGAATCTTTGGTGATATTTGGGAAATTTTCTTTTATAATATTCTCTAGTATGGCTTCCATTCCTCTGGGGCAGTCTTCTTCCCCTTCTGGAATTCCTATAACTCGTATGTTCGAACGCTTCATAAAGTCCCATAATTCTGACAGTGAACGTTCTGCTTTCTCTCTCTTCTTTTCTGCCTCTTTTACTATCTGAGTTATCTCAAAAACTTTGTC
This sequence comes from Nycticebus coucang, assembly GCF_027406575.1. NCBI lineage: Eukaryota > Metazoa > Chordata > Mammalia > Primates > Lorisidae > Nycticebus > Nycticebus coucang. Next base: position 110,161,379 of record NC_069804.1, read on the forward strand.
TTCTACCTCTGAAATTCTTTCTTCTGCATGGTCTAACCTGTTGCTGATACTTTCCATTGCATCTTTAAGTTCCCTAATTGACTGTTTCAGTTCCTTCAGCTCTGCTATATCCTTTTTAAATTCTTCATATCGTTCATCTCTTATTTGATTCTGTTTTTGGATTTCCTTTTGGTTATTTTCCACTTTATTAGCAGTTTCCTTCATTGTTTCCATCATTTCTTTCATTGTTTGCAACATGTGTATTCTAAATTCCCTTTCTGTCATTCCTAACGTTTCTGTATAGGTGGAATCCTCTGCAGTAGTTACCTCATGGTGCCTTGGCGGGGTTGTTCTGGACTGGTTCTTCATGTTGCCTGGAGTTTTCTGCTGATTCTTCCTCATGAGTGATTTCTTTTATCTGTTTCCTTGCCCTAATTTTCCTTTCACTTCCTCTTGCTCTTTAAGTTCTTGTGCCTGTGGACTAAGGGTTACAGGACCAGAAGTGTGGGAAGGTTGAAGAGCAAAAAAGGGATGAAAGAAAGGAGGACCGAGTGATAAGAAAAAAAAAGAAAAATAGAGAAAGGAGAGGGGATGGGTAAAAGGAATATTGAAAAAAAGAAGAGAGGCACAGAAGGAGGGAGACAGAGCCATGTAGGTGTACAGTAGGGTACTTTGATACAACCTTAAAAAAAAAAAAAACCACCTTCTGGGGGTGCCCAGTTGAGTAGTTCCCTTGAGGTCAGCAGCTCTTTGCTATCCTGATCAGACACAGTACCCCACCTCCACCAAGTCGAGAGGAAAGACAAAAATGCTATAAATCAAACCAAAACAAGCAAACAGAAAACTTTACAGGATAAAATTGGGTGGAAAACCAAATAGTGGTAGAAACACTAACAAAAATGAAGTTCTAATTATTGAAATAGGCAGCAATGGGAAATTATAATTAAACTAGAAAAATTGAGAGAGAAAAAGGATCTGTATGGAAAAGGTTGAACTTGAAAAACAAAACAACAATCTACAACATCAAAATAAACAAGAAAAACAACCAAACCAAAAAGAAAAAAAAAAAAACCACAACCAAAAACAAAGCAGTATATATATATATATATGTTATTGAATATTGTCTGGGCAACACGTGGTCTTCTGGGGTATGAGATGTTAATCACAGTTCTGATACGACTGGAGGCTGCTAGTTTCTCAAACCCCAGCAGGTAGACACCCTAAATCTCTCTTCAGCCCACTTAAAAGGCTCTTTGAACTTGTTCACTTGCTGAGCAGAAGCTTTCCCAGGGAAGTGCTTGTCGCTGGAATCACTGCTGAAGTGGCTATCCACTTACCCTGTGTGTCAAAACTGGTCTCCCTCTGCCCCCGAGGGTTAGGGCTGCAAGGCGGCTCAGACCCCACCCTTAGGCTACTTGGTCGCTGGGTTACCAGTTCCCACCCAATTCTAGCTCTGCGACCCTGAGGGTGGAGCTTGCCGGGGCAGATCACTCACAATGGCTGCCTGTGACCCAGAGCCAAACACTTTTAGCTCCATCTGGCTCAGCAGCTCAGACTGGGGCCCTAGACAAAGGCCAAAGTTCTCTGCACTCCCGCTCAGGCTCTCCCCAAGGCAGTTCAGCTGAGTGCCAAGTCCAAAGACACCAAAACTGTTCAAAGATAGGGCCTTTCTGGTTTGCAGTTTCGCTGCTACTGAACTTACAGTTGCGGGCGGGTTTAGACGGATTGAACACATGCAACCACTTGCCAGTTTTCCACTGTTTTAGTCCTCCTGCTGGGGTCCAGAAGTCTCTCACTGACTCCCTGTATCCTCTCAGGGGTGATGATAGGCAGATCCCACCAGCCAGAGATGCCTGGAGTCCTATCTCTCCAGACTCACGGTGCCCAGATGCAAGGAAGCTGTTACTTGGCTGCCATCTTGCTCCGCCCCCTTTCCCCATTTTCGATGAATAGGAATTTATTCTAACATAACATCAAGTAATCATCCCTTCATAACACCATAATATTTCAAAACTAATACAGAACTTTTCAAAAACATATTCTCCATTGAGGTTTTGGGAAAGTCATTCAGTAGCAGATGTCCTCTCTGTGCCTAGAATTATTTTAACTACAAAAATATTCCAAGTGCTTTTGTTTGTTTACTTTTGTTTTGTATTAAACAATAGTCACCAATTGAGAAAGTATAGAAATAATGTCCTTTGGGTTAATTCATTCTCTATTATTAAATTGTCTATGAATTGAAAAACAAGAAAAGTTCATTGCTCTTTACCAAACTATAAATTAATAGTAGGAGAAAAGGAAATTCTGGACTAAATAACATAGTTTCTTCTATGGGACAAGGCTGAAATTGTTTGACTTTTTATTAAAACTCATTTAACAGATTTAAAGCAATTTAAAATTCAAAGTCTTATGCTGGGCATGGTAGCTCACACCCATAATCCTAGCACTTTGACAGGCTGAGGCAAGTGGATTGTTCCACCTCAGGAGTTCAAGAGCAGCCTGAGAAAAAGCAAGACCCTCTCTCTACTAAAAATAGAAAAACTATCTGGGCTTTGTGGCAGGCAGTCCCAGCTAGATGGAAGGTTGAGGCAAGAAGATCACTTGAACCCAAGAGTTTGAACTTGATGTGAGCTATGACACCTCGGCACTCTATCCAGGGTGACAGAGTGAGACTCTGTCTCAAAAAAAAAAAATTAATTCTTAATGCTTACTTTAAAAGAATGATATTCATTGATTACTAAAGAAAAATATGTGTAACACTATACTTTCTTATTTTAGTTAAATAAAACAACATAAATGCCTCTTGTATTTGGTGATGATGGCTGTCATAATAGACTGTGACAAAAATATTGTCCAAATATGTATGATCACCTCGCTGAATTGAAGATGGTTCACCTTCATCTGGCTTCACGAGTAACTGTTCCAATTAGTTTGATAAGTATAATAAGTTCAGTTTTCTTACGGCGCTACAAATTTAGTCAAAGAAAGCATCACATAAATCACTGCCTGAAAATAGATAGCATAAACCTAAAAATGAAGTGTTACCAAGTATGTATATCTTATATATTTATAAAATATGTGTATTTCTTTCTGGTGCTGTCGTCTTTTGGTCTGGGTCAGCTAAAATGTAAGAGTTTTTTTGTTTTTTTGCTTGTTTGTTTTAAATATAAGGGACTATGTCTTTAGTGATAATAAACCATGTTCACAAATGCTTTCTCATTGGGTGGGTCTTTATGACTGACTCAACAAATATAATGCAACAGAATTGACTTCTGAGGCTAGGTTTCTGAAGTTTTCTCATGGGACACATACCCTGGGAGCCTTTAGCCACCATGTACTAAATCTAGTTACCATTAGACCACAATGTGGAAAGATCACCTAGAGACTGCACAGAAATAGAGAGAGATACCTGGGTGACTCCACTGTTCCAACTCCCAAATGTTGGAATCTTCCCAGCACAGCATAGGACATACAGTGCAGAAGTTCTTGAGATGATCCTAATTTTAGCTGTTATCAAACTACAGTCACATCTCTAATATAGCCAGAGATCTGAGTAAGAACTGCCTAGATAAGTTGAAGCAACCCTCATATTTATGAACAAAACAAACGATTGTTATTGTTATAAGCCACTATTTTGAGAATATCTTATACCTCTTTGATCCCCCCAATGGGACTTATAATAATCTGAGTACTTGTAGGCAGTTAATAAGGTGATTATCAATCAAACATAAACAGTTAGTATTAGCTAAACATTTAAATGAAATTCATCTGAATTCAAAGTAATTAATTATTTTCTTTTACTGTATTTACCATCATCCACCAAATATATTCAAAGTCCTCAAGATCAGTGGAATCTCTGAGGATATACTAGTGCATCTAATACTCCTCCCCAGCAAATCGAAACTAACACTGGGTTGAACATCCTGAAGTCTCACTCAACTTGACTTCAGACTCAGTACATAGGAATATTCATATGGCATGGTAAAAAACAATGTATTAAGGTCAACTTTTACTGTCTTAGCTTCTAAAATAAGGGAGAATAGTGTCCACCTTTCTTGCAAAGATGCCATAAATGACTCTCTCAAACAGGCTATTTCTTCCCTGCCAACATTCTAATTCAAGATGCTATCATCTTACAATGCTCAAATTATCTCTGTTTTTCTCTTTTATCCCCCATACTACATTTTCTCTTCAAATAAATAGACTGACGTAAATCATGTCACCATGTTGCTTGAAATACTTCAATGTCTTCTTTTTGCATTCTGCACAAAATTCATATTTTTATGTTTACCAAGACCTATGTGATATGGTCCTTGCCTATTTCTCTAGATTTTTTTACAAAATCTCATTTATTTGGCCCAGTCACAGAGGCCAATCCTAGACTATGACAACCTGTTCCCACCTCAAAGGCTTTTGCTCTTTTCTCTGCCTGGAATATACCTATCCCAGTTACCGTTCCTTTATAGCAGAATCTTCTGTAACCAGAGCAGCCTTTCCTGACAAACATGTCTAAAGTGGCCCCACAGTTCCCATTATTACTCTCTTTCAGGCATGCTCACTTGCCCTTCATTGAATTTATCACAATTTATAATCATGCATTTTTCTGTGAATTAATTTTTAAACTGCACCTGTGCCTTATTAGAATTTTATTCCCCCCAGGGAAGGAATAGTACCTGTTTTTTTATTCACTTTATACTCAGCTCCAAGCATGTTTCCTTGTATACGTTAGATATAGATAAATATGAGTTGAAGAATAAATAATTATCCACTGATACATTTTTAAATTCTACAATAAAAATTATTAAATGGTTGATAAAAGAAGATTATAAATTAGATGGTATTTCAAACACATTATCTTTTTTTCTGGCAGCCATAGTGGAAAATAACTAGGAAAGATAAGGAGACAATGGGACAGGTAGATTATCCATATATCCACACTGGACTATTCTAAATTATGTAATTATCTCTAAAAGCCTAAACCCTTTCCTACAGCATGGCCCCCATATGCCTACTTCTTGTTTTCTTTACCTCAATCCTAAGAAGTTGACTTGGTATTTGTTCCATATCCAGAATATCCAAATAAAAATGACCAAGGAAAAGAAGTATAATGACACTGAAAGTGAAGAAGGAAAGCCTTAAGTATATTTAAGACTCCAAATCAGATATATATTTAAGCTTACAATATAAAGGAATAATTTTCCTTTGGCCTCTAGCGTATGATTCTTCATATTGTCATTTACTGTTTTATTCCTTTTGGATCCAACTATATTACAAAGTCTTTCTTGAAGACTGGAGTCCATTTGCCATTGCCTTACTCATTGCTCCTAGTCTAGTACCTTATATATAACAGTACACATGCAAAAATTTTTAAGTAAATGATGATAACCATAATCATCATCTTCACCTGAACATCACTTAAAGTTGACTGACAGACCTCTCACTGATACCCAAAACACAGTGATCAATTGCCTTTGTGTAGATAAAGACCCATCCCATGGAAAGGAAGGCCTTTCTCTTGACTCTGTGAACTAGGATTCCTTGCCTTACTGGGTTGTAATTACCCTTAGGAAGAACTTAAAATTCCAAATATGATGAGTTAGTGTAAAACCAAAGCTAAAAGATCTTATATATTTCACTTCCCTCTTCTTTTTAAGAACACTTTTGTTGTGGAGCACATCTTACAAGTTAAGTATACTCCCTCTATGTCTCACTTGACGTCCCAAAACAGCCAAAAATGTAACAGCAGCCAGATTTAATAAAACAAAAACAAAAACATTTATTGTGTACATCTAGAACCTTCATCTATTTTTAAGGAAACATATTTTTATTAAAGTATCTGACAACTCATAATGTTAACTGCAATAAGAGTAAGAATTTTTGGAAACACAAAAAATTAATTTGCAATTTCTGCAACTACAGAAAGCAAGAAAAGGGTTCCTAAATGACCCTATTGTAGAGAAGCACATCAATCAAGATATAAACACTGAGGTAAATTTACTAAACTTTGTCTTCTCACCTGGACTATACACTTATTAAGGGTAAGTTCCATGCTTTGCATATCTCTACACTAACCCATCTACAAAAAGGTTTATAATACTTTGCCTCACATACATTAGGCACTTAATAAATATTTCTTAGCTTATTTCTACATCCCTCCCTCTGGCAACCACTTCATCCTGTTGCATTACTGGGCTTATTAGGAGGAGACCAGAAGGGCTGTAGTTAAGTAAAGCTGATAATAGAGGGCCCACCCTAACATAACACACTAAAGAAACTATCTCCAACCTCTGTGTACATAGTCTGTGTAGAAGGAGAAGATTTAGCCTCTTGTGAAATGCAGAACTCCTCCAAACAGGAATTCAAATCTGTCCATGAGAAACCCAAAATTCAGGTACAAATCCAAAACCCATAATTAAGAATCCAAAGACAACCACACAGGCCATTTTAGGACATCTATTCTCATTATGTTCAAGATTAATTTTACCTCTCACCAAACACTCATTCAGCTAATTATTGCCAGGCATTTCCTACATTCAAGGCACCACATCTGGATTGCGGACAGGGGATGTATGAAGTACAAAATTGATAAAATATAACTCCTACTCTCAGAAAACACAAAAATAAGTAAAATACAATGTAAGAATCCATTAGAGCCATAAAAGTCTCTCAGATAAAATGCTAGCCAAGTAGAGAAGTGGTAAAGATATGTGGGATAAGGAAACTTCCTAAACGTGGTGGTATTTTAATTGGAACTGGAATGATGAGTAGGTAGTGAATATCTAGAGAAAGAACATTTTTATCCCATACCATGTTTTACTGTGCAGGACACATAATGAGGACTTTACTACTGGTCACATATTTCTTCTACAACAATTTACCACAAACTTAATTGTTTAAAACAGCATAGATTTATTGTCTTACAGTTCTAAAGCTCATGTCTGCAGTAAGTTTATCTGAGGTAAAATGAAGGTATTGATAGGCCTAGATTCCTTCTGAAGAACCATGGAGAGAATTTATTTCCTTGCCTTTTTCAGCTTTTAGAGATCACATTTATTCCAACCTGTTCCTTCTGTCATTATTTCTTCTATTACTCTGATTTCCTGCCTCCCTCTTATAATCACCCTTGAGATTACCCTGGGCCTACTCAAATAATCCAAGACAACAATAATTCTGTATAGAGGGAAAGACTTTTAAGGGATTCTTGGTGATAAAAGATTTAAAACCAAAATATGAAATAATTAATACATATAATGATCTTTACGGTCATTTTAATTTTAACATTCTATATTTTTTCTCATTTTTTATTAAAGTATAACTGTGTACATTTATGGGGTACAATGTGCTGATTTGATATACAATGTGGAATGCTTATATCAAACTGATTGACAACGATAACCTCACTTACTTATTTGTTGTGGTCAGACATTTATACTCTACTCCTAACAGAATGTACCATTGCATTGTGCACACCAGGTGATATTCCACCAAATACCCTTTCCTCCTGTCCTACCTTCTCCCTTTCCCTCTCCCTCCTCTTCCCTCCTTCTGTCTGGACTATAGTTGTGTTTTACCATTTGTATGAATGTGTAGGTGATTATATATTGGTTTCATAATAGTATTGAGTACATTGGATACTTTTTTTCAATTCTTGAGATACTTTACTAAAAAGAATGTGTTTCAGTTCCGTCCAGGTAAACATAAAAGATGTAAAGTCTCCATCCTTTTATGGCTGCATAGTATTCAATGATACACATATACCACAATTTGTTGATCCATTCATGGGTTGATGGGCATTTGGGCTGCTTCCATGGAAGTTATAAATAGAGCTGCAATAAACATTTTGGTGCAAATGTCTTTGTTGTAAAATTATTTTTGATCATCTAGGTAGATACCCAGTAGAGAAATTGTAGGATCAAATGGTAGGTCTACTTTTAGTTCCTTGAGAATTCTCCAAACTTTTTTCCAAAAGACCATATTAGTTTGCAATCCCACCAGCAGTAATGAAGTGTTCCTTTCTCTCCATATCCATGCCAACATCTGTAAGTTTGGGATTTTTTGATGTGGGCTAATCTTACTGGAGTTAGATGATATCTCAAAGTGGTTTTGATTTGCATTTCTCTGATGATTAAAGATGTTGAGCATTTTTTCATGTGTCAGGCTCTGGAATTGGGTGGCTCTGGGTTCATATTAATTGCAACCCTGCCAATTCCAAGCTTTTTGACCTTGGTCACGCCTTCCAGCTACCCATTGCTATGTGACAAATAACCTTAGAACTTAGTGGCTTAAAGCAATATTTATTCTGCAGTTTTGGCAGGGTTGCGAGACAGCTCATTTCTGCACTACTTGTCAGCTGAGGTGGCTCTGCGGCTGGGGGATGAATTATCTGAAGGGACACTATCTCACAGGTATAGTGGTCAGTGGGGATCAAAACTGGAGTTGTTGGCTGGAACACCTCCACATGGCCTTTCCATGAGGCCTGAGATTTGAATATGGTGGCTGGTTTCCAAGGGTGAGTGGCCAGAGGTGGGGATGGAGATAGAAAGAGAAAGAGAGAGAGAAAAAGAGAGAGCAGCTGCAAGTATGACCATGTGAGTGAGTTGGGCAGAAGCCATATTGCCTTTATGACCTAACCTTGGATGTTACAGAGTATTACTTCCACCATACTCTATCAGTTGAAGCAGTCACAAAGATCTGCTGAGGTTAAGGGGAGGGAACATACACCCTGACACTTAGTTGGAGGAGTGTCAATGTTACATTGTATTAATATGAAGAGCAACTGGGATGGGAAATAATAATAATAATTCAGTATAATCTCCCCATTCTGATATCTTTAACTTAAGCACATCTGCAAAGTTCCTTTTGCCATGTTAGATAACATGGTTGGTCATAGGTTTTTGGAGATTAGGACATGGGCATTTGAGAAGGGCATTATTCAGTCTACCATCAGTACTTCATATAGTATCTGTTAATTGATTTTCATGCCATTCGTTACTTCATGTTTATAGCCACAGGCAAGATTTTAGGATATATTCTCTTTTTCAAGGGAACCTCGACTTTGGTGTTATACTATTATGTGAGAAAGTAAAATTTCAAGTTTATTGTTTTGCTTAATTTTTTTTTTATGGTCAAGGCAGCCAAGTCCCAGTGGCAGAGTCACAGTGGGTTGCATCCCTATCCAAGGAAGATAACATATATATGGAAACAAATATAATATTAAAAAAGAGCTTCACCAAAAAGCTTTAACTTCTCACTTCTATTATTTTATGATTTTTCTTCTATCCTATTATTTTCCTAACTGTCAGGAGGAACCAATATGGGGCACAGTACTCATTCAATGCTCAGTAATTTTTGATTGAATAGACATAATATACTAGACAGTATGTTCAGCTCTGGAGTTGCAGAGATGAATAATGCAGTTTCTAGTCACAAGTAATTCATCATCTAGCAGTGGTGACAGACATAAAGGTAGATAATCATAATAAGTATATTATTATAAGTAGTGTCACAGTGATAAACTCTGCCTAACCTACCTGGAAGAGGAGCACCCTCAAAACTTTTGAGTTAGGGGGAGGAGACAAGATGGCTGACTGAAGCCAGCTTTCCACAGAGGCTCCCGTCCAGTAGGAGAGTTAAAGGACAAAAATTCAGCAAGTAATCTGGTGGATTTGAGCTGCACTAAGAGAGAAGGTTGAAGAACGCACGACAACCCCACTGAGGTGAGCTGCGACCACAAGGATAAAAACAAAAGGTACAAAATCCATCACCAAGTGGATGGGAGTCCCCTTCCCCATGAGAATGGCTCAGAGTGCCCACAAACAATCAGGCAAAGTTCAAAGGTCCTCCCACTACACTCTAAAAACTGGACCTATCTCCCCTACTAGGGTGCCACGGCATCCTCCTGCCAGGCATAAAACTGTATAAACTGTATATAGTCTCTACCTGGAATTCTGAGCTCCCAGTGCTCCCCTTTACTCACACAGAGGTCTGGAGGCCAGTCCAGGTCAGCGGAGAGGGGACCACATTGGAGTGGCAGTTCCCTGAGGCACAGTGTGACAGCCGTCTTTTGGTGACAATACAGCCAGGCATAAAACTGTGTAAAGCTATGTGTGTTCTCTGCCCGCAACCCCAGGCTCCCAGCGCTCCCCACACTCCCCTCTGCTCTCGCTCCAAGGTCTGGAGGCCTGTCCCCCAGGGGTCCAGACTCTTGGGTGATTGCTCGAGGGGTGTAGTAGTGCTGGACTGCAGCCGGTTGGTGTAGACTCTGGGGTAGGGGAGCAGAGAGAGGACGGTTGGCCGGAGGGGAGCTACACTGGAACAGCGGTTGCCTGAGCCATAAAACAGCAGCCGTCTTTTGCTAGCAATACGGCTTACTACCGAATATTCTGAAGCCACACCGCCTGTCTCCTGGGCAACCAGAGACTCTGAGTATAGGATTTGCCTGAGGCTACTCCAACTTGCAAACCGGGGAAACTACCAGGGTGGGGCTGACCCAGAGGTCCGCTTTACTAAACCTAAGATGCACCTGGCCCTCAGAGGATAGTCAGCCTATAGACAATACAAGAGCAAAGACAAGCTGATTTGGAACTCAATTCAGCTTCTCTTCTTCAGGAGGACCGCAGAGCTGTTCTGTTCTGTTCTGTCAGTAACATTAATCAGGGGCGAGACTGGACCTGAGTGAAAACCCCCCAACCTTCATCAAGCACCCGAGGTTGTCAGGCCTCACCTCCTCCTGCTAGAGAGAGGCTGAGCGCAGCAGCCTGGCAGACTTCCTTGTGATTCAGGAAGGTGCAAACTCCTGGAGTACCGATTCACTACAGGCAACTGGGTCAGCCAACTACAGGACTATCAGTGACTCAGTGTGACAGCGGTGCAAGGTGGGGAAGGAGGCACCAACCTTCCCAGACTGATCAATTGGCTGGGTGGATCCTCCTGACTCCATGCAGCACTGGAGCAAGCCACACCAGAGTAGTCACCAGACCCCTGTGATCCAGTTCCCAGAGACCTCTTAAACTCTCTCACCTGACACAGGTGAAGACTGAGACAATTGATTTGGACTTTTTGAACTGAACCAATCACCTGAGGACAAATCAGGTGGTGCCCTGGGTGCACGGTGGTAGGAAGGTTTGATTTTTCTTTTCCAATTGTTTGCCAGTGGAAGGTGGGGTGACTTAATTGCTGATATTTCTCCACAGCTGAGACCTCAATCCAGAGTATCTGTTTAACTAGGGTGGAACAGAAACCAGATGAAAACAAGACAGAACCACTTAGACCCACCACACAAGACAGGGCCCCAGTTTCTCAGGCCACAACACTGTACAGGCCCTCAACAAACCCCCAGGGGAAAAAATCAGAGGGAGTAAAACAACAATGGGGTGGAATCAGCAGAAAAATTCTGGTAACAAGAATAACCAGAATAGATCAACCCCCACCAAGGAAAGATACGGCAGATGCAACTGAAGATCCCATTCATAAACAACTGGCTGAGATGTCAGAAATCAAATTCAGAATTTGGATTGCAGACAAGATTAACAAAGTGGAATTAGGAATTCGAGTAGAAATTCAAAAGTTGTCTCAAGAATTTAATGAATTTAAAGACAAAACCACCAAAGACATAGACACACCGAAGCAAGAATTTGCAGCCCTCAAAGATATGAAAAATACAGTAGAATCCCTCAGCAACAGAATGGAGCAAGCAGAAGAAAGGATTTCTGACATCGAAGATAAAGCCTTTGAATGCTCCCAAACTCTCAAAGAGGAAGAGAAATGGACAGCAAAAACAGATCATTCTCTCCGAGAGCTCTGGGATAATTCAAAGAAGCCGAATATGCGAATCATAGGAGTTCCAGAAACAGATGAAGTGGCCTCACTGGGCACAGAGGCCCTTCTGCATGAAATTATGAAAGAGAATTTTCCAGACATGCCTACAGATTCTGAAATTCAAATAGTAGACAGCTTCAGAACCCCAGCACGACTCAACCCCAAGAAGACATCGCTCAGGCATATCATAATTAACTTCACTAAAGTTAATATGAAGGAGAAAATCCTCAAGCTGCCAGGACAAAGAAAACCATTACCTTCAAAGGGGAGAATATTAGAATGACTGCAGATCTCTCTGCTGAAAATTTTAAAGCCTGAAGAGGGTTGTCCCTGACTTTTAATCTCCTAAAGCAAAATAACTTTCAATCCCGGACCTTGTATCCAGCTAAACTGAGTTTCATTTATGATGGAGAAATTAAATACTTTAATGACATTCATATGTTGAAGAAATTTGCCATGACAAAACCAGCTCTTCAGGATATTCTCAGACCTATCCTCCATAATGACCAACCCAATCCTATACCACAAAAGTAAACTCACTCAGAAAATTCAGATCAAACTCCAATTTCCACACTGGCGAAAGGATTAAAAATGCCCACTGAACTTTTGCAAAACTCGATACCCAAATCTTCACCAGACTTATCAATATTCTCCATTAATGTGAACAGCTTAAACTGTCTTCTAAAGAGGCATAGGTTAGCTGACTGGATACAAAAACTCAGGCCAGATATCTGTTAAATGCAAGAGTCACATCTTAACTTAAAAGACAAACACAGACTCAGGGTGAAAGGATGGTCGTACATATTTCAGGCAAATGGTAATCAGAAAAAAGCAGGTGTTGCAATTTTATTTGCAGATACAGTAGGCTTTAAACCAACAAAAGTAAGGAAGGACAAGAACGGTCACTTCATATTTGTTAAGGGTAATACTCAATATGATGAGATCTCAATTATTAATATCTATGCACCCAACCAGAATGCATCTCAATTTATAAGAGAAATGCTAACAGACATGAGCAACTTGATTTCCTCCAGCTCCATAATAGTCAGAGATTTCAACACTCCTTTGGCAGTGTTGGATCGATCCTCCAACAAGAAGCTGAGCAAAGAAATCTTAGATTTAAACCTAACCATCCAACATTTGGATTTAGCAGACATCTACAGAACATTTCATCCCAACAAAACTGAATACACATACTTTTCATCAGCCCATGGAACTTACTCCAAAATCGGTCACATCTTAGGTCACAAGTCTAACCTCAGTAAATTTAAAAGAATAGAAATTATTCCATGCATCTTCTCGGACCACCATGGAATAAAACTTGAGCTGAGTAACAACAGGAATCTGCATACCCATACAAAAACATGGAAGTTAAATAACCTTATGCTGAATGACAGCTGGGTCAGAGATGAGATTAAGAAAGAAATCGCCAACTTTTTGGAACAAAACAACAATGAGACACGAACTATCAGAACTGAAAGCCTTCCTCAAGAGAACGGAAAGAGAGGAAGTTAACAACTTAATGGGACATCTCAATCAACTGGAAAAGGAAGAACATTCCAACCCCAAACCCAGTAGAAGAAAAGAAATAACCAAAATTAGAGCAGAATTAAATGAAATTGAAAACAAAAGAATAACACAACAGATCAATAAATCAAAAAGCTGGTTTTTCGAAAAGGTCAATAAAATAGATAAACCTTTGGCCAACCTAATCAGGAAAAAAAGAGTAAAATCTCTAATATCATCAATCAGAAACAACAAAGACGAAATAACAACAGACTCCTCAGAAATCCAAAAAATCCTTAATGAATATTGCAAAAAACTGTATTCTCAGAAATATGAAAATCTGAAGGAAATTGACTGATACTTGGAAGCACGTCACCTTCCAAGACTTAGCCAGAATCAAGTGGAAATGTTGAACAGGCCCATATCAAGTTCTGAAATAGCATCAACCATACAAAACCTCCCTAAAAAGAAAAGCCCGAGACCAGATGGTTTCACGTCAGAATTCTACCAAACTTTTAAAGAGGAATTAGTACCTATATTACTCTACCTGTTCCAAAAGGTAGAAAAAGAAGGAAGACTACCTAACACGTTCTATGAAGCAAACATCACCCTGATCCCGAAACCAGGAAAAGACCCAACAAGAAAAGAAAATTATAGACCAATATCACTAATGAATATAGATGCAAAAATATTCAACAAGATCCTAACAAACAGAATCCATCAACACATCAAACAAATTATACATCATGACCAAGTCGGTTTTATCCCAGGGTCTCAAGACTGGTTCAATATACTTAAATCTATAAATGTAATCCAGCACATAAACAAATTAAAAAACAAAGATCATATGATTCTCTCAATCGATGTAGAAAAAGATTTTGATAATATCCAGCATCCCTTCATGATCAGAACACTTAAGAAAATCGGTATAGAAGGGACATTTCTTAAACTGATAGAAGCCATCTACAGCAAACCCACAGCCAGTATCATATTGAATGGAGTAAAATTGGAATCATTTCCACTCAGATCAGGAACTGGACAAGGCTGCCCATTGTCTCCATTTCTTTTTAACATTATAATGGAAGTTTTAGCCACCACAATTAGGGAAGAAAAGGCGATCAAGGGTATCCATATAGGGTCAGAAGAGATCAAACTTTCGCTCTTTGCAGATGATATGATTGTATATCCGGAAAACACTAGGGACTCTACTACAAAACTCTTAGAAGTGATCAAGGAATACAGCAGTGTCTCAGGTTACAAAATCAACATTCATAAATTGGTAGCCTTTATATATACCAACAATAGTCAAGTTGAAAAAACAGTTAAGGACTCTATCCCATTCACAGTAGTGCCAAAGAAGATGAAATATTTGGGAATTTATCTAACAAAGGACGTGAAAGATCTCTATAAAGAGAACTATGAAACTTTAAGAAAAGAAATAGCTGAAAATATTCACAAATGGAAAAACACACCATGCTCATGGCTGGGAAGAATCAACATTGTTAAAATGTCTATACTACCCAAAGCAATACAATTTCAATGCAATCCCTATTAAAGCTCCACTGTCATACTTTAAAGATCTTGAAAGAACAATACTTCATTTTATATAGAATCAGAAAAAACCTCAAATAGCCAAGACATTACTCAGAAATAAAAACAAAGCAGGAGGAATTATGCTACCAGACCTCAGACTATACTACAAATCGATAGTGATCAAAACAGCATGGTATTGGCACAAAAACAGAGAAGTACATGTCTGGAACAGAATAGAGAACCAAGAGATGAACCCATCTACTTACCGTTATTTAATGTTTGACAAGCCAATTAAAAACATTCAGTGGGGAAAAGATTCCCTATTTAACAAATGGTGCTGGGTGAACTGGCTGGCAACCCATAGAAGACTGAAACTGTACCCACACCTTTCACCATCAACTAAGATAGACAATTACTGGATAAAAGATTTAAACTTAAGACATGAAACCATAAAGATACTAGAGGAGAGTGCAGGGAAACCCCTTGAAGAAATGGGTCTGGGCGAGTATTTTATGAGGAGGACCCCCCGGGCAATTGAAGCAGCTTCAAAAATACACTACTGGGACTTGATCAAACTAAAAAGCTTCTGCACAGCCAAGAACACAGCAAGTAAAGCAAGCAAACAGCCCTCAGAATGGGAGAAGATATTTGCAGGTTATGTCTCTGACAAAGGTTTAATAACCAGAATTCACAGAGAACTCAAACGCATTAGCAAAAATAGAACAAAGGATTCCATCACAGGCTGGGCATGGGATTTGAAGAGAAACTTCTCCGAAGAAGACAGGCACGCGGCCTTCAGACATATGAAAAATGCTCATCATCTTTAATCATCAGAGAAATGCAAATCAAAACTTCTTTGAGATACCATCTAACTCCAGTGAGACTAGCCTATATCACCAAATCCCAAGAGATGTTGGCGCGGATGTGGAGAAAAGGGAACACTTTTGCACTGCTGGTGGGAATGCAAATTAATACATTCCTTTTGGAAAGAGATATGGACAACACTTAGAGATCTAAAAATAGATCTGCCATTCAATCCTGTAATCCCTGTAGTGGGCATATACCCAGAAGACCAAAAAATCACATCATAACAAAGATATTTGTACCAGAATGTTTATTGCAGCCCAATTCATAATTGCTAAGTCATGGAAGAAGCCCAAGTGCCCATCGATCCACAAATGGATTAATAAATTGTGGTATATGTACACCATGGAATATTATGCAGCCTTAAAGAAAGATGGAGACTCTACCTCTTTCATGTTTACATGGATGGAGCTGGAACATATTCTTCTTTGTAAAGTATCTCAAGAATGGAAGAAAAAGTACCCAATGTACTCAGCCCTACTGTGAAACTAATTTAGGGTTTTCAGATGAAAGCTATAACCCAGTTACAACCTAAGAATAGGGGGAAGGACGAAAGCAGGGGAGGGAGGGGGGAGGTGGGTAGAGGGAAGGGGATTGGTGGGATTATACCAGCGGTGCATCTTACAATGGTATATGTGAAACTTGGTAAACGGTCTGTGAAGCTAGTGAATGAAGTCCCATGATCATATCAATGTACACAGCTATGATTTAATTTAAAAAAAAAAAACTTTTGAGTTAAGTCTTTCATGTAGTTAGAGAATTCTACATAGTCTAGTAGTAGGATGAACATTTCAGGCAGAGGGACCAGAACCTTCAGAAGTATATGAGCGCTTTCTAGGAGCTTCAAATACTTTGGCACTGTTGGAATATAAAGTGCAAGAAGAGTAGTGTCAAGGGAAGATAAGTAGACAATGAATGGATTAAAATGGGTATCGTATGTCATAATAGTCAGAATCCTAGAAGGTAACATATGGCATGCTCATATTGGATAATTTGAGTAGAGTTTAGTGAAAGAACTGCTTGCAAAGGTGTTGCTCAGGACACGCAACAAGGAATGCATTATTCTGGGGCAAATAATGGTAGGTGTTCACTACTCATAAGTTTTGATGAAGAGAGCCTAACAGGAGTTCCACTATTCAATAAACGGATGCAGCCAACCTACAAAAACAAAGAAGTGATAAAATCCAGGGAATAAATATCCCAGCTACACTCTCAGCATCCTCTAATCTCCTGAGAAAGTTTTCATTGGCCAAACCCAACTGAAAGCCATAGGAAAAGAGACTCTGTATATGCAGTCTCTATGGGGTCAGCTTCCCCATGCATACACAGGAGAGAACATACATCTATAAGATCAAATGGATATTCCCTTTTGTTGTTGTTTTCGTTTTTTAAAAATGGATATTTCCAGCACATATGCCATACAAAGAAGTTGAAGCTTTATTTTGTAAATGATAGGAAGCCAAAATGAGGGATTTTTGAATGGAGTGACAATTTTATTTCTAATTTCGATTTTAGGTAAATCACTCTGATAACAATACGAGAGAAAGATTTTAACATACATTGAAAATTCACAGAAAATATCATTGATAATTTAATTAATTAAACAAATGACTAAGTAATCACATTGATAGAAAATCTTTGTCCTCTAAGAACAGAAACAAGGACCCAGAACCATGCCTTGTGAATCATATGTGTGATCAAGATGCAGAATATAGCTAGGGTTAAAGATACAGTGGGGACTTAAAGAAATAATACAATAATATGATATTATTCTCTGCTGTTTAACACTCTGAAGGTGATATTCAAAAAGAGATTCCCAACTGATATGATTATTGTTTAAAGATACATAATCTATTCTATATATTCAAAAACAGGCATACTAATCAGTCATATAGGAGTCACTCTGATCTGACAGGGGCTGAAGTAATCAAGAACAAAATTGTAGGTGAGCTATAACTAAGATGTTTTAGGTAAATACTCATATGAGCATAGAAGATGGTCCAAAGATGTTTGATGAGGCAGCTCCTTAGGGAACCTTTGTATAAAGCACTTCATCTATAAATAGCCATTCTACAAATATTTATTGAACACCTACTGTGTACTGCGCACTGTGTCGGGTGCTAAAAAAACAACGGCGAACAAAACATACAGGTCCCCTTGTCCATGTGTGACTTAAACAATAAGCAACAAAATAGATAAAAAAAAATGAACAATTATATAGTGTCAGATAATTTTAAACACTCTAAGGAAAAAAAACATATGTCTCTGGGAAAACAATGACAGAGGAGACCTACATTAGACTGAAATGTCATCATTTTACTCATGACAAGCCACCATCCACATATGTTCCAAAATACTTTGCCATCACTGCATAAAGCGTCAGCATCCTGGGCATATAGGATACTAAGAAAATAATCATTTCGCCAAGACAGAATTTATATTCAGGCTAGTTCTCAAACGTGTTTAGTTTC
Source organism: Nycticebus coucang (assembly GCF_027406575.1). Classification (NCBI taxonomy): domain Eukaryota; kingdom Metazoa; phylum Chordata; class Mammalia; order Primates; family Lorisidae; genus Nycticebus; species Nycticebus coucang. Next base: position 110,179,549 of record NC_069804.1, read on the forward strand.
TGGGATTAATTAAATCATGAAACCAAGTGTTTCTTGAATCAATGAGCATTCCAAGAGGATCAAACATTCCAAACAATACACCTAGTGCCTCTGGCCTCTAGTTATACCCACTTGGGTGGAAAATTATTCTCAAACTTTGAGTCATGGGAACGTCATCCTAATCTTGTCATCCTAAAACTTGTATAGGAGTAGGGCTTTTATCAAATTGAATTTGGATTTTTGTGGTGATTGCTAGTGCTTTTTTAACCTCCCATGCAAGTTATTTCACAAGCCATCCAAATATTTTTGAAAAATAAAGCTCTTTGAGTCTTGAAGACATTTAAATATCAACATTTTATTGAAAAAACAAAGTGTGAATGTATTTTTTTTTTTTATTGTTGGGGATTCAATGAGGGTACAATAAGCCAGGTTACACTGATTGCAATTGTTAGGTAAAGTCCCTCTCGCAATCATGTCTTGCCCCCATAAAGTGTGACACACACCAAGGCCCCACCCCACTCCCTCCGTTCCTCTTTCTGCTTTTCCTCCCCCCCATAACCTTAATTGTCATTAATTGTCCTCATATCAAAAAAAAGAAAATTTCCCAAATATCACCAAAGATTCTGACACACTGCTTTCAGAGGGTGTGAATGTATTTTTAAACATTCATAGAGACCCTCTATTAAGTAATGCAAAAACAGTAAGGCAAGTAATGGTTCCCTAAGATCATGCACTAGAGGATGAGGCTTTTTAAAAATAAAGCACAATATAGCAACATAAAAGTTCTTTTCTTTGTTCTAATATAATCCCAAAAGTATGTTGCTGACAGCTATTCAGTAGCCAGTCAATAATAACTTGGGAAGCAATTATTTAATCCCATTTTTAATGAAATGGGATGCGAGCAGTAGCATTTGAATCTTGGAAACCAGTCCCAACTGAAAGTCCTACAAAGACAATATCTGCAATCCTCTACAACTCTGAACCACAGGAACTTCCAAATTAAACCTAACATACTAGTGTTTGATACAAGTAAAGCAACATGCATTTATCAGATTAAGTCAACTTTGAACCTATGGGCCCTAAATGTCAGCATCTCCATTCATAAAATGAAACTATTAATTCTTAGCTCTCAGCCTTTCATTCAACTAGTTCAAACAACTCTAGACACTATTTTTTACTCATTTTTATCATTATAATTGCTAACTATCAGATGCATCATGTCCCTAGGCTGATTTATTAGCATTGTATCAAGCCAATATTTTTATTTCTATCTTTCAGATTGGAATTCCACTCCAGAGGAAATTATTTGCTTTCAGCACTAACATCTGGAATGAACATTAAACTTACTATAAGAAATTTGGTTTTCAGAGAATGTGAAATTAAGCATTTAAAAAGAATGAAGTTAGTTACAAGACAGATTGGGTTTTATTTTTCAACCATCCCCAAAGCCATCAAACAGTGAGAGAAACTGGAGCTTTCCTCTGTGCTGGAGTCATCAATGCCATACTGGCTCCCTGCCAGCATTGTAGGCTCAGGTTAGCCTACCTCTCTGACTCCATGTTGCCCATTATCCCTCTCAATGCTTATAGAAGTATGAAGAAACTATACCCCAGCCCCAGGTGGGGGTGTGAGGGCAATATTATGGGAAAAAGAGAAGTAGGGATTCTTTTTTGAGGTACTGAATAAAGTAAGCAACCACAAAAGGACCCCAAGGCTTTCTGACTTAAAAGTCTTTATGTTAATAGCCAAAACATTTCCAAACTCAGTCAGTTCTAGCCTCACCCTATTGGCAAATAAAACCCATTCACCAAAGCTCAAAGAGAAGTTCATGAAAAGTACATTTTGCAATAATAGGCAAGTCATCCAAGCTTAGCCCTCAAGGAATTTTCATCAAAATATACTACTGTGGCTTAACAATGATACAGACACATAGACAATGTCATGCTAAACACACAAAATAGAAATAAATGTCCCTTATTAAGCTCTTGCTGTGTGCTAGACTTTACCATAAGTGATTAATATGCATCATTACTTTTTTCCAGTAACATAGTTGTTTATTATTGTCAAGTATTATCTACTGTACATAGTCACATATGCTGTACTTTCATACAAATGGCAGCATAGTAAGCTTCTTTGCACCAGTATCACTATAAACATGTAAGTAAGACATTTATAAAATACAGTGTTGTGATGGTTATTATATTATTAGGTGATAGTAATTTCCTTTTTTAATCACAGATTAACATAAGGGTACAAACAATTACGTTATTGGCATTTGTTAGATAAAGTCCAAGTTTTAGTTGAGCCCTTCACCTAAGAGGTGTACTATATACCACTATATTGTGCCCATTAGGTAGGAGCACATCAATCCCACTATCTCCTTCCCTCCCTTCCTCCTCCCTCTTATTCTGTCTTGAATTTAATTGTGTTTATCTCTGGCGTGGGCATATAGTTGGACATCTACTGGTTTAATATTAATATTGAGTACATTGGATACTTGATTTTCCATTCTTATGATACTTTACTAAGGAAAATATTCTTCAAATCCATTCAGGTTAATATAAAAGATGTAAAGTTTCCATCTTTTTATGGCTGAATAGTATTCCATGGTATACATATACATATACATATACATAACACAGTTTATTAATCCATTCAGGGGTTTATGGTCACTTGGGTTGATTCCACATCATGCCTATTCTAAATTTAGCTTTAATAAACATCATAGTGCAAATATCCTTGTGGGAAAAATGATTTTTTATTTCTGGGTAGACACCTAGTAATAGAATTGTGGGATCAAATGAGAGGTCTACTTTTAGCTCGTTGAGGATTCTCCATACTTCTTTCCAAAGAAGCTGTATTAGTTTGAAGGTGCTCCAACAGTGGAAAAGTGTTCCATTCTCTCTACATTCACATCAGAATCTACAGCTTTGGGACTTTGTGATCTGGACTATTCTCACTAGTGTTAGGTGATATCTCAAGGTGGTCTTGATTTGCATTTCTGTCATGATTAGGGATGATGAACATTTTGTCTGTGTTTTTCGGACATTCAGATGTTGTCTTTGGAGAAGGTCTTATTCATGTATTTTGACCAAAAATAAATGGAATTGTTTACTCTTCTTATTGGGTATTTTGGGTTCTCTATAGATACTAGTTATCAGTCCTTTGTCAGATTTGTAGCATAAAAATATCTTCTCCCATTCTGAAGGTTGCTGTATGCTTCAATTGTTGTACCCTTAGCTGTGCAGAAGCTCTTTAGCTTGATGAAGTCCCATTTATATATTTTGGCATTGCTACAGTAACAAATGGGGACTTCCTCATAAAGTCTTCCCCTAGGCTGATATGATGAAGAGTTTTTCCCACACTTTCTTCTAGAGTTTTCATCATTTTGTGTCTTAAATTTAAATGTTTTTCATGGTGAGTCAATTTTTGTGAGTGGTAAAAGGTATGGGTTCAGTTTCAGTCCTCTTCATGTAGCTAACCAGTTTTCCCAGAAACATTTATTAAATAAGGATTATTTTCCCAGTGTATGCTTTTGTTTGGTTTATCAAAGATCAGATGGCGATATGCAGCTGGTTTCATCTGTAGTTTCTCTATTCTATTCCATAGATCTATGTCTCTATTTTTGTGCTAGTACCATACTGCTTTGATCACTAACGACATACAGTGTAACCAGAGGTGTAGGAAGGTGATGCCTACAGATTTGTTTTTATTTCATAAAGTCCATTTGTCTATCCAGGGTTTTTTTTCTGGTTTTATATGAAATGAAGTAATATTTTTTCAAGCTCTTCAAAGTGTGATATTGGTGCTTTAATGAAGATTGCATTAAATCTGTACATTGCTTTGGATAGTATTGACATTTTAACAATATTGATTCTTCCCAACCACGAGTATGGTATGTTCTTCCATTTGTTAATTTCTTCTACTATTTTTTTCTCAGGGTTTCATAGCTGTTAATGTAGAGGTCCTTCACATCATTTGTTAGGTATATTTCTAGGTATTTCATTTTCTTCAAAGCTACTGTGACAGGCATTGTGTCATTGATTTAATTCTAAGCTTGACTATTATTACCATACATGGAAGCTACTGATTTCTGGACACTGATTTTATATCTTGAGGCATTACTGTATTTCTTAATCACTTCCAGAAGCCTTGTGGTTAAGTCTCTGGGTGTTTCTAAGTTTAAAATCACAACATCATCAAAGAGAGAGAATTTTACCTCCTCTGTCCCCATTTGAACACCCTTGATATCCTTCTTTTGCCTGACTGCTTTGGTTAGAACTTCCAACAGTATGTTGAATAGTAGTGGGCTTCTCTTTGAAGGTTTGGTAGAATTCTGCTGCAAAGCCATCTGATCAGGATTTTTCTTTGTTGGAAGATTTTTTTCTGTTGTTGCAATTTCACTACTTGATATTCATCTGTTCAAAATTAGCTACTTCTTTCTGGTTGAATTTAGGGAAAGGTGAGAATTCAGATATTGGTCTGTTTGTTCAACATTGTCAAATTTGGGGGGCAGAGAGCTTTTTGTAGTAACCAGTGATGATCTTTTGTATCTCTGTGATATCTGTTGTTATTTCCCCTTTTGTTTCTGATTGGGGTTATTAGAGATACTACTTTTCTTTTTCTAGTTAACCTAGACATGGATTTATTGATTTTATTATTCTTTTCAAAGAACCAATTTTTTGTTTTGCTAATCTTCTAAATGGTTTTTATGTTTTCAATTTCATTTAATTTTAATATAATTTAGGTTATTTCCTTTCTTCTACTAGGTTTGTAATTAGATTGCTCCTCCTTTCCCAGTTTCTTAAGATGATTCATTAGGATGCTGATTATGCCCTTTCTGTTTTTTGAATGTGGACATTTAATGACATAAATTTCCCTCTTAACACTGTCTTTCCAGTATCTCACAGGTTTTGGTAAGTTGTGTATCATTGTATAGAATACATCTGACTACTTTCTGCACAGCTTGTCTTGTGGTGAATTTGCTCAATGCTTGCTTGTCAGTAAAAGATTTTATTTCTCCATAAAATATGAAACTTATTTTAGCATTTTACTTCAGAGATAAAATTATTTCATTCTTCATCTCTTCCTTGACCCAGCTGTAATTCAGCACAACACTGCTTAGTTTCCATGACTTTGTTTTGGGATGAAGATTTTTCTTAGAGGTGAGTTCTACTTTTATTCCATGATGTTCTGAAAACATATAAAGTATAATTCCTATTATTTTAAATTAGTTGAGATTCAATTTGTGCACTAAAACATGATCAATTTTGGAAAATGATCCATGGGCTGACAAGAAGAACATATACTCAGTTTTATTGTGGTGGAATTTTCAGTATAAGTTTTTAAGCCCATTTGTTTTAAACTGTGTTTAAGTCCATTGCTTCTTTCTTTAGTTTCTGCTTGAAGGATCTGTCCAGTTCTGTCAGAGGGGTATCGAAGTCCCAAGTTATTATGATGTTGCAAGATATCATATTGTTTAGATCAGCTAGGATTAATTTATATATCTGGAAAGAGTTAAGTTACGTGCATGGATACTTGCGTTGAAATGTCTTCTTATTGTATTTTTCCTTTAATCAGTATTTAATATTCATCTTTTCTTCATTCTTTACCTTTCTTGATTTAAATACGAAGAAATCAGCAAAAAGATATAAATTCCTGATTTTTTTCTGATTTCTATTTGCCTGAAATATTATTTTGCAATCCTTCTCCCTCAGCCTTATTTTTTTGCTTAGAGGTTAGATGTGTTTGCTGAAGACATCACATACTTGGCTTTTGGCTTTTTATTCAGAAAACCAGCCTGTGCCTCTTCAGTAAGGAATTCAAGATATTCACATTTATTGAGAGAATTGATAAATATGGTGGAGTTCTGTTCATCTTTGTTTGTGGAAGGCCCATTGCTTGATTTTATCACTAGCATCTTTCTGGAAGCTAGGATTTGTCCTTTAGGTTGTGGGCACCTTTACTTTGATGGAAGCCCATTGTGATGGTCAGTGTATAGAACACATCTGACTACTTCTTACACAGCTTGTCTTGTGAATTTCCTCAATGCTCGCTTGTCAGTAAAAGATTTGATTTCTTCATAAAATATGAAACTTATTTTAGCAGGATACCAAATCCTGGGCTGAATGTTTTTTTGTTTTTTTTGTAAGAAGGTTAAAGAAGGTTAATGACACTCTTTTCTGGCTTGAAAAGTTTCCACTGAAAAGTCTGCTGTCACCCTGATGTTTTCCCCCTTTTAGTCAAGAAATTGATTACACCTGGTTACTTTCAGAATTTTCTCTTTCAGTTTGACTTCAGCTATGTTAATTACAATGTGTCTAGGAGATGCTTTCTTTGAATTGAGTCATTCTGGGATTCTGTAACTATCTGGTATCTGAATTTCTGGGTCTTTCACAATGCTTGGGAAATTCTCCACCATGATGTCTTGAAGTAGAGATTCCATGCTTTTAGGACTCTCTTCTTCCCCTTCAGAGATCCGTATGATTCCTATGTTTGTGTGCTTCATGTAGTTGCATATCTCTCTAAAAGACTGCTCTGCTTTTGCTCTCTTCTTTTCTGCCTCTTTGAATGATTTGGTTAGTCCAAAAGTCTTTTCTTTGATTTCTAAGATTCTTCCTTCCCTTGCTCTACTCTATTGATGAGATGCTCTACTGTGTTTTGAAACTCCCTGAATGCCTCTTTCAGTTTCTTAAGTTCTGATATATCTTTTGTAATTATTTCCAGACCTTTGGTGGCTTTGTCTTTAATTTCATTGATTTCTTAAAACAGATTTTGGACTTCTTTTTGGATGTCTTTTTCCATTTTTTCTTCAATTCCATTCATCTTATTTGCCATCCATATTCTGAATTCTCTCTCTGTCACTTCATTTCAACAGTTCTCTATAGATATGTTTTCAGCTGTATCTCCTTTGTCATCTCTTGGGGTAGATGATCTACTCTAATTTTTCATGTTGCCAATATTCTCCTGATGATTCCTCCCCATGTGTCCCATGTGTGTTTTCAATTTATTCATTCATTGCTTTTTTTTAATTTTTAAACTTGAATGTTAGGATTTCCCTGAATTGTTGAGAGATATTCTTTTTTTTAGAAAGAGAGTTTCACTTTGTTGCCCTCTGTAGAGCACAGTGGTGTCATAGCTCACAGCAACCTCAAACTCTTGGGCCCAAGCAATTCTCTTGCCTCAGCCTCCCTAGTAGTTGGGACTACAGGTGCCCACTACAATGCCCGGCTATTTGTTGTTGTTGTTGTTGTTGTTGTCGTTTTGTTTAGAAGGCCCAGGCTGGGTTTAAGCCCACCAGCCCTGATACACATGGCTGGCACCCTAACCACTGAGCTACAGTCACTGAGCCATTGAGAGATATTCTGACTGGATTCTCTTAGGCAGCCCCCACGAGGCAGCTAGAGCATAAGCCAATCAAGTGGCACATCTATCTGCTGGCAATAGTGATGTTTAACTGGCTTTGGTGAATTTGGGATGTCAAGTCAGGTGAGCTGGTGATATCACTGGCTGCCTCAAAGAACAGAAATCTCCACTCCCCTTTTAGGACTTGCCAGTGCCAAGTGGCAGCTTCTTGTTTCTCTAACTGCTTAGCAGGTATGGGGGCCATTTGGCTGCCTTTTTTAGTACTAATGTGATGCCTAATCCTAGAGTCTGGTGTTGAGATCAGTGGCCCCTGCAAGTGAAGCTTGGCCCAATCCTTCTAGGACCTGCCAGAGTAAACAAGCTGGTTGGTACATAGTTATCCAGCTCACCAGTGTATTTGTGGATATTTGGGTACTAAAACAGGCTGGCTTATATAGGTTTCAAGGGCTCCATGCATGGAGTTCACCATGCTCCTTCCAGGACATTTCTGAGCAATGTAGCAGCATGTTGTTATTCTGACCCATTCACTAGGGTTTTAAGGTCATCTATAAACTAAAGCTGGCATGCTGGAATCAGATCCAGTTGCCCCAGGATATGGATCTCACCACTATCCTTCACCACTGACTATTTAAATGAGCTGCAGCTTATACATATGGCCTTTCCCGCATACAGCCTCCCAAAGCTCCCTTTGTGGATTGCAGAATAAGCAAATCCCCTTAGGACCTGTTTGGTGGGGTTGGGGGAAGCACCTCTGGGTGATGCTCCTAGGTGGAAGGTGGCTCTTGGATAGCAAGCATAAGTGTTCCAGGCAAATCCACAGCCCTGCCACAACCAGTACAAAAATATTATGGCTTTCATCAAAGTGTCAGCCCCATCCCCATCAGATTCAATTGGTGGTTTCCACCAAAGGGTCAACCCTGCCCATGACAGATTTGAAAATCCATGGCATTCTCCTGCCACTGGGGAGGGGAATCTGCATCTTGCTGTATACTTACCAGGATTTCCTACAGTGGGATCACCTGAGGCTGGACCTTCACCCTCCAAGCCAATAGGATTGGAACTCAGGGCAGAACCTCCAGGAGGAGCCTGCAGAGTACAGATGCTGAACCAAGTCACTCCACAGGGTGGGGAAAGGTACCCCGCAGTAGGAGGCTGACCTGGCTGAGACCCATCTTGCCAATATCAGTGTAGTTGGGCCACAATTTTCTCCTTCAGCTGGGGGCAGGGAGCTCCCAGTTTCCTGAAGCACACAGTGCAGAGAACCCTTTTGAAAGGTGGGGCACTTGACCGGCAGAGATCTCACAGACCACCAAGGCTTGTACAAAAGGTTTTTATTGGCGAGGGAGGGATGCTGCAGAGCAGCACCAAGGAGGAGAGAAAAGAAGAGAGAGAGAGAGGAAAGAGAGGGGAGAGAGAGAGCAAGAAAGAGAGAGAGGAGAGAGAGCAAGAGAGAAAGGGAGAGAGAGAGAGCACGCATGCGAGAGAGACCTATATAGGTTCCGTAAGGGGAAGTCTTAGAATGGTGATGGGATGATAGAATAGCCAATAAGGAGTTACTACTCTGGCCAGAAGAGGCATTAGGGGAAGGCCATAAGTTTGAAATTTTCAGCGTGTAGCTGTAACTTTAAGAATGACACAGTTAATGTTAGTCTGTAGAAAGCAGGAGAGGCTTTTCTGGGGGATGGGCTTTCTCTAGGGCAATTACCTAACATTCCTCCCTTCTTGATTTATTAAAAATAGGGGGTTGGCCTTGGAATAAGGGACAGACGTAGAGTTCTCTCTTCTGTAGTTTCCTCCTGCTGAGAGGGGCTCGTAGTTTTAATTGGCCAACTAGAGGAAGATTATGATCTTTTTTCGTTGGGAGGATGTATGTTTTTGCTTTCAGACTGTTCTTTTAGCAGTGGTTGTTTAGAAGTGGTGTTCAGGAAAGTCTTGTGATCCAGAGAAGACTGTAATTCATTCACAAAGAACAGTTTCTTTTGTTGTAAGTTTGGAGTACCAACTGAGTACCTGTTGAGATAACTTTGAGAGTTGAGTTTGAATAAAACGAGTTATTGAGTAGGAAATGCCAGCTGTTCCTGTGTCTATGTTAGCTGTGATTTTCACCATTGTCTGTAAGGGAAGCATGGCAACTTGGGGAGTTCATTTTATACGGGTTGTTGGATAGAGAGAAAGAGGAGGCATTGGAATGGATTTATTTTCTGTAATAATTTTAAAATTAGGTAGTAACATAACTATGGAACAGAGACTCTGAATGTGGACTGGGGGAATTGGGTATAGTTTTTTTTTTTTTGCAGAGAAACTGGAAGGAAGGATGACACTTTCTGTGTAACTTCTTTTTTTGGTTTGGAAGGGAAAGTGACTATATTAGAGCACTTTGATGGGTTCAGATCTGATAGGGGAGTGGTGTCCGTAAAGTTGAAGTAAACAGGGTATGACCAGATGACTTGATTGAGTGAGGGCATAAAAGGTTTAGTTTCGTGTGTGTAATTTGTTAAATTAAGAGATGTAGGTTTGAAAGGTTGAAAGATAAAATGTTAGGAATTATGATTGTGGTGGCCTGAAGTTTAGTGTGTAAAGAGACTTTTTAATTTTCTCTTAAGATTGAGGATGGAAAGGAATATGGAAGTGCTATGGGATATTTGAGGCTTTGGCTAAGGTTTGAGAAATGGTGGAGGTGAATTTAGATTTATTGTTGAATTGTAAAGAATAGGGGATTCGAAAGCAATAATATCTTGGAGTATAATAGAGGCAATAGTGGTAGTTCTCTTGTTTGTAGTAGGAAAGGCTTTAATTTAATTTGAGAAGGTATTTATAACATTTGATTTTAGGTATGTGTTTGAAATTAAGTTGCTAGTTTGTTTTATGAAGAAGTTTTCTAGCCTGGTCAGTTGGAAAGTGTGGGAGGCGAGACTTTGTGGGTTGGAGTGCTGGTAGATTTTATAGGATGACGTAAGTTGATTTAGAAATTCTGAATTTATTCGTGAGAGAGGAAAGAAAGTTTTGAGAAATTGTAGTAAAGTTTGAGAGTTGGGGTGAAATAACTTGTGGAGATAGACGAGGTCACGAGTGGGAGGTTGATTTGTTTTCTTTTACTGTAGCAGTAATAGGAATAGAAATAAGCAGGAGGTGAGAGGTGTCAGGAGATGAGCTTTGGAGAGTAGCCATATGTGCTGTACAGTGGGCTCAGTTGTTATTTTTTGATATAGGTGAGTGGTTAGATTGATGTGAATGGCAATGGATAATGCTTATAATTTAGAAGCTTTTAGAAGTTTGATAATAAAATGAGAGTTAAGAGGTCCTTCTTGTATGTTGGAGAGGCAAGGGAGAAGAGTGTCTAGTGTTTGAAGGTAATCATGAGTGTGTGATAAGTCATAGGGTGTAGGTAAGAGGGATGTAGGATTTAGTGTAGGACATGTGTTAAAAGATAATGATGAGTTAGATAAGAGAGGTTTGAAGGTTAAGAATGTGGCATGGTGGTAGGGTTTGATGATCTTTGTATGTCAAAATATCAAATAGAGAATGAGGGGATAAAGACAGTAGTAGGGGAAGTAAAAGTGAGTTTCTTTGTATTAGAGTAACTGTGGCTGCCAACGTCTTGAGATGAGGGGTTCAATCTTGAACAGTGTGATCTGTTTTGGGAGATAAGTAACTGGAGTAAAGGTGGGGCCTAGTTGATGTTCAAGTATGTCGAGAGAAAATATATGGTGTTTTGTAATATATAGGAGGAAGTGGTAAGAAACATTAGGAAGGTGGAAGACTGGAGCTTTTAATAAAGCATGCTGTAGAGATTTAAAAGAAGTGGAAATGGGTTAGGAGAGGCTTATGAGGGTTATTTCGAGTAGTATTATATAAAGGAGCAGTTAGGAGAGAAAAGTTGGGAATTTATGCTCTGAAGTATCCAGCTAATTCTAAAAAGGAGAGTTTTTGTTTTGTGGTGGGTAAAGGAAAGTTGTGAAGAAGGCTTTTTTGTTTATGGTAATAGTTTTGAAGTTTGGGGATAAAAAGATATTAAGGTACATGACTTTCTGTTGGAATAATTGAACTTTTGAGGGAGAGATCTGATATCTCCTATTTGCAAGGAAATTAAGGAGGGAATAGGTGTTTTGTTTAGAGTCATGTAAGGTGGGATTATAGAGTAGGAGGTTATCAATATACTGAATTAAGGTTGAAGGAGAGGAATTATAGGATTGGAGGTCTCGTGATAATGTTTTGTTAAATAAGTGTGGGTTGTTACGAAATCCCTGGGGGAGTATAGTTTAAGTAAGTTTGGAAGAAGTCTGAGAAGTAGGGTCAGTCCATGTGAAGGCAAATAGGTTCTGGCAATTAGGGTGTAAGGGAATGGAGAAGAAGGCATCTTTGAGGTCTAGTATGGAGAAATAAGTGGTTTAAGGTAGGATGGTTGATAGAAGGGTGTATGGATTAGGGACTACTGGGTGTATAGGAATAAGCGTAGAGTTAATGAGTTTTAGATTTTGTATTAAGTGATAGATGTTACTAGGTTTTTTAATTGCTAGTATGGGAGTATTATATGGTGAGTGGGCAGGTAGTAAAAATCTTGTTTTTTTAGGATATCTTGTATAATAGGTCGGAGTTCCAGGAGACTAGATTGGGAAGTAGATATTGACATTGAGAAGGAAAAATAGAGGGTTTTTTTAGTTTAATAAGAATTGGAGAGTAGGAGGCAAATGAGGGGGATTTAGTATTCCAAATTTTAGGATTTACTTGCTCTGGTGGAATGAGCTAGGGTGATGAGTCTTTGATAGCTTGGGAAAGGATGAGGCAGAGTGAGGCAGAAGGAGATGGGTCAGCATTTATCAATTTAAGATTAAAAGTTAAAATGGTAGTTAGTTTGGAAAGTATGTCATGTCCCAGAAGGAGAACTGGACAGGAAGGCAACATCAAAAAGGAATGTATAAATGAGAAATTGCCAATCATGTAGTGAAAAAAAAGAGTTTGGTGTAGACAGTGGGAAAAACCCTTTACTCTGACAATAGAGGTGGGCGACAGGGAGGTAGGAACTCTTTAAAAACTGAGACACTAGTTTCTGTGTCTAATAGAAAGGTGATCATCCTACCTGCCACCATCAGGGTTACTCTTGGCTCCATAGAGGTAATCTTCATCTGGTGAGAGAAGCCAGAGTCCCGTTAGTCTTTAGAAGAGGCAGGTTCCAAGTCTGTTGTAGGTGCCGTAGGTTGGCTGGCCCCATGTCCTCTCTGGGCCAAGGGGCAGTCAGCTTTCCAGTGACCCTTTCTTTTGCAGAGAGGGTATGGCCCTTGTGGAGGTTTGGGATTGGGGCAACATTTTACCCAGTGGCCCTCTCCACTGCATTTGTAGTATGAGTCAGGTGGTTGAGTCATGAAGCCATCTTTGGCCCCTTTTACTTAGGCAGGTTAGGAATGATGGCCTTAGTGACACTGTAATGTTTTGAGCTAGCATTTGACAAGTTGGGGGTTGAGATTTTTTATTTTCCCTTTGGAAAATATCATCTCGCCCCGTGTAAACCTTAAAGGCTGTGTCTAAGATTACAGCCTGGGGTGTCAGGAGTCTGTGCTCCAAGTGCTTTAGCTTAAATTTGATGTTGGGGTAACTTTGGTTAAAGAAATAAGTTATGAGAATGTTTTTCCCATCTGTTGTTTCAGGATCTAAGTTAGTATACTTAATAAAAGCCTCGGTAAGGCATTGGAGGAAAGCTGAAGGATTCTCAGACTTATCTTGTATGATTTCCTGTAATTTATTATAATTGATAGCCTTTTTGGCAGAAATCTGCAAAGAATGTAGGTAATAAAAATGTCTCTATTTTTTTCTTAGTATTATTATTATAATTCCAATTTGGCTGGGAGTTAGGAACTGTAGTGTTACTTGTAGGATGCTTATTGTTTGATATATGAAATTGATTTGCTGCCTCTTTCACCCTGTCCCACACTCGTTTGCACTTGTCAAAGGTTAGGGTATTGGCTAAAATAATAAAAACATTATGCCAGGTAAGTTGATAGGGTATAGTAATACATTGTTATACGGTGGCACTGTAGGATTATTATATAGAGGAGCTGGAGGGAGAAAGGGGTAAAGAAGTCCAGAAGAGTTTCTTGGAGCAGCCGGAAGTGGACTGAGAGACCATATGGAAGAACTGAGTGCTAGTTGGAGGGGAGGAGTTAGGAGATGAGCTCAGATTGCTTGACGGGGAAGTAGGAGGGACAGAGGGTGGAGGCAACTGTGGTTGAAGGAGAAGTCGTGGAACAAGAATTACTCCCGTTTCAGAACCAGTGGCCTCTCGTCTGCATGGCAGAGGTTTATTTGCCAGGTCGAATAGGTTTGGTTTAGGGAGATAGACAGTAGGAGAGCCCTTTGTTATGAGAATTTTGGAGTCATCCGAACATAAATTAGGCTTGGTTTTAAGACATGAGAAGTCCTGAACCTAGGGGACCTCGCTCCATTTGCCAAGGCGCTTACAATAGTTATATAAGTGTGGAATTAAATAAAGTGGTTAAACCTGGGTAGAGAGTGTCTTAATTCTACCAGGTGGTGTAAGAAGCACTCCAGGGGGAGTTAGGTGGGCTATAATGGCTTGCACCCATGGCGATTCCTCGCAGGAATAAAGCGTGAGTAGAATCACGTGAGGACCAGGACAAAGGGCGAACGTCTTCGCTCCTCTGTTGCTGGCTGAGAAAATGAGAACACAGTCTAGGCCAGTCATCACTGTACTCTAGAGCAGTGTCAGGCCCTTGGGGCCATGGAGAGCTTGAGACCTGGCACCAGGAATTTTCGTGTGAAGGCGTGGAAGCTCTGGGCTAAGCCACATAAGGTTAATGGGAATAGGGAACTCAAGCCTCTAGAAATGGGTGACTTGCCAGGAATGTAAGCAACCCAGCCCACAATTAGGGAAAATTTACTCCCATAGGGGTACTCATCAAGTCTGGATGAGGCTGATGTTGAGTGTTGTGAGTGTTGGTTAGAGCACTTTGGTGAATGGACACAAGCCAAGGCAGTGGTGAATGCCGGGAGTGCAAGGAGAGGATAGGGAGCTCCCAGGAGTTAAAATCCCATGGAAGAGGTGGACGCTAGCCTTGGGAGCATTCCCTAATTACATCCCACTTCTGATGCCAGATGAAGGGGGGGGGCACTCGACCAGCAGAGATCTCACAGACCACCAAGGCTTGTACAAAAGGTTTTTATTGGTGAGGGAAGGATGCTGCAGAGCAGCACCAAGGAGGAGAGAAAAGAAGAGAATGAGAGAGAAAAAGAGAGAGGAGAGAGAGGAAGGGAAAGAGAGAGAGCATGCATGCAAGAGTGAGCTATATAGGTTCAGTTAGGGGAAGTCTTAGAATGGTAATGGGATGGTAGAATAGCCAATAAGGAGTTACTGCTCTGGCCAGAAGAGGCATTAGGGGCAGGCCATAAGTTTGAAATTTTCAGCGGGTAGCTGTAACTTTAAGAGTGAGACAGTTAATGTTGGTCTGTAGAAAGCAGGAGAGGCTTTTCTGGGAGAGGGGCTTTCTCTGGAGCAATTACCTAACACCTTTGAGTGTTAGGGCAGATCTAATGTTGGGGCAGGATCTGTATCCCTTCCCCACTGTAGCTGGCTGTGAATCTCACTGGTTGCTGGTGACAGATTAGCCTGTCTCATGCTTGCTTCTGGGGTCACTATGGGGGCTGGGTAAAGTCCAAAGCTCATGCATCTCTCTTGTGCCTGGAGGTGGGACAGCCCTTCTAGCTGTCTGAGCCAGGCTAGCATTCTCAACTCACTAGCACAGAGGCAAGCAGGTCTTAGCAGCAGGCAATCCATCCAGTAACTAAAGAAAAAAGTGGGATGGGCTATGGTCACAAGGCAACTGAAGCCAAAATTGTTTACTATTCTGCCAGCAGAAGGGGCTGCATAGGAGAATATCTCTAGATGCAGGATAACTGGGTCCCTGGTGGCAGTCTCACATGGGGTGAAAGATTCTGTGGTTCTTTGCTTGCAGAGAGCCTCCTGGGTAAGGGAGGGGTCTCTGTTACCCTTCTATTTAGTTCTGGCCTCTGAGTCTGATCTGCTCCAGTAACTGTCCTCAGTTTTCTCCCCTCCTCTTTCTCATCTTTGTCCTTGTAGTTTGTCTCAGTGGGGTTGCTGAGCACCTTATTTCTTCTCCTTGCAATCTACTCCCCCTCACCCAAAATTTCAACCACTTCAAGTTTACTTCAGTCTAAGGTTCTCCCTTCTGGATGGGACTTTCTGATGAAAGCTGCCTCTAGCCTAGCATCTTGCCCCCACCCTCCCCCATGCATCATTTCTTATAACTTTAATAACACCCCTACAAGGTAAATACTATTAGTGCTCACATTTTAAAGATTAGGAAAAAAGAGGTACAAAAATGTAAAATGATTTGCCCCAGGTCACAAAACTAGTAAATGACAGAACTAGGTTTTGATCTGAGACGCACTGATTCCAGATCCCACTTTCTTTCCCCCTTCCCACCTCAGCATTCTTACTCACTATGGTATTTTGTCTCCTTACCTACCTACAGAGGCATCAAATCAGTTCAGTACCTATACTAATAAGTAAAGTATCTTATTAGAGTACCTTTTCTACTTAAATTGTATTTAAAGTAGATCTAAAATATCTTTAGAGTATCTTTTCTATTTGAATTGAGGAAAACTAATCTAATCTTTCACTCCTACCTTGTCCTCTTTTCTCTTCCCTAAGTGTACTTTTCCCTTTGCAGTTTCTTTCTGTCATTAGTACTCCCTGTCTTTTGACGAGAACTTCTTTCTACTTTCTATTCCTGAACTTGAACACTTGTGTTGACTTTTCTTGATGTCTTAATTTCCTGCTGATATGAATGTGTTTTATAAAAATTGATCAATATTCCTTGTGTGGTTTTATGTGTTTTTAAAGTTAGCACCTATCATTGCCTTTTGTGACTTATATTTTTTAATTGACAAACAATAATTGTACACGTTCATGAGGTGCATACTGATGTTTTGATACATGTAATGTATAGTGATCAGATCAGGGTAATTATTACTATATCTACATTCTCAAACATTTATCATTTCTTTGTGTTGGGAGCATTCAATATCCATCTTCCAACTATTTGACACTATATACTGTTGTTAACTACATTCATCTTACAGTGGTATAGTACACCAGAACTTATTCCTCCTATCTGGCTATAATTTTTTTATTCTAGACAATAAGTCTCTTTCTATCCCCACTTCCCTCTACCTGTCCCAGCCTTTAGTATCCTCTGTTCTACTTTTTACTTCTATGAGATGAGCTATTTTTTTAGTTTCCACGTGCAAGTGAGAACACTCAGTGTTTAACTTTATGTCCCTGGCTTATTTTACTTAACATAATGCCCTCCAATTTTATCTAGGTTATCTTAAATCACAGGATTTCATTCTTTTGGGGGGCTTAATAATTTTCTATGGTGTATACATACCACCTTTATTGCCTATTGCACTTCTTACTACCTGGCACTATACAACTTTTCTTATGAATGAACCTATGAACATATTACCCATAACCTTTTCCAATTTTAGACATGTGGGTCAGATGGAAGTTTTTCACAAGGTGCTGAAATAAGCATCTGTGCACACAAACACCTGTTGTATCTAAAAATAAACATTAGCATTCCACATTCTATGCCACATCTCAGTTTATTTAGAGTACTTAATCAATAGAGCTATATTGTACCTGATTCTTCCCTTGGTGGTTGGTAAATACACTATTATAAATCTATGTAAGGAATTTCTTAGCTGAATACCTAAGGAGCATCAAGTCAAACATTGAATCCATATGTTTATCTAGCTGAATAATCCCCATCTGGGCAGTCAGCTAGAGGTCATATGAAAGGTCCTCCTATTTAAAAATCTCTACTTTTAAGGTAAACATATAGAGCTACTCCTAAATCATAGTCTAGACACTACTTTGCAGCATATATAAAAGCCATGTTTTCAGTATATCATAGTGGCTCCAGTAACTCTCTTCAGCTCTCTCCCCTCCTCTTATAGTTATAAGCTTTGACAATATGTTTGAATTTTAATTCTGGCTTTACCACTTAATGACTGTGACCTTGGTCAAGACATTTTATATTCCTAGACCTTAGTTTTCTCACCTATAGATAGTGATAATAGCAGTGTCTATAAGTTCACCTGATCTTTAAATGACATACTGTATGCAAAGTACTCATGCATTATTTGGTATGTAGTAAGCAACCGGTAAATGGTAGTTATCAGCTACCATACAACCTCTCAGTTCTGCAAAAGTACTGTACCTTATAGATTTATGAAAAGGAGCATAGATAGGCCTGAGAGCAACTTGTATGCCATCAATAGCTACAAAGAAAATCTTAGGTCTCTCCTAAGGTAAAAGAAAAAACTGAAGCTACTGTGTTCAGTAGAATGGTCTAGTCCCATTCAAGTTGATTTCAGAATAGATAAGCATACATTTTGGCATTTAAATAAAAATCAAGAGGAGGAAATTATAAGAGTGAGTACAAATGACAAAATGCTCTTAATTTTCCTTGTAATGAAGCAGAATCAAAGTGGATCATTAAAGTCTTTCACTGAGAAATCAAGTAGTTCTCATATTAACACATGCAAAACAATGACAACTTTGGCATGATTTTAGAATGAAAATGTGAATGGCAAAATTTGAATGCCAAGGAAAAAAATCAGTTGCCTCATTTTTTCATTGTTAATGTTTTTCCTTTGTCTACTGAATTCTTGAGTTATTTTATTTAAATTCAATGTTTGCATGTAACGTTGCCTGTGTTTGTCATTCTTCAATAAAAATGGTTCAGCAAAACAAAACCAAAATCTAGTAATTATGGTTGTAGCTACAATGTTTGTTAAGACTCATAAGCAGACAATAGAAATGGTTGCTTAATCATTGAAATTCAAAAGAAAAAAATTTCCCCATTACCCTTTTGTTGAACCTGACCCAGTGAAATATAATTTCAGCTGAATGAGCCAATATATATGTGTGTCTCTTTTTAAAATATTTTTAAAGGTGCAAAATAGATTTTCCAAAGCAAGTTTGGCACTGATGAGTTTTCTTTATTGGTAAATACTGTCTACCAGCCTCCAGGTGCCAATGCACAAGACAGGTGAAAACATAATAGTAAGTGGTGTGATAACAGCTCCCTCACCATACTTTATTAATTCCAAGATGCACTTGTGTAGGTGTTAAGTACTTTCTTGTGCCTCTTACTAAAATATTTTAGGATATTTTGAACAGATATACCTCAGAGGTGATAAAGAAACCAGCTGTAATTTACTGAAATATAATGCAATGGCAGTCTATGTATTGGGGAATCATTAAAGAACCCCATAAATGTGACTCATAACTTCATAGACTTTACAGTCTGGTAGATGTGGATAATAAAAAAGTAAAAAAATAAATACAATTATTCTAAGCTGTGAATAATGCAATGAAGAAAATATACTAAGGGGCCCATTGCGACAACTTCCTAAGGGAGAAGAAATGTTCCTAGGAAAGACTGAGTCCACTGGAGAAATTTTCTGGTTTCATCACCTCAAGGATGACTTGACCACCTTGAGGCATGAAAATTAATGGCCCTTGGAAGTTTAGCCCTGCTACTGTACCTACTTATAGCATTTAATTTACCTAAGAAAAACTTACAAAAATGACAAAACAATATGTCAACATGTCCTCATTTATTACATATGACTCATGCAAAAGAATAAGCTTAGAGCTTTTCTTTCAGGATGGTTGCTGTTTAATTTCACAAAACATTCTCTTATTCCCACCTCATAGGGAAAAAAAAACATAAATAAAGGTACCAATCTGCAATAACTCAAATCATTAATCATGTTCACTCATGCCTCCCACATTTCTTCCATTTCTTTCAAAATAGAAACAGTCTAGAGTATGTAAATCTTTCTTCTTCCAGTTATTTCACATTTCACTAATCATTTCTATTGCTGGACTTTGTTTTTAATTTATTCTTTTCATTTTTTTGAAGGAATACTGAATAAGAATTAAAACTTCCCAAGCTATTACCTTACTTTCTGCAGCAGAAGAGTCTTTATTACATTGCTGACAGGATTCCATGAAAATGATAGAGTGTAATCATTCATGTTATTAACCAGTCCTGGATCCAGCCAGCACAGCACAAAGGAACAGAGGAAGTCTTGAGTAGGTAATGCATCTGTTTGGCTGCTATAAGGAATGGAACTTCTGAAAGACCTTGCCCTTGTTGTACCTGTTGCTATTGTCAATAACAGCCTTGATTTCAAAGGACTGTTTGTTGTGGTGGTGGTGTTTTGATTCTTGGTGCAGTAAAATGATCAAATTCTGACAAATACATGATGTTATATAAAACGATGGTAATTTATCAACTTCAGGCACATTTCCTGGCATTCACGCAAGGTCATTGCCACAGATCAAGCCCTTCTCTGATCTCCTCTGAACTCTGTCAAAAACAGGGACCATGTTGTTTATCACCATCATTCCAGGAAAGTACAGCTTTTTCTCAGTCTTCTCCTCCCACCTTTATACCAAAGTGGTTTATTGCTGCTATTGTTTATACCATAGCAAGTCAATAGCTTCTTGTCGGAAAAAGCTGCAGTAACTGATAGAAAGGCTAAGGGAACCAAGGAACTACATAAAAAAAGAGAAAAACTATATTAAAAAAAGTTAGTGTCTCTTCCACTAACTTTTGGGATATAGAAAATGACAGATCTCTCTCTGAGGAATCCAAGAAATATGGCTGTCAGAGTACATTCTTCCTTTCCCCTTTTCAAAATTATTTGAGATTTGAAAAGTATAGACACCAAGCATGGTGACTCAAGCCTAACATCCCAGGATTTTAGGAGACTGAGGCAGGACTATCATGGGTCCAGGAGTTGAAGACTAGCCTGGGCAACTAAGTGAGACTCCATCTCTTTAAAAAACTTAAAAATTGTCCACCTATGTTAGTGCACCCTATTTAGGAGGCTTAGGAGGGAAGATCACTTAATCCCAGGAGTTCAAGGCTGCACTGAGCTATGACTGTACCACTCACTGCACTCCACCCTGAGCAAAAGAGTGAGATTTTATCTCAAAGAAATAAAGAAAAAGGAAAGCATTGCCAGAATAATGCCTCATTTATACATGAACAATTATAAACTGATAACTCATGTTGTCTTGTTGTTTTCTTTTCATTGTTGTTCTTTAAAAAGAAATTAAACAGAGAGATATTCTTCAAAATGTGTCTGGAAATAGATATGGATCTCTAAGGATAGATATAAAAGAAAAGGGTTTATTCAATGGGATTTCTAAACTATAGGGCAAGTTCTGACATTTCAGCAAGGAGCTATTAAACTCCAACTGTGTGCTCAATAAGTTGGTCTTTGAGTAATGTGTTCTTAACAGCCTTCCTTAATCTTTGTTTCTTCATCTATACAAGAGCGTGGGGAATACCATTGGTTCCAGTTTCTTGCAGTATACTAAATTCCTATACTGTTTGGTACTGAAAGCAAGTTGAAATTATATTTCTCACATAAACTATCCACTGGGGTTTATGTATACCATGAAGATTCTAGAATTCTTCCTTAACAGTGTCATTGGTTATAGAGAGAGTACTATTTGAACTACACTGGTAAATGGTATTCTCTATATTCATATTCCAAATAAATATAAGCATCTGCCCCAGGTAAAAAGCCAATTAATCAGCCACTCCCCTTATGTAATCAGACCCTGTTGAACATGTCCTAAGAATCAATGCAGGAAAGACATGTTTCTCATTTCAATTCACATAATATTCATCAAATTATGAAGTGGATAATGTAAGGAAGATCTAGAAGAGGCTCCTTTTTGGCTTTCTGATAATGCGTGTGCTTTTATGAAGAGCTGAACAGCATGCCAGCCTAAGAATACAAGAAACAGGGAAGCTCTGAATGGTGTTTTGAAAGCCTCTCCTTTTAACCAAAAAGCCAAATTGATGAAAAAGAGAAATGTAGGGACACATGCCTACTAGGATATTAATAAAATCACCCAACAAACGGCAGAAACAAATTTCACAGGAAGCTGAAATCAAGGGATTAACAACCTTGTCTATCTGCACATGGACTTATAATGCAAAACAGTTTCTGACAAACTAATCAAGTATTTAGGTTGATAAAGAGGTCATCAAAGAAGTGACTTGGGAAAGCCCTTCCCCAAGTCACTCCAAAGAAATGAATAAAATAATAAGAATATTTCATATTGTTTGAATAAAATTTCTTAATAGAAGATGGCGACAGAGTAACAGCTTCCTTGCAACTGGGCCCAGTGAGACTGGAGAGAGAAGACTCCAAGCATCTCTGGCTGGTGGGATCTGCCGAAAAACATCCCTTTGGGGACACAGGGAGTCAGCAAGAGACTTCTGGACCCCATGAGGAGGACAAAAGCATTGGAGAACTGGCAAGTGTTTGCATGTGTTCGTTCAGTCTAATCCTGCCAGCAGCTGTAAGTACAGCAGCAGTGACATTGCGAACTGGAAAGGCCTTACCTGTGAGCTGTTTTGTTCTTTTTGGACTTGGCACTCAGTTGAACTACCTTGAGAGGACTTGGGAAAGAGTGCAGAGGACTTTAAGTGTTGTCTAGGGCCCTGGACTGCACAGCTGAGCCAGACAGAGCTAATAGTCTTAGGCTGCGGGGCACATGGAGCCATTGTGGGAAAATTGCCCCAGCAAGCACTGCCCTCAGGGTTGCAGAGCAAGGATCCTGCAAAAGACCTTGGGAGAATAATCTAGTTACTGAGCAGCCTAAAGGTGGGAACTGAGACGAATTACAGCCGTGGCCCTCAAGGGCATAGAGTGAGACCGGTTTTGGGACACTGGGTAAGTGAGCAGCCACTTCAGGAGCGATCTCAGTGATAAATGCTTTCCTGGGAAAGCTTCTGCTTAGCCAATTTTAACAGTTTAAAGTGCCTTTTAAGCAAGCTGAAGAGAGATTTAGGTTCTCCACCCTACGTGGTTTGAGAAATCAGCAGAGACCTCCAGTCGCCAGCTTGTATAGCCATATCAGCATTGTGATTAACATCTCATACCCCGGAAGGTCATCTGTTGCCCAGGCAATATTCAGCAATATATATATATATATATATATATATATATATACACACTATAATATATATATATATTGCTTTGTTTTTGGTGTTTTCTCTTTTTTTTAATTTCAACATTTTCCCTGTAGATTTTTCTTTTGTTTTCTTTCTTTACTTCCTTCATTTTTCTAGTTTAAATACAATTTTCCATTGTTTCCTTCCTTAACAAGTAGAACTTAATTTTTACTAGTGTTTCTACCTCTATTATTTGTTTTTTTTCCTGCCAATTTTATTCCATGAAGTTTTCTGTTTGCTTGTTTTGGTTTTATTTATAGCATTTTTATCTTTCCTCTCTACTTGGTGGAGGTGGGGCACTGTCTCTGAACAGGCTGGCAAAGAGCTGCTGACTTCATGGGCACCACCCAACCTGGCACCCCAAGAGGTTGGGGGTTTTTAAGGTTGGGTCAAAGCATCCCTACCATACACCTATATTGCTCCTGTGTCCCTCTTTTTGTGCCTCTCTTCTTGTTTTTCAATATTCCCTTTTACTCACCCCCCCTTCTTTGACTTTTTTCTTCTTTCTTTTTTTCTTTTTTCCATTCTTGCTCTTCAATCATATCCTTCTGGGCCTGTACCAAAATGACTCATCAAAAGGCATGGTAACTTTTGATGGTAACTTAAAGAGCAAGAGGAAGTGAGGCATGGTAACTTAAAGAGCAAGAGGAAGTGAAAGAAAAATTAGGACAAGAAAACAGGTAAAAGAAAACACTCAGGAGGAAGAATCAGCAGAAAATCCTGGCAAAATGAAAAACCAGTCCAGAGCAACCACACCCCCCAAGGGACTGTGAGATAGATACTTCAGAGGATTCTACCTATAAAGAAATGTTAGAAACAGAATTTAGAATATAGATGATGAAAACAATGAAGGAAATTATGGAAACAATAAAGGAAACTGCTGATGAAATGAAATATAACCAAAAAGAAATCCAAAATGCAATCAAATAAGAGATGAACAATATGAAAAATATAGAAAGACTATAGCAGAGCTGAAACAATGGAAGCAGTCAATTAGGGAACTTAAAGATGCAATAGAAAGTATCAACAACAGATTAGAGCATGCAAAAGAAAGAATCTCAGACGTAGAGGACAAAGCTTTTGAGATAACTCAGATAGTTAAAGAGGCAGAAAAGAGAGAGAATGCAGAACGTTCACTGACAGAATTATGGGACTTTATGAAGCATTCAAACATACAAGTGATAGGTATCCCAGAAGGAGAAGAATACCCCAGGGGAATAAAAGCCATACTAGATAATATTATAAATAAAAATTTCCCAAATATCACCAAAGATTCTGACACACTCCTTTCAGAGGGATATTGGACCCCAGGTCCTCTCAACTCTAACAGAGCTTCTCCAAGACACATTATGATGAACCTGTCATAATGATTCTTCAAGCTGCCAGGAGTAGGTGCCAGTTGACCTACAGGGCCAAATCCATCAGGGTGACAGCAGACTTCTCTAATGACACTTTTCAAGCAAAAAAACAAGAATTATCTACCTTTAATCTACTTAAAGAGAATGATTTCCAGCCCAGAATTATATATCCTTCTAAGGTAAACTTTAAAATTGACAGAGAAATCAAATCACTTAATGATATACAAACATTGAGGAAATTCACCACAACAAGACCAGCTCTACAAGAAATACTTCAACCTATTTTACACACTGACCATCACAATGGAGCAACAGCAAAGTAAGAACTCGGAAATTAAAGCACAGAACCTAACTTCCACAATGATGCAAAAGATAAAACTATGCAATGGAGTCTCACAAAATAAGATGAATAGAACACTGCCACACTTATCAATTATCTCAATAAATGTTAATGGCTTGAATTCCTCACTGAAGAAACATAGATTGGCTGACTGGATTAAAAAACACAAGCCATCCATTTGCTGTCTGCAGAAAACACATCTGGCTTCAAAAGACAAATTAAAACTCTGAGTCAAGGGTTGGAAGACAATTTTTCAGGCAAATGGAATTCAGAAGAAAAGAGGAGTTGCAATCTTATTTTCAGATACATGTGGATTTAAAGCAACTAATGTCAAAAAAGACAAAGAGGGTCACTTTATATTGGTCAAGGGAAAAATACAAGAAGATTCTTCGATTCTAAATATTTAGGCATCCAATTTAAATGCTCCCAGATTCTTGAAACAGACCTTACTCAATATGATATCTGATAATACCATCATAACAGGGGACTTTAACACTCTTCTTACAGAGCTGGACAGATCCTCTAAACAGAAATTAAGCAAAGATATAAGAGATTTAAATGAGACCCTGGAACAACTGTGCTTGATAGACACATATAGAATACTCCACCCAAAGATAAAGAATATATATTCTTCTCATCACTCCATGAAACATTGTCCAAAATTGATCATATCCTAGGACACAAAACAAACCTCAACAGAATCAAAAGAATTGAAATTTTACCTTGTATCTTCTCAGACCACAAGGCACTAAAAGTGGAACTCAACTCCAACAAAAATGTTCAACCCCACACAAAGGCATGGAATTAAACAACCTTCTGTTGAATGACAGATGGGTGCAGGAAGAAATAGAAAAGGAAATCTTTATCTTCTTTAAACAATGAAAGAGTTTATTAACTTCCACAGCAATGAAGACACAAGCTCCCAAAACCTGTGGGATACTGCAAAAGCAGATCTGAGAGGAAAATTTATCACTTAGAAGCCTACATTCAAAAAACAGAAATAGAGTGTATCAACAAACTCACAAGCCATCTTATGAAATTGGAAAAAGAACAGTCTAAGCCTAAACACAACAGCAGAAAATAAATATTCAAAATTAAATCAGAGATCAATGAAATTGAAAACAAAAGAATCATTCAGAAAATTAATGAAACAAGGAGTTGATTTTTTTGAAAAAATAAATAAAATAAATAAACCTTTGGTCAGACCATCAAGAAATAGAAAAGTAAAATCTCTAGTAACATCAATCAGAAATGATAAAGGGGAAATAATAATGATGCCACAGAGATACAAGAGATCATCTATGAATACTACCAGAAACTCTATGCCCAGAAATTTTGACAATGTGAAGGAAATGGATCAATATTTGGAATCACACCTTGTCCCTAGACTTAGCCAAGAAGAAATAGATCTCCTGAACAGACCAATTTCAATCAATTTTTGATTGAAAATCAGTTTCAAGCACTGAGATCAAAGAAACAATTTCAAGCACTGAGATCAAAGAAGGAAGGAAGGAAAAGAAAGAAAGAAAGAGAGAGAGAGAAGGAAAAGAAATTTATTAGGCTAACGGTAGACTTCTCAACAAACCAGGAAGGACTGAGAACCCATGTTTAGTCTTCTTAAATAGAACAACTGACTATCTACCCAGAAAAACAAAAATAATTTTGCCACAAGGACATTTGCAGCAGAATATTTATTTTGGCTCAATTCAGACATGCCAAGTCATGGAAGCAACCCAATGCCCATCAACCCATGAATGGATCAACAAATTGTGGTATAGGTATACCATGGAATACTATGCAGCCATAAAAATATGGAGACTTTACATCTTTTATGTTTACCTGGATGGAGTTGGAATACATTCTTCTTAGTAAAGTATCTCAAGAATGGGGGGGGGAAATGTATCTAATATACTCAATACTATTATGAAACCAATATAAAAACACTCATACAAATGATAAAACACAAATATAGTCTGGCAGGGGGTAGAGGAGAGGAAGGAGATGGGAGGGGAGGAAGGAGGGTGATTTGTGGGAGGAGGGAGGGAATTTGGTGGGACTCAGCTAATGTGCACAATGCACATTTCTTTCTTTCTTTCTTTCTTTCTTTCTTTCTTTCTTTCTTTCTTTCTTTCTTTCTTTCTTTCTTTCTTTCTTTCTTTCTTTTTTTAGACAGAGTCTCACTATGTCGCCCTTGGTACTGCCATGGCATCACAGCTCACAGCAACCTCAAACTCTTGGGCTTAAGAGATTCTCTTGCCTCAGCATCCTAAGTAGCTGAGACTACAGGCACCTGCCACAATGCCAGGCTTCAAGGGTATATTTCAAACTAACTAAGAGTAAATTATAAATGTCTTACCACAAAAAAATAAGTAAGTGAGGTTATGGTTATGTTGATCCGTTTGATTTAAGCATTCCACATTGTATATCAAATCATCACATTGTACCCTATAAAAGTATAGAATTATAATTTTAATTAAAAATTAAATTAAAAAAGAATTCTGTATCCAGCAAAATTAAATTTGATAATTTATAGAGAAATAATTTTCCAGACAGTCAAACCCTATATGAATTTGTTGCTATGAGGCCTGACCTACAGAAAATACTCAAAGCCACATTACACATACAACAGCATAATAGATACCCACCAGTGTAAAAATATCTGAAAGTTAAAGATCACAACTCTTATGAAACCTTATCACAAAAGGGAAAAAAAAACAAAAAAATTGATCAAAATAATGAGCAGAACATCCCACATGTCAATACCAACAGTGAATGTGGACAGTCTCAATGTCTCATTTGGGAATATAAACAAATATAGTTCTTTCAGAAAAATCTATGGAGAATATTCAAAGAGCTAAAAGTAGACCTTCCATTTGATCACACAGTTCTATTACTAGCTATCTATCCAGAAGAAGAAAAAATCATTTTATCATAGTGACATATACACTTTAATGTTTGTAGCAGCTAAATTGACAGTCACAAAGATGTGGAAATAGCCCAAGTGCCCATCAACTTGTGAGTGGATTAATTATCAGTGGAATACTTATACCATGGAATAGAATTCAGCCATAAAAATGATTAGGACTTTTCATCTTTTGTATTTACCTGATACAAAAGTGTCTCAAGAATGGAAAAGTTAACATCCCATGTACTCAATACTGTGTTAAAACTAGTAAATCAACAATAGGCCCACATCAGATAAAAACACAATTAAATTCAGGAAGAGGAGATTGGTAAGTTCCCAACTATAGGATACAATCTAGGGGTATATGGAACATTTCCTGGGTGAGGGACTCAACTGAAACTCAGAATTTGGACTTTACAAACACAAACAATGTAATCTAATTATATCTACCCTCATATTAACCCAAAAGTATAAAAGGAAACATTGGACATAAATGGGACTCAAAAAGTAATGGACCTAATAGAACTTTATAGAACATTGTCATCCAAAAACTACGGAACATGCACTCTTCTCATCAACACACTAGACATTTTCCAAGATTGACACATACTATTCTACAAAACAAGTCCCAGAAAATTAAAAAAAATCAAAATCATACCATATAAATTCTGAGACTATGGTGGAATAAAACTACAAGTAAATTCAAAGAGGAATACTCAAATTTATACACAAAGTCATAGTAAAATTAAACAACTTGCTTCTGACTGATCCTTGGGCCAATGATGAGATTAAAATGTAAATCAAAGATTATTTCAACTAAACAACAAAGGAGACACAAGCTTTCAAAGTCTACAGGATACAATGAAGCAGCCTTTAGGGGAAAATTCCTAGCCTTAAATGATTACATCAAAAGACAGAAAGCTCACAAATTAACATTACCTGATGTCACATCTCAAGGAACTAGAAAAAGATGAGCAAACCAAACCCAAAGTCAGCAGCACAGAGGAAAAAACAAATCTCAGAACAGAGCTAAATTAAACAGAAAAAAAAAAATACAAAGCATCAATGAAACAGAAAGTTAGTTCTTTGAAAAGATAAACAAAATTGAGAAACCACTAGCAAGATTAACTAGAAATATAAAAGAAAAGACTCAAATGAACTTATCCAAAAGTGAAAAAGGAAGCATAACAACTGACACCACAGAAATTAAGTATATTATCCATCAATACTATAAAAACCTCTACACACACAAACTAGAAAATATAGAGGAAACAGAAAAATTCCTGGAAAACACAACCTCCCCAAGACTCAATCAGGAAGAAATAGAAAGCCTGAGCAGACCAATAATGACTGAAGAGACTGAAACAGTAATTAAAAATCCCCCCCCATGGGCGGCGCCTGTGGCTCAGTGAGTAGGGCGCCGGCCCCATATGCTGAGGGTGGCGGGTTCAAACCCAGCCCCGGCCAAACTGCAACAAAAAAATAGCCGGGTGTTGTGGCGGGCGCCTGTAGTCCCAGCTGCTTGGGAGGCTGAGGCAAGAGAATCGCGTAAGCCCAAGAGTTAGAGGTTGCTGTGAGCCGTGTGACGTCATGGCACTCTACCCAAGGGCGGTACAATGAGACTCTGTCTCTAAAAAAAAAAAAAAAAATCCCCCCAAAACAACAACAAATCCATGAACCAGATTAATTTATAGTGAATTCTACCAGACCTACAAAGAAGGACTGGAGCCTGTGCTACAGAGGTTATTCCAAAGCATCAAAAAGTAGGGAATACTCCCTAACTCATTTTATGTAGCCAGTATCGCCTTAATTCCATAGTCAGGAAAGGACACACACACACACACACACACACACACACACACACACACACACACACACACAGCTATAGACAAATACCTCTTATGAATGTAGATGAAAAAATACTCAACAAAAATAATAGCAAAAAAAAAGAAGTTCAACAGCACATCAAAAGATAATTCACCATAATCAAGTGGGATTCATTCCAGGGGCTCAGATATACTTTAAGATACACAAATCAATAACCATGATTCACCACATAGACAGAAGCAACACCAAAAACCATATGCTCATCTCAAAAAATGCAGAAGCACTCAGTAAAATCTAGCACCCTTTCAAGATAAAACCCCCAATAGCTGTGAGATAGTACTCAGCCCTAAAGAACAAAGGAGACTTCTCATTGCTACCTGAAAAGATTTGGAGAACATTCTCCTAAGTAAAGTATCACAAAAATGGTAAAAACAAGCACCCAATGTATGCAATGTTAATATGAAACTATGCTTTGTCAGATTCATAACATGATAAAATCTTTTCCCATTCTAAAGGTTGTCTAGTTTTAATTGTCATGTCCTTAGCTGTGCAGAAGCTTTTCTTTTTTTTATTTTATTTATTTATTTATTATTATATCATAAACACATAGATCATGTACATATTGACATACTTGTGGGGTAAAAGTGATGATTTCATATAGAATTAGGAATGCTTACATCACACGGGTTAATATATACCTCATCTCATTTACTTAATTATTGTGTTAAGACATTTATACTCTATACTAATACATCTGACATGTAACCTTGCACTATGCACTCTAGGTGTGATCCTACTATTCACCTTCCCTTGATCTGAGCTCCCCCCTCCCTCCCATCCCCCTCCTCTCCCTCCTACATCCTGGGCCATAGTTGTGATCTATTCTTCATATGAAAGTGTGAGTGATTGTAAATTGATTTCATAATAGTACTGAGTACATTGGATATTTTTTCTTCCATTCTTGAGATACTTTACTAAGTAGGATATGTTCCAGCTCCATCCATATAGATGCAAAAGAGGTCAATTCTTCATCTTTTTTAAGGCTGCATAATAGTCCATGGCATACATATACCACAATTTATCAATCCATTCAAGGGTGGATGGGCACTTGGGCTTCTTCCATGACTTAGCTATTATGAACTGAGTTGCCATGAACAATCTGGTGCAAATATCTTTCTTATAAAGTGATTTTTGGTCTTTTGGATATACACCTAGGAGAGGAATTGCAGGATCAAATGGCAGGTCTACTTTTAGATACCTGAGTATTCTCCATACTTCTTTCCAAAAGGGATGTATTAGCTTGCACTCCCACCAGCAGTGCAGAAGTGTTTCCTTTTCTCCACATCCACTCCAACATCTGTAGTTTTGGGATTTTGTTTATGTGAGCCACTCTTACTGGAGTTAGATGATATCTCAAAGTGGTTTTCATTTGCATTTCTCTGATGATTAAAGATGATGAGCATTTTTTCATGTGTCTATAGGCACCTATCTTCTTCAGAGAGGCTTCTGTTCAAGTCCCTTGCCCACAATGAAATGGGATTACTTGTTCTTTTCTTATTAATAAGTTTGAGTTCTCTGTGGATTCTGGTTATGAAACCTTTGTCAGAAGCATAAACTGCAAATATCCTCTCCCATTCTGAGGGCTGTCTCTTGCTTTGCTTACTGTGTTCTTGGCTGTGCAGAAGCTTTTTAGTTTGATCACATCCCAGTAATGTATTTTTGGTGTTGCTTCAATTGCCCGGGTGGGGTCCTCCTCATAAAGTATTCTCCCAGGCCAATTTCTTCAAGTGTTTCTCCTGCACTCTCTCCAAGAATCTTTATAATTCATTTAATTAAGTCCCATTTGTTTATTTTTGTTGTTGTGATTGCCACTGAAGACTTCTTCATAAAACCTTTCCTCAGACCAACATCATCAGGAGTTTTTTACACACTTTTTTCCAGGAGTTTTATTGTTTCATGTCTTAGATTTAAATATTTTATCCATCTTGAGTCAAATTTTGTAAGTGGGAAAAGGTGAAGGTTCAGTTTCAGTGTTTTACATGTGGTTATTCAATTCTTCCAGCATTACTGTATTTAATATGGGTTCTTTTCCCCAATGTATGCTTTGCTGTGGTTTATCAAGGATCAGATGGTGATATGCAGCTGGTTTCATCTGTTGGTTTTCTGTTTGGTTCCATATGTCTATGTCTCTATTTTTGTTCCAATATCATGGTTTTTTTGTTTGTTTGTTTGTTTGTTTGTTTGTTTTTATCACCATGGGCTTTTAACATAACCTGAAGTCTGGTAGAATGCCTCCAGCTTTATTTTTTATTATTAAGAATTGTGTTGGCTCTATGGCGTTTTATCTAGTTCTATACAAAACAACTATTTTTTTCCATATCCTTAAAGTATGATGTTCATACTTTAATGGAGATTTCATTAATCTGTAGATTGCTTTGGGTAGAGTAGACATTTTAACAATTTTGATCCTTCCTAGCCAAAAGCATGATATGTTCTTCCATTTGTTAATCTCTTCTGCTATTTCTTTTGTTAGACTTTCATAATTCTCTTTGTAGAAATACTTCACCTCTTTTGTTAGGTATATTCCCAGGTACTACATTTTCTTTGAAAATACTGTGAAGGAAATTGTGTCCTTGATTTTCTTCTCAATTTCTTCTTGGCTGTTATTGGCTGTTATTGGCTACAAAAGCTACTGATTTTTGGATATTGATTTTATACCCTATGACATAACTGTATTTCTCAATCACTATAGGGAGTCTTGCGGTTGAGTCTCTGGAGTTTAAGAGAACTCTAATTAATCAAAAACAAACAATCCCACCTATCACTGGGCAAGAGACATGAACTGATCCTTCTCTGAGAAAGACAGACTAATGGCTAACAAACATCTGAAAAAAAATGCTCATCTTCCCTAGTCATCAGAGAAATGAAATCAAAATAACCCTGAGATATCACTTAACCCTAATGAGAATAGCTCACACCACAAAGTCCCAAAGTTATAGATGTGAAAGAAGGGAACACTTTTTCTTTGTTGATGGGACTGCAAACTAATACAACCTTTATGGAAAGAAATATAGAGAATCCTGAAAGAACCATCCACTTGAATTAGACCACACATTTGATCCCTCAATCTGACTACTAGGCATCTACCAAAAAGAGAAAAAATATTTTATCATAAGGACATTTGCACAGTGTCCTTATGTTTGTCACATATGTACTTATGTTTGTTTATCACATCTCAATTTACAACTGACAAGATGTGGTAACAACCTAAAAGTCCACCAACCCAGAAATGGATTAACAAACTGTGGTATATGTAGAACATGGAATACTACTGTTCAGTCATAAAAAGACTTTACGTCTTTTGTATTAACCTGGATGGAGTTGAAATACATTCTTCTTAGTAAAGTATCCCAAGAATTGAAAAGAAATTATCCAATGTTTTCAATACTAATATGAAACCAGTAGATGATCTAATACAAACCCACATAAGAGAAAAACTCAATTTAAGTCAAGTTGAGGAGAGAGGGAATGATGTGAGAGGAGAGGGGAGGCAGGAGGGGGATTGGTGTGCTCCCACTTAATGAGCACAATATAAGGGGACATACCACACCTCTTGGTTGCAGGACACAAATACATGAGGGACTCTACCTAACAAATGAAAACATTGTCACCTAATTGTGTGTATCCTCACATTAACCTGAAATGAAAAAAAAGCACTTAAAGTAGATCTATAATTTGATTCAGCAATGCCATGACTGGGTACATATGCAAAGGAAAAAAAGTCCATTTTATAAAAGGACACCTGCACTCAAATATTTATAGCAGCACAATTCACAATTGCAAAGACATGGAAACAGTCCAAGTATCCACCAATGTATGAATTAATTAATAAAATGTGGTATATACATACCATGGAGCACGGCTCAATCATAAAAAATAATGGTGATCTTCTGTCTTTTGTGGCAACCTGGATGGAACTTGAAGACATTTTTCTGAATGAAATATCACAAGAATGGAGAAACAAACACTATATTCAATACAAAGTTTAAACTGATTGATTAACACTTAAGTGCACATATGGAAGCAAATCTCAATGACAATCAAACCAGGTGGGAGAGGAGATGAGTAAATTCACACCTATTTGGTAGAGTGCACACTTGCACACTATCTGGGTGAAGGGCACACTTATAATTTTGACTAAATCTGTACAAAAACAATGTATGTAAATAAAATATGTGTACATGCCCCCCAAATATATATATATATGTGTGTGTGTGTGTGTATATATATGTGAAGCTAACAGATATATAATAACACAACCATGCAAGAGAAAAAAACACATATAAATTCCAAATTATGGAGGGAAGAGGGTGTAATAAGATCTTGCTTCTCAGGTAAGGGTATATGGCACACCTTCCAGGTGAATTGCAACTTTAGGTTTACGTAACAAGTGCAAACAATATAACCTAATTGTATTAATCTGAAATTAATAATCTAATTAATCTAAAATTTAAAAAAAAAATTAATCTAATCAACATTAATCTAATTAATCTAAAATTGAGAAAAACTCAATTTAAGTCAATGATAACAAACTAGGCACAGAAGGAACATACCTCAAAATTATAAAAAAATATTTATGACAAACTCACAACCAACATCATACTGATGGGGAAAGGTTGAAACAATTAATCTGAAGAACTGTAACAAAACAACAGTACCCATTTCTACTCAATATAGCATTAGAAGTCCTAGCCAAAGCAATCAGGCAACAGTAAGAAATAAAGGGCATCCAAATTGGAAAATAGGAGGTCAAATTATCCCTGTTAACTGATGATATGTTGTTATATCTAAAAAAACCAAATGACTCCTAGAATTTATAACTCAATTCACCAAAGTCTCATGTTATAAAATCAGTGTTCAAAAACCAGTAGCATTTCTGCATACTAACAATAGTGAAAACAAGAGTCAAATCAAGGATTCACTAATATTTGTGTTAGCTGCAGAAATATAATACCTAGAAATATACTGAATGAATAAGGTGAAAGATCTGTACAAGGAGAACTATAAAGCAAATCTGCAAGTAAAAAATGAACAACCCCATTAAAAATGGGAAAATGAACAACCCCATTAAAAGTGAGCAAAAGAGCTTTTGCACAGCTCAGAGTACCACAAACAGAGCCAACAGATAGCCCTCTGAATGGGAGAAGATTTTTGCATGTTATGAATCTGACAAAGGCCTGATAACTGGAATCTACAGAGAACTTCTATTAAATGATAAGAAAAGTACAAACAACTCTCTCTATGAGTGGGCAGGAGGTTTCAACAAAAAACTTCTCTGACGATGACAGATGAATGGCTACCAGAAACATGAAAGAATGCTCATCATCTTTAATCATCAGAGAACTGCAAATCAAAACCACTCTAAGATATCTAAAACCCCAGAAAGATTAGCCCACATCACAAAGTCCGAAAACACCAGATGCTGGCATGGATGTGGAGAGAAGAGAACACTTCTACACTGCTGGTGTGATTGCTAATTAATACAGCCCTTTTGGAGAGAAGTATGGAGAATCCTCAGAGATCTAAAAGTAGACCTTCCATTTGACCCTGCAATCCCATTGCTAAGTATCTACCCAGAAGAACAAAAATAATTTTACCACTAAGACATTTGCACTAGAATGTTTATTTGGGCTCGATTCATAATTGCCAAGGCATGGAATGGAGGGATCAACAAACTGTGCTATATGTATTTCATGAAATATTATTCATCCATTAAAAAGATGGGGACTTTATGTCTTTTGCATTTACCTGAATGGAGTTGAAATACATTCTTCTTAGTAAAGTATTGCAAGAATGGAAAAATAAATATCCAATGTACTCCATACTAATATGAAATCAATATATAAACAATTACATGTTCCTAAGAACAATAAAATACTATTATAGTCCAGTTTGGGGGTAGAAGGGAGTGGGGGGAGGGTGTATGGCAGAAGGAGGGAGGGAATTTGGTGGGATCTCACCTAATGTGCACATTGTGAATGTGTATAACATGGCTTCTGGGTGAAAGGCTCCTCTACAAATGGAACTTTACCCTGGAAGTGAGAACAATGCAACCTAAATATTGTAACCATATATTAATTTGAATAAAGTTTAAAAAATAAAAAAATAAAATAAAAATGAGCAAAAGATGTGAACACAAGTTTTTGAAAAGAAGATAAATAACCAGCAAACATTAAAAAAAAAAAGTGCTTGGCACCAGTAATCATTGGAGAAATTCAAAGTAAAACCACTATGAGATACCACCTTATCCCTATCAGAATGGTTGTTATTAAAAAGTCAAAAAACAACAGATGCTGGCATGGATACTAAGGGATAGGAACACTTATATACTGCCAGTAGGACTTCAGGCTAGTACAGCCTCTATACAAAACAGTACCAAGTTTCCTCAAATAAATAAATGTATATTTACCATTTAATCCAGCAATCCCACTGCTGGGTATCTACCCAAATGAAAAGAATTTATTTTATCAAAAAGACACCTGCATTTGAATGTTTATTGAATGTTTATTAACAATTGCAAAGATGTGAAATTAATTTAAGTGTCCATAAATTCATGGGTGGATTAAGAAAATGTGATATATATGTATACACACACACACATATTCCATGGACTACTACTCAGCTATAGAAAGGGATAAAATAATGTTTTTTACTTGGATGAAACTTGGAGCGCATTATCCTAAGTGAAGTATCACAGAAATGGAAAAACAAACACCACATGTACTCTTCAATAATTGAAAGCTAATAAATGAGCACACCCAGGCACCAAGAAATGTAAAGTACAGTGGAAACCAAGGAGGGAATGTGGAGGGTGAGGGATAAAAACTTACCTATTAGGTGCAATGATCACTATTCTGATGAAGGGCACACTAATAGCACCATCTTAAACCTTATACAAGGTATCCATGTAACGAAAACATTTTGCCTCCTTAATGTTTTGAAATAAAAAAATAATAAAAATTATAATGTAAAATAGGAAAAAATACTTTAATAAGAACCTTTATACCCATATGCAAGGTCACTAATTATCAACTCATGGCCAAATTTATTTTGTTTGTATCCTCACCCACTTCCTTCATGATTGACTATTTTGACATAAATCCCAGACATAATGTCACTTTATTCCATTAATATTTCAGAATACACCTCCTGAATACAAATAATCTAAAGATATTCTATTAATACCCTTCTATCTCTTTTTATTTCCCTTGCATTATCTGCTGAAGAAATAAGATAGATGTCCTGTAAAGTGCCACACAGTCTGGATTTGGTTGATTATAACCTACGGCATCATTTAATCTGATTAAGTTCTTTCACAAAGACTCATGGTGAAGGGTTGGAAAACAATATTTCAGGCAAATGGAAATCAGAAGAAAGGAAGGATTTGAATCATATTTTCAGATACAAGTGGATTTAAAGAAAAAAATAAAGACAAAGATGATAGATGCTATATACTGGTCAAGAGAACAATGTAAAAAGAAGACATAACAATTATAAACATATATGCACCAAACTGAAATTCTCCCAGATTTATAAAATGAACCATAACCATTCTGAACAATATGATACCCTAAAGCATCATAATACCTAGGGATTTCAAAACACCACTGAGAGAACAGGACAAATCCTCTAAAAAGAAGCTAAGTAACAAGGGACTTAAAAGCAACCTATTAGGCTTATAGACATATACAGAACATACCAAGAAAAAACTATTGAAATCCTCTCCAGATCAAGGATCACATTTAAAAAATTGACCATATCCTTGGACACAAATCAAAACTCAACAAAATTAAAAGAATAAAAATTATACCTATTATCTTCTCAGACCATAAGGGAATAAAGGTGAAACTCAGATCCAACCAAAACTTTCATTTCTGTGCAAATTCATTGAAACTAAACAACCTTATGCTGAGTGACAGCTGGATCAAAGAGGAGATAAGAAGGAAATCATTAGATTCCTTGAACATAATGACAAAGAAAACACAAGCTATTAAAACCCAAGGGATATGCAAAAGCAGTCCTAAGAGGGAAATTTATTGCATTAGATGCCTACATCGAAAAACAGAAAAAACTCACATAAACAACCTAATGAATCACATCAAGGAACTGGAAAATGAAGAGCAATCCAATCCCAACCCAAGCAGAGGAAAACTAATAAAAATTCAATCAGAAATAAGTGAAATTGAAAACAGAAGAACCATTCAGAAAATTAATGAAACAAAACATTGATTCTTAAAAAAAAAAAAAAATCAAAACCTTTGGCCAGACTAACTATAAACACCAAAGTAAGACCTCCTATAGCATCAATCAGAAACAAAAATTGGGTAAAATTACAGTAGATACCACAGAGATATAAAAGATTATCTCTAATTACTACAAAAAGCTCTATGCCCAGAAATCTGACAATGTGGAGGAAACAGGCCAATACCTGGAATCATACAACCTCCCTAGACTTAACCAGGAAGAAATAGATCTCCTCAACAGACCAATATCAAGCACAAAAATTGAAGTAACGATAAAAAAGTTTCCAGAAGGGCTGTGAGCAGTGGCTCACACCTGTATTCCCAGCAACTGGGAGGCCAAGCTGGAAGATTGCCTGAACTCATGAGTTCAAGGCCAGCCTGAGCAAGAGCAAGACCCGTCTCAATAAAATAGTGGGGTGTTGTGGTGGGCGCCTGTAGTCCCAGCTACTTGGGAGGCTTAGATAAGAAGAATGGGGAAAAAGATGATGAACATTTTCTCATGTGTTTGTTAGCCATTCGTCTGTCATCTTTAGAGAAGGTTCTATTCATGTCTCTTGCCCATTAATATACGGGATTGTTGGCTTTTTTCATGTGGATTAATTTGAGTTCTCTATAGATCCTAGTTATCAAGCTTTTGTCTGATTCAAAATATGCAAATTCCTTTCCCGTTGTGTAGGTTGTCTCTTTGCTTTGGTTATTGTCTCCTTAGCTGTACAGAAGCTTTTCAGTTTAATGAAGTCCCGTTTGTTTATTTTTGTTGTTGTTGCAATTGCCATGGCAGTCTTCTTCATGAAGTCTTTCCCCAGGCCAAAATCTTCCAGTGTTTTTCCTATGCTTTCTTGGAGGATTTTTATTGTTTCATGCCTTAAATTTAAGTCCTTTATCCATCTTCAATCAATTTTTGTGAGTGGGGAAAGGTGTGGGTCCAGTTTCAGTCTTTTACATGTAGACATCCAGTTCTCCCAACACCATTTATTGAATAGGGAGTCTTTCCCCCAAGGTATGTTCTTGTTTGGTTTATCGAAGATTAGGTGGTTGTAAGATGTTAGTTTCATTTCTTGGTTTTCAATTCGATTCCAAGTGTCTATGTCTCTGTTTTTGTGCCAGTACCATGCTGTCTTTAGCACTATGGCTTTGTAGTACAGACTAAAATCTGGTATGCTGATGCCCCCAGCTTTATTTTTATTACTAAGAACTGCCTTAGCTATACGGGTTTTTTTCTGGTTCCATACAAAATGCAGAATCATTTTCTCCAAATCTTGAAAGTACGATGTTGGTATTTTGATAGGAATGGCATTGAATAGGTAGATTGCTTTGGGAAGTATAGACACTTTAACAATGTTGATTCTTCCCATCCATGAGCATGGTATGTTCTTCCATTTGTTAATATCCTCTGCTATTTCCTTTCTGAGGATTTCATAATTTTCTTTATAGAGGTCCTTCACCTCCTTCGTTAGGTAAATTCCTAGGTATTTCATTTTCTTTGAAACTATGGTGAAGGGAGTTGTGTCCTTAATTAGTTTCTCATCTTGACTGTTATTGGTGTATACAAAGGCTACTGACTTGTGGACATTGATTTTATATCCTGAAACATTACTGTATTTTTTGATGACTTCTAGGAGTCTTGTGGTTGAGTCTTTGGGGTTCTCTAAGTATAAGATCATGTCGTCAGCAAAGAGGGAGAGTTTGACCTCCTCTGCTCCCATTTGGATTCCCTTTATTTCCTTGTCTTGCCTAATTGTATTGGCTAGAACTTCCAGCACTACGTTGAATAGTAAAGGTGACAGAGGACAACCTTGTCTGGTTCCAGTTCTAAGAGGAAAAGCTTTCAGTTTTACTCCATTCAGTAAAATATTGGCTGTGGGTTTGTCATAGATTGCTTCAATGAGTTTTAGAAATGTGCCACCTATGCCTATACTCTTCAGTGTTCTAATTAGAAAATGATGCTGGATTTTATCAAATGCTTTTTCTGAATCTATTGAGAGGATCATATGATCTTTATATTTGCCTCTGTTAATATGGTGGATAACGTTTATGGACTTGCATATGTTAAACCAGCCAGAGACATGAATAGAACCTTCTCTAAAGATGACAGACGAATGGCTAACAAACACATGAAAAAATGTTCATCATCTCTGTATATTAGAGAAATGCAAATCAAAACAACCCTGAGATATCATCTAACCCCAGTGAGAATGGCCCACATCACAAAATCTCAAAATTGCAGATGCTGGCGTGGATGTGGAAAGAAGGGAACACTTTTACACTGCTGGTGGGACTGCAAACTAGTGCAACCTTTCTGGAAGGAAGTATGGAGAAACCTCAAAGCACTCAACCTAGACCTCCCATTTGATCCGGCAATCCCATTACTGGGCATCTACCCAGAAGGAAAAAAATCCTTTTATCATAAGGACACTTGTACTAGACTGTTTATTGCAGCTCAATTTACAATCGCCAAAATGTGGAATCAGCCTAAATGCCCACCAACCCAGGAATGGATTAACAAGCTGGGGTATATGTATACCATGGAATACTACTCAGCTATTAAAAAAAAAAATGGAGACTTTACATCCTTCGTATTAACCTGGATGGAAGTGGAAGACATTATTCTTAGTAAAGCATCACAAGAATGGAGAAGCATGAATCCTATGTACTCAATTTTGATATGAGGACAATTAATGACAATTAAGGTTATGGGGGGGAGGAAAAGCAGAAAGAGGGATGGAGGGGGCGTGGGGCCTTGGTGTGTGTCACACTTTATAGGGGCAAGACATGATTGCAAGGGGGACTTTACCTAACAATTGCAATCAGTGTAACCTGGCTTATTGTACCCTCAATGAATCCCCAACGATAAAAAAAAAAAGAAGAATGGAGAAAAAATGAAGAATTCTTACAAGATAATTCTCATCACTCAGTTTTGTGAGAGATGTGAGGAACAAATTCAAGAAAGAGGGGAAGATCATCATCTTCTGAAAATGAAGAATGGCTAAATGGTAAGATGCATTTTATAAAGCAAAATGAAAAAAAAAATAACAAAAGATTGCATTGTTTTCAGCAGAAGAAATGAGAAACGTGGAGGGAGAGAAAACATGTTCTACTATGATACATGCAAGAGGAAGCCAAGACTTTATCCTAGAGATTGCTTCAGGAAGTATCACACTCAAAAAATTATAAACAAAAATATTTTAATTTTTTATGTAATCTAAAATGGATGATAAAATTATCAGGTGAGTTTATATTTATGGTTTTTTTCTTTGAAAACTGTACGAAAATTATAAATAATACGCCAACCTCTTTTCCACCCAAAATAAATAAGAGCTGGTGAGTATGTGGGTGGCAGAAAATTTGAATTGGAAAGCTAAGGTTTTGGACTTGCTTAAGACCTGTCACTACTTTTTTCTTTCCTGTGACTATTCTGTGCCTGTCCCATCACTGTATTCTGGAAGTGCTTAATACATCTGATTTCATGAACTTTCACCCATGTCTGATTTAAATAATATTTATAAGAGACTTTTTAAACTTTTGACTTTTTGAGTTATTACCAGGAAGAGTTAAGACTTTGTGTGCTATTATGATGAAATAGGTATATCTCACATGTGAGAAAGATATGAATTTGGGAGTTCTAGGGGGAAAATTCTATGGTGTGTGAACATTTGTGTCCCCTGCCTCCTACTCCAAAATTGGTGCACTAAAATCCTAATTTGCAAGGGGATGGCATTGGGAGATGTGGCCTATGGAAAGTAATTAGTCAATAAGGGCAGAACCCTCATGATTGGGATTATTTCTTATAAAAGAGGCCCAAGAGAAATTCCATTTACCCCTTCTAACATGTAAGGATACAACAAGAAGGCGCTATGAGCCAGAAATCAGGCCTTCATCAGATATTGAATCTGCTGATGACTTGATATTATAATTCCTACCCTCCAGTACTCAGAATAAATTTCTGGTGTTTGTAAGCTACCTACCTATGGTATTTTGTTATAGCAGCTTGGACTAAAATGCATTCCTTCTTAACTTTAACATAGAATGAAATTTTAATTGTTTATTCAATATGTAAACACATTTTACATCAGATAATGAAAATGTACTTTGAATGAATGAGATAGTATTACATACAATTAAAGGCTTATCATTACCAAGTTAGCTACAATTTTACCATAACCAGTGTTTTAAGGGCCACACAATTTTGCCACATGTTGGCATTGATGGTCAAACAGGAAACTTAGCAGTTACCTCTTTAAGTACTCCTTTGTAAAGTAAGTATGGTTGTGCATCCAAATCTTTGTAATCTACCATCTTCAACCCCCACTGCAGTGGAAAATCTCAGTAAACTTCAAATATGGGCAAAGTGGAGCACTGCCTCTGCAAATGTTAATGTTTGATTATCACACTCCCATTAGACTAAAGAAGCAGCTCTGGGAATATGCTATGCAGTTGCACTATTAGGGACTTCAGTGACAATTGAGTACTACTAAATTGGAACTCAAATGGGATCTTTAGTACAAAAGTCACCTTTGTTAAGTCACAGTCCAGCTGGAGAAGGTTTACCCTTAAAGACTTATTTAGAATTTTATTTTTCCAATGCATGTAGAGTACTCAACTCATGAGTACCCTTGATAACATGAAACTTACTGAGTTTAGATACATAAAATTAATTATTTCTTTGTATTTAAGCATTATTTCCAAACAATTCTCCCTAAAGTGATGTCATGAAGCTAATTGGACTTAGACCAAATACTGAAAGCCAGTATTAGTATGTTTCTGTGGAATTGCTAGAAGTAGGGAACTTCAATTCAGAAATTCCTTGCCATCTTTAATTTGGAGGCTTATCTACAGACATTTGAAAGTCAAACCTGGGAACTATAAATTAGCATAACTTAATTTATCAAACCAAATACAGTTCTGTTTAAGGTAAAGGATGTATCTCTCAAGTAAGCAGGATTCAAAATGAGAAAAATACATTTAGCA
The DNA here is from genome assembly GCF_027406575.1 of Nycticebus coucang. Classification (NCBI taxonomy): domain Eukaryota; kingdom Metazoa; phylum Chordata; class Mammalia; order Primates; family Lorisidae; genus Nycticebus; species Nycticebus coucang. The sequence goes on from NC_069804.1 coordinate 110,221,683, forward strand.
AAGTTCTTGGTTTGGCTTTCCCCAGGAGCATATGCTGTGATAAAATTCAAGCAGAATAAGTTTTTTGGACACTTATCCCAGGGAACACCCATAGAATAGTGGAAAGGTGTGGCAAAGAAGGGAAAGAAGCCAGTACAAGATGGCAACAAAGGTTCTATTTTGGTGTGGGCTTTATAGAAATTTATCTAAACTGTGAAGAAATGAAGCTGAAATATTTATCCCCAAAATTCCCTTAAGATATTCATTAAAAGCTGCTTCCATGGCCATTAATTCTTTGGCACTTCAGGCTTGTTTTGCATGTATGATAAATTCTTCTACAGGAAAATATACCTCAGGCAGATAGTCAAATGTTTTAGCAGTAAGTTGTCTCCAGTGTGATGAGGTGAGTGCCACTAAATATGGATAGAGAACCATCATCATCTGTTAACACCCTTACTACCAGGGTGTGGCCCATCGAACAGCAACATCAGAATAACCTAGAATCTTGTTAGAAATGCAAAATCTCAGGCCCCACCACATTAAAATTTAAAGAAGCACTATGCTACAATATGATAGATAGTTGGATAAATAGATGATAGATATATAAATAAATAAATAGACAGAATCCTATTCAAATAGAACCAGGACATCTAGGTGCTATATTGATCCAAAAGAAACAAAACATTTATCTGGAATTGTTTTTTTATTTTTGGGGATTCATTGAAGGTCCAAAGAACTAGGTTACACTGCATTTGTCAGGTAAAGTCCTTCTTATAATTGTGTACCATCCCCAAAGACATGTCACAATCCATGACCCCCCACCTCCCTCCTTCCCTCTCCCTGCACTGGGTAAAGGATCATCAACTGTCTTCATGTCAGAATTGAGTACATAGGATTCTTGCTACTCCATTCTTGTGATGCTTTACTAAGAATAATGTGTTCCACTTCCATCCAGGTTAATACAAATGATGTAAAGTCTCCATATTTTTTAATGGCTGTAATAGTATTCTATGGTATACATATCCCACAGCTTATTAATCTGTTCCTAGGTTGGTAGGCATTTAGGCTGTTCCACATTTTGGCAATTGTAAATTGAGCTGTGATAAACAGTCTAGTGCAAATGTACTTATGAAAAAAGGATTTTTTTTTTCTCTTCAGGGTAGATGCCCAGTAATGGGATTGCAGGATCAAATGGGAGGTCTACTTTGAGTTCTTTGAGGATTTTCCATACTTCATTCCAAAAAGGTTGTAATAGTTTGCAGTCCCACCAACAATGTAGAAGTGTTCCCTTCTCTCCACATCCATGCCAGCATCTGCAGTTTTGAGATTTTGTGATGTAGGACATTCTCACTAGGGTTAGGTGATATCTCATGGTGGTTTTGATATGCATTTCTCTGATAACTAGAGACAAATGAGCATTTTTTCATATGCTTGTTAACCATTCATCTATTTTCTTGAGAGGTTCTATTCATTTCTCCTGCACAGTGATGTAAGGGATTATTGGCTCTTTTTATGTTGATTAATTTGAGTTCTCTGTAGATCCTAGTTATCAAGCTTTTGTCCAATTCTTAGTATGTAAATATCCTTTGTCATTTTGTAGGTTGTCTATTTGCTTTTGTTGTTGTCTCCTTAGCTGTATAGAAGCTTTCCAGTTTCATTAAGTTTCATTTGTTTATTTTTGTTGTTGTAATTGTCATGGAAGTCTTTATAAAGTCTTTCCCCAGGCTGATATCTTCAAGTGTTTTCCCCACACTTTCTTTGAGGATTTTTATTGTTTCATACCTTAAATTTAGATCTTTTTATCCATCTTGAATAAATTTTTATGAATGGAGAAAGGTAAAGGTCCAGTTTCAGTCTTTTACATGTGGATATCCAGTTCTTACAAGAACATATACTGGGGGAAAGAATCATCTAGAATTTTAACAACATAATTCCTTTTTGATGTCTACAAACATGCTCTATGAGATCCAACTAACCTAAAATTCTATAGATTAGTGCCAAAGGGATAAGTGAGTAACCCTGCAGATGCACAAACTTTTATGGTTCCAACATCTGAAGAATGTTAAGTCCATTGCCTAGAGGCCATCTAGAGCCTTAGTAACTTACCTCCAAGGAGAAAAGCAGTAAGGACCATCACAATAGGTATTTCCTAATGAACTACTGTTTCCATAGTCATGGTTTTTCTGATTCAAATCTGTTCCAATCTCATTGAGGATGTTAGAAAAGGCATCATAATGAGAAAATGTTGACTGGACTAAAAAAACAGAGGCAGCAATTGACATTGTTAGGCTCTTTAGGCTCCCTAAAACAATCCCTCAAAACCATGCTACAAACCATCAAAAAATAGTTGTCGATGCTAGATGCTAGATCTTCCATATACATACAAGGAGACTGGCAGGGAAGAGAAGGCCCCACCCACTCATAGAATGTGAATATAATCTAAGAGAGATTTCAGGCTGGGAATTAGCATCTGGGAAGCATACTTGGTTAACAAGGCCAAGATTACAAGGTAAGAAGTTTCAAATGGAAGAAATATGTTAAAAAGGCAACCAGCCACCCATCTGAGAATTTTTATCACTAGGTTCACAAAGAAAATAACCTCTTGAATCTGAATTGTAACCTCAATTGCAAATTTCACCATATTTTTTCAGTACATTTTGATTGTATTTTAATGCACTGTTACCTCTATGAGGAATCATAAAATTATCATAAACACAAAATTCGAAAAGTACTGAGTATTTATGTTCCATATACAGCGTTTACATGTATTTACCCATATAATTCTCAATATGGTAAGGTGAGGTATTATATTCATTATAATTCATATGTTACATATGAGCAAACAGACTAAGAAAAGATAGGTAATTCATTTGCCCAAGGTCGTATAACTAGCAAGTTGCAGAGTTAGAATTTGAACAAATACATACAGTGACTCTGGAACCCACACTCTTGTGCCCGGATGCTTCTATCTCATTATAAGATACTCTATCTTATTATATCTTACATATTTGAGAAACCAGCACATCAGAAATCAAAACAGGTTTAAAAATCCTGGCACCATTTATTGAATAGGGATTCTTTCCCCCAGTGTTATGTTCCTGTTTGGTTCATCAAAGATTAGGCAGCTATAAGATGTTAGTTTCATCTCATAGTTTTCTATTCAGGTCCAGATGTCTATGTCTCTATTTTTGTGCCAGTATCAAGCTGTTTTGACCACTATGGCCTTGTAGTACAGCCTAAAGTCTGGTAGGGTAATGCCCCTGGCTTTGTTTTTATTGCTAAGAATTGTCTTAGCTATACAGGGTTTAAGAAAAAGGAAGAATTATTTTTAGGAAAAAGGAAGAATTATTTTTTCCAAGTCTTGAAAGTATGATGTTGGTATTTTAATGGGGATGGCACTGAATCTGTAGATTGCTTTGGGAAGTATACACATTTTAGCAATATTGATTCTTCCCAGATATGAGCATGGTATGTTCTTCCATTTGTTAATATCCTCTGCTATTTCTTTTCTTAGGGTTTCATAACTTTCTTATAGAGGTCCTTCACCTCTTTTGTTAGGTATATTCCTAGGTATTTCATTTTCACTAAAGCTACTGTGAAGGGAATTGTGTCCTTAATTATCTTCTCACCTTAGCTGTTATTGGCATATACAAAGGCTACTGATTTGTGGACATTGATTTTATACCCTAAAACATTACTATGGTTTTTGATCATTTCCAGGAGACTTGTGGATGAGTCTTTGGGGTTCTCTAAGTATAAGATCATACCATCAGCAAAGAGGGAGAGTTTGAACTACTCTGCTCCCATTTGGATGCACTTTAGTTCTTTCTCTTGACTGATTGTATTCACTAGAAGTTCCAGCACTACATTGAATAGTAGTGGTAATAGAGGATAACCATGTCTGATTCCAGTTCTTAGTGGGAGAGCTTTCAGTTTTTCTCCATTCAGTAAAATATTAGCTGCAAAATTTTCATAGATGGTTTCAATCAGTAAGAAATGTGCCACCTGTGCATATATTCTTCAGGGTTTTAATTTTTAAAAGGATGTTTAATTTTTTCAAATTATTTTTCTGCATCTATTGAGAGGATCCTATGGTCTTTGTTTTTGCTACTATCAAATAGATTAGATTCAGTTTTTTTTTTGTTTGTTTGTTTTTTGTAGAGACAAGAGTCTCACTTTATGGCCCTCGGTAGAGTGCCGTGGCCTCACACAGCTCACAGCAACCTCCAACTCCTGGGCTTAAGCGATTCTCTTGCCTCAGCCTCCCGAGTAGCTGGGACTACAGGTGCCCGCCACAACGCCCGGCTATTTTTTGGTTGCAGTTTGGCTGGGGCCAGGTTTGAACCCGCCACCCTCGGTATATGGGGCCGGCGCCTTACCGACTGAGCCACAGGCGCCGCCCTATCAAATAGATTAGAACTGGAGGATTTTCTTTCTGCTGAGTTGATTTTTTAATATTGAAAGCAGATTATTTCTCTTTCTTGCACCCACACTTTTGAATACACAAAACATTATATGTAGCAAGGCTACTCTTATAATATGTAGGAGATTGGTCAGTGCTACACTTTAGGGACTGCTCATTCCCTATATAGTCTTTAACAAGTCACTTAAAATATGCCCCTGCATTTAGTTGAAAATGGCCTAGATTTTCTTAGTAATCCAAGGGAAAAGATTGAAGGCATAAAGAGGGCACAAAGCTCTCTGAGTTCTTAGGTTTGGTGCCTTTTTCAGGTTTCCTGTTATACTTCAGGAAAAACAAAGAAATTCAGAGAGGCAACATAAGGGCTCTGAGGAGAGAGCAATGGTGCAATCAATATCTCATCATGGAAAAGGTGTCAAAAAATGATGATAACCCCAAAATACCAATGCAAATAGACATTTAGAAAGAGTTTTTAAAACTCCTAGATAAAGGAAAATTAGCAAAAAATAACTCAGGTAAAAAAGATGCATTTGTCTTTTGTTTTACAACTTTGCTGACTCAGAACTTGGTCAAGCATGTTTAATCTTTTCATAACAAAGAGAACCAGAAAAAAACATGGAAAAGAGCCAGCTGAAGATTACAAGAAAGGGAAGGGAGCAGAGGACCAGATGGAGAAAGAGAATAAAAGGGAAATAGGAATTGAAACCCTGAAAAAGTGAAGGAAAAAAAAGAACATATTCAATTTAGTAGCTTTTAATAATGTTGTCTAACATACAAAATCTACCAATGTGTGATGAAGCAAAATAACAATTTATCAAAGTAAATACTTTCTTCAGAATAATCACTGTATTTAAAGTATTATATATGCTTTTTTTAATCAAGAAGAATAAATTAAGGAGGAAAGTATGTGAAAGTATTACAGGAAAAATGTGAACCTCCCTGGAAACCTAATTAATGGGGTGATTTGTGGGGATGGGGACAGAGCTTTTATTAGAACAGAGTCAAGACAAAGAAAATAAAACCGTCAGAAGCTGTCTAAAAGGCACAGAGAGCAATACTATAGAAGCCTGACATAGAGCTGCAGATTGATTCAAACTGATATTTAATGGCCAAATTCACATTCTGCACATGATGTTGCCTACACTCATTTTTGATGCTGGTCAAAGGTCTGAGTTAGAAATCTAAAAGTATCATTATCCATTAATCCTCATGATCGCTACAGGACGGAATGCAAGGAGCATACACTCTGACACAGTCCACCAGCCACCCCACCACACCTAAATATCCCAGGATTCTCCAACCCCACCCTGAAAGGAACTTAGTAAGAATAGCACAGGCACATCAAATATTCCCCCCATGGTAACCAAGCAGACACCTCTGTATACAAAGAACAGAAGAAGATCCTCTGGTGATATTCTCCATCCAGCACATTTATCATCCTTTTAGAAAGCTAGTATAATAAGAGAGTATATTACTTACTATATCTGCATGCATCTCTGGGATTGAATTCCAGAGAAAACAACATCTGAATTATTCCCTCTAATACTCACCCAATATACCTGAAAAAAAGAAGTTAGCAACTTTTATAAGTAGGTATCCAATAAAGAAAATTCAGAGAAAACCTGCTATTAATAATGATGTCTAGTTTGTGGGGCAACGTAAGAACAGATGAGGCATGGGTGTTCAAGGAAGCATCCATGTGTAAGTGCAAAACTGTAGAGAAGTGTGAAGAGACCCCTCATGTTCCCCCTATCTGAGGGTTTCTGTGGGCATCAGTTACAGTAATTCACTGAGGAAACTGGGAAATAGAACCCTAAGAGGGCACCTGAGGGAGACCTGCTGCTTACTGGGAAATAAAATACAGAATCAAATTGGAACAATCCAACAAACCCCCAGGACATTGATTGAGAGAAAAAAGAAAGAGAAACCAATTACAAAGTAATTCAATTAGAATTTACTGTTCCCCTTCAATTCCAAAGTTCTCCAAAATGTTGAAGACTTCTGATGCATCTGCCAATTATAACTACATAGTGCCTGAGTACAAGCCAAACTGAACACTAAGTAATTTATATCAAGAGAAAACACTACAGTTAGGAGCAGCTATGTTCTCATTTGGCCAGGTACCATAAGGATCACCAATGCAAACCAGCCCTTGCTCTATGGAGAACACCAAAGGCAAAATTCTCCCATCTCAGAACAAGCTTAAAAATACATATTTGCTCACTACAGCTTTGAGTTAGAATCATTTGTCCACGAGGGGAGGCGGAGCAAGATGGCAGCCGAGTAACAGCTTCCTTGCATCTGGGCACCGTGAGTCTGGGGAGATAGGACTCCAGGCATCTCTGGCTGGTGGGAACTGCCTAGCATCACTCCTATGAGGATACAGGGAGTCAGCGAGAGACTTCTGGACCCCAAGAGGAGGACTAAAACAGTGGAAAACCGGCAAGTGGTCGCGTGTGTTCAATCCGTCTAAACCCGCCCACAACTGTAAGTTCAGTAGCAGCGAGACTGCAAACCAGAAAGGCCTTACCTGTGAACTGTTTTGATGTCCTTGGACTTGGCACTGAGTTGAACTGCCCTGGGCAAGGCCTGAGCGGGAGTGCGGAGAACTTTGGCCATTGTCTAGGGCCCCAGTCTGAGCCGCTGAGCCAGACGGAGCTAATAGTGTTTGGCGGTCAGTCACACGGAACCATTGCCAGTGATCTGCCCCGGCAAGCTCCGCCCTCAGGGTCGCAGAGCTAGAAACGGGTGGGAGCTTGTAACCCAGCAACCAAGTAGCCTAAGGGTGGGGTCTAAGCCGCCTTGCAGCCGTAACCCTCAAGGGCAGAGTGAGACCGTTTTTGGCACACTGGGTAAGTGGATAGCCACTTCAGCAGTGATTCCAGTGAGAAAGCTGGGAAAGCTTCTGCTCAGCAAGTTTACAAGTTCAAAGTGCCTTTTAAGTGCGCTGAAGAGAGATTTAGGGTGTCTACCTGCTGGGGTTTGAGAAATCAGCAGCCTCCAGTCGTATCAGAACTGTGACTAACATCTCATACCCCAGAAGACCACGTGTTGCCCAGACAATATTCAATAACATATACAAACTGCTTTGTTTTTGGTTGTGTATTTTTTTCTTTTTTTTTTGTTTGGTTGTTTTTTTTCTTTGTTTGTTTGTTTGTTTGTTTATTGTGACGTTGTTGATGTTCTTTTGTTTTTTAATTTCAATCTTTTCCATACAGATCCCTTTTTCTTTCTCAATATTTTTAGTTTAATTATAATTTCCCATTGCTGCCTTTTTTAATAACTACAACTTCATTTTTGCTAGTGTTTCTACCCCTATCATTTGGTTTTTCACCCGATTGTATCCCCGTAAAGTTTTCTGTTTGCTTGTTTTGGTTTGATTTATAGCATTTTTGTCTTTCCTCTCTACTTGGTGGAGGTGGGGTACTGTGTCTGATCAGGTTAGCAAAGAGCTGCTGACCTCAAGGGAACCACCCAACTGGGCACCCCCAGAAGGTGGGGTTTTTTAAGGTTGTGTCAAAGTACCCTACTGTACACCTATATTGCCCTGTCTCCCTCTTTCTGTACCTCTCTTCTTTTTGTCAATATTCCTTATCCCCACACCCCCTCCTTTCTCTATCTTTCTTTTTTTTTCTTATCACTCGGTCCTCCTTTCTTTCATCCCTTTTTTGCTCCTCAACCTTCTCACCCTTCTGGTCCTGAAACCCTTAGTCCACAGGCACAAGAACTTAAAGAGCAAGAGGAAGTGAAAGGAAAATTACGGCAAGGAAACAGATAAAATAAATCACTCATGAGGAAGAATCAGCAGAAAACTCCAGGCAACATGAAGAACCAGTCCAGAACAACCCAGCCAAGGGACCATGAGGTAGCTACTGCGGAGGATTCCACCTATACAGAAATGTTAGGAATGACAGAAAGGGAGAATACACATGTTGAAAACAATGAAAGAAATGATGGAAACAATGAAGGAAACTTCTAATAAAGTGGAAAATAACCAAAAGGAAATCCAAAAACAGAATCAAATCAGAGATGAACGATATGAAGAATATAAAAAGGATATAGCAGAGCTGAAGGAAATGAAACAGTCAATCAGGGAACTTAAAGATGCAATGGAAAGTATCAGCAACAGGTTAGACCATGCAGAAGAAAGAATTTCAGAGGTAGAAGACAAAGTTTTTGAGATAACTCAGATAGTAAAAGAGGCAGAAAAGAAGAGAGAGAAAGCAGATCGTTCACTGTCAGAATTATGGGACTTTATGAAGCGTTCCAACATATGAGTTATAGGAACTCCAGAAGGGGAAGAAGAATGCCCCAGAGGAATGGAAGCCATACTAGAGAATATTATAAATGAAAATTTCCCAAACATCACCAAAGATACTGACACACTGCTTTCAGAGGGACATCGGACGCCAGGTCGCCTCAACTCTAACCGAGCTTCTCCAAGACACATTGTGATGAACCTGTCCAAAGTCAAGACAAAAGAAAAGATTCTGCAAGCTGCCAGGAGTAAGCGCCAGTTGACCTACAGGGGCAAATCCATCAGAGTGACCACAGACTTCTCTAATGAAACTGTCCAAGCAAGAAGACAATGGTCATCTACCTTTAATCTACTTAAACGGAACAATTTTCAGCCCAGAATTCTGTACCCTGCTAAGCTAAGCTTCAAAATTGATGGAGAAATCAAATCATTTACGGATATACAAACATTGAGGAAATTCGCCACAACAAGACCAGCTCTACAGAAAATACTTCAACCTCTTCTGCACACTGACCACCACAATGGATTAGCAGCAAAGTAAGAACTCAGAAATCAAAGGACAGAACCTAACCTCCACATTGATGCAAAAGATAAAACTAAGCAACAGCCTCTCACCAAATAAGACGAATAGAATACTACCACACTTATCAATTATCTCCATAAATGTTAATGGCTTGAATTCCCCACTGAAGAGACATAGATAGGTTGACTGGATTAAAAAACACAAGCCATCCATTTGCTGTCTGCAAGAAACACACCTGGCTTCAAAAGACAAATTAAAGCTCCAAGTCAAGGGTTGGAAGACAATTTTTCAGGCAAATGGAATTCAGAAGAAAAGAGGAGTTGCAATTTTATTTTCAGATACATGTGGATTTAAAGCAACTAAAGTCAAAAAAGACAAAGATGGTCACTTTATATTGGTCAAGGGAAAAATACAACAAGAAGACATTTCAATTCTAAATATTTATGCACCCAATTCAAATGCTCCCAGATTCTGGAAGCAGACCTTACTCAGTCTGAGCAATATGATATCTGATAATACCATCATAACAGAGGACTTTAACACACCTCGTACAGAGCTGAACAGATCCTCTAAACAGAAATTAAACAAAGATATAAGAGATTGAAATGAGACCTTAGACCAACTATGCTTGATAGACGCATATAGAACACTCCACCCCAAAGACAAAGAACATACATTCTTCTCATCACCACATGGAAAATTCTCTAAAATTGATCATATCCTGGGACACAAAGCAAATATCAACAGAATCAAAAGAATTGAAATTTTACCTTGTATCTTCTCAGACCATAAGGCACTAAAGGTGGAACTCAACTCTAACAAAAATGCTCGAACCCACCCAAAGGCATGGAAATTAAATAACCTTCTGTTGAATAACAGATGGGTGCAGGAAGAAATAAAACAAGAAATCATTAACTTCGTTGAGCAAAACAACAATGAAGACACAAGCTACCAAAACATCTGGGATACGGCAAAAGCAGTTTTGAGAGGAAAATTCATCGCTTTAGATGCCTACATTTGAAAAACAGAAAGAGAGCACATCAACAATCTTACAAGAGATCTTATGGAATTGGGAAAAGAAGAACAATCTAAGCCTAAACTCAGTAGAAGAAAAGAAATATCCAAAATCAAATCAGAGATCAATGAAATTGAAAACAAAAGAATCATTCAGAAAATTAATGAAACAAGGAGTTGGTTTTTTGAAAAAATAAATAAAATAGATAAACCATTGGCCAGACTAACTAGAAATAGAAAAGTAGAATCTCTAGTAACCTCAATCAGAAACGATAAAGGGGAAATAACAACTGATCCCACAGAGATACAAGAGATCATCTCTGAATACTACCAGAAACTCTATGCCCAGAAATTTGACAATGTGAAGGAAATGGATCAATATTTGGAATCACACCCTCTCCCTAGACATAGCCAGGAAGAATTAGACCTCCTGAACAGACCAATTTCAAGCACTGAGATCAAAGAAACAATAAAAAAGCTTCCAACTAAAAAATGCCCTGGTCCAGATGGCTTCACTCCAGAATTCTATCAAACCTTCAAGGAAGAGCTTATTCCTGTACTGCAGAAATTATTCCAAAAAACTGAGGAAGAAGGAATCTTCCCCAACACATTCTATGAAGCAAACATCACCCTGATACCAAAACCAGGAAAAGACCCAAACAAAAAGGAGAATTTCAGACCAATCTCACTCATGAATATAGATGCAAAAATTCTCAACAAAATCCTAGCCAATAGATTACAGCTTATCATCAAAAAAGTCATTCATCATGATCAAGTAGGCTTCATCCCAGGGATGCAAGGCTGGTTTAACATACGCAAGTCCATAAACGTTATCCACCATATTAACAGAGGCAAAAATAAAGATCACATGATCCTCTCAATAGATGCAGAAAAAGCATTTGATAAAATCCAGCATCCTTTTCTAATTAGAACACTGAAGAGTATAGGCATAGGTGGCACATTTCTAAAACTGATTGAAGCTATCTATGACAAACCCACAGGCAATGTTTTACTGAATGGAGTAAAACTGAAAGCTTTTCCTCTTAGAACTGGAACCAGACAAGGTTGTCCTCTGTCACCTTTACTATTCAACGTAGTGCTGGAAGTTCTAGCCAATACAATTAGGCAAGACAAGGAAATAAAGGGAATCCAAATGGGAGCAGAGGAGGTCAAACTCTCCCTCTTTGCTGACGACATGATCTTATACTTAGAGAACCCCAAAGACTCAACCACAAGACTCCTAGAAGTCATCAAAAAATACAGTAATGTTTCAGGATATAAAATCAATGTCCACAAGTCAGTAGCCTTTGTATACACCAATAACAGTCAAGATGAGAAGCGAATTAAGGACACAACTCCCTTCACCATAGTTTCAAAGAAAATGAAATACCTAGGAATATACCTAACGAAGGAGGTGAAGGACCTCTATAAAGAAAACTATGAACTCCTCAGAAAGGAAATAGCAGAGGATATTAACAAATGGAAGAACATACCATGCTCATGGATGGGAAGAATCAACATTGTTAAAATGTCTATACTTCCCAAAGCAATCTACCTATTCAATGCCATTCCTATCAAAGTACCTACATCGTACTTTCAAGATTCGGAAAAAATGATTCTGCGTTTTGTATGGAACCGGAAAAAAACCAGTATAGCTAAGGCAGTTCTTAGTAACAAAAATAAAGCTGGGGGCATCAGCATACCACATTTTAGTCTGTACTACAAAGCCATAGTGCTCAAGACAGCATGGTACTGGCACAAAAACAGAGACATAGACATTTGGAATCGAATTGAACACCAAGAAATGAAACTAACATCTTACAACCACCTAATCTTTTTTTTTTTTTTTTTAGAGACAGAGTTTCACTTTATGGCCCTTGGTAGAGTGCCATGGCATCATACGGCTCACAGCAACCTCCAACTCCTGGGCCCAAGCGATTCTCCTGCCTCAGCCTCCTGAGTAGCTGGGACTACAGGCGCCCGCCACAACGCCCAGCTAACAACCACCTAATCTTTGATTAACCAAACAAGAACTTGCCTTGGGGGAAAGACTCCCTATTCAATAAATGGTGTTGGGAGAACTGGATGTCTACATGTAAAAGACTGAAACTGGACCCACACCTTTCTCCACTCACAAAAATTGACTCAAGATGGATAAAGGACTTAAATTTAAGGCATGAAACAATAAAAATCCTCAAAGAAAGGATAGGAAAAACACTGGAAGATATTGGCCTGGGGGAAGACTTCATGAAGAAGACTGTCATGGCAATTGCAACAACAACAAAAATAAACAAATGGGACTTCATTAAACTGAAAAGCTTCTGTACAGCTAAGGAGACAATAACCAAAGCAAAGAGACAACCCACACAATGGGAAAGGATATTTGCATATTTTCAATCAGACAAAAGCTTGATAACCAGGATCTATAGAGAACTCAAATTAATCCACATGAAAAAAGCCAACAATCCCGTATATCAATGGGCAAGAGATATGAATAGAACTTTCTCTAAAGACGACAGAGGAATGGCTAACAAACACATGAAAAAATGTTCATCATCTCTATATATTAGAGAAATGCAAATCAAAACATCCCTGAGATATCATCTAACCCCAGTGAGAATGGCCCACATCACAAAATCTCAAAACTGCAGATGCTGGCGTGGATGTGGAGAGAAGGGAACACTTTTGCACTGCTGGTGGGACTGCAAACTAGTACAACCCTTCTGGAAGGAAGTATGGAGAAACCTCAAAGCACTCAACCTAGACCTCCCATTCGATCCTGCAATCCCATTACTGGGCATCTACCCAGAAGGAAAAAAATCCTTTTATCATAAGGACACTTGTACTAGACTGTTTATTGCAGCTCAATTTACAATCGCCAAAATGTGGAAACAGCCTAAATGCCCACCAACCCAGGAATGGATTAACAAGCTGTGGTATATGTATACCATGGAATACTATTCAGCCATTAAAAAAAATGGAGACTTTACATCCTTCGTATTAACCTGGATGGAAGTGGAAGACATTATTCTTAGTAAAGCATCACAAGAATGGAGAAGCATGAATCCTATGTACTCAATCTTGATATGAGGACAATTAATGACAATTAAGGTTATGGGGGGGAAGCAGAAAGAGGGATGGAGGGAGGGGGGTGGGGCCTTAGTGTGTGTCACACTTTATGGGGGCAAGACATGATTGCAAGAAGGACTTTACCTAACAATTGCAATCAGTGTAACTGGCTTATTGTACCCTCAATGAATCCCCAACAATAAAAAAAAAAGAAAAAAGAAAAAAAAGAAAAATACAAGCCATCCATCTGCTGTCTGCAAGAAACACACCTGGCTTCAAAAGACAAATTAAAGCTCCGAGTCAAGGGTTGGAAGACAATTTTTCAGGCAAATGGAATTCAGAAGAAAAGAGGAGTTGCAATCTTATTTTCAGATACATGTGGATTTAAAGCAACTAAAGTCAAAAAAGACAAAGATGTCACTTTATATTGGTCAAGGGAAAACTACAACAAGAAGATATTTCAATTCTAAATATTTATGCACCCAATTTAAATGCTCCCAGATTCTTGAAGCAGACCTTACTCAGTCTGAGCAATATGATATCTGATAATACCATCATAACAGGGGACTTTAACACACCTCTTACAGAGCTGGACAGATCCTCTAAACAGAAATTAAACAAAGATATAAGAGATTTAAATGAGACCCTAGAACAACTATGCTTGATAGACGCATATAGAACACTCCACCCCAAAGACAAAGAATATACATTCTAATCATCACCCCATGGAACATTCTCCAAAATTGATCATATCCTGGGACACAAAACAAATATCAACAGAATCAAAAGAATTGCAATTTTACCTTGTATCTTTTCAGACCATAAGGCACTAAAGGTGGAACTCAACTCTAACAACAATGCTCGACCCCACCCAAAGGCATGGAAATTAAACAATCTTCTGTTGAATAACAGATGGGCGCAGGAAGAAATAAAACAGGAAATCATTAACCTCCTTGAGCATAACAACAATGAAGACACAAGCTACCAAAACCTGTGGGATACTGCAAAAGCAGTTTTGAGAGGAAAATTCATCGCTTTAGATGCCTACATTCGAAAAACAGAAAGAGAGCACATCAACAATCTCACAAGAGATCTTATGGAATTGGAAAAAGAAGAACAATCTAAGCCTAAACTCAGTAGAAGAAAAGAAATATCCAAAATCAAATCAGAGATCAATGAAATTGAAAACAAAAGAATCATTCAGACAATTAATGAAACAAGGAGTTGGTTTTTTGAAAAAATAAATAAAATAGATAAACCATTGGCCAGACTAACTAGAAATAGAAAAGTAGAATCTCTAGTAACCTCAATCAGAAACAATAAAGGGGAAATAACAACTGATCCCACAGAGATACAAGAGATCATCTCTGAATACTACCAGAAACTCTATGCCCAGAAATTTGACAATGTGAAGGAAATGGATCAATATTTGGAATCACACCCTCTCCCTGGACTTAGCCAGGAAGAAATAGACCTCCTGAACAGACCAATTTCAAGCACTGAGATCAAAGAAACAATAAAAAAGCTTCCAACTAAAAAATGCCCTGGTCCAGATGGCTTCACTCCAGAATTCTATCAAACCTTCAAGGAAGAGCTTATTCCTGTACTGCAGAAATTATTCCAAAAAACTGAGGAAGAAGGAATCTTCCCCAACACATTCTATGAAGCAAACATCACCCTGATACCAAAACCAGGAAAAGACCCAAACAAAAAGGAGAATTTCAGACCAATCTCACTCATGAATATAGATGCAAAAATTCTCAACAAAATCCTAGCCAATAGATTACAGCTTATCATCAAAAAAGTCATTCATCATGATCAAGTAGGCTTCATCCCAGGGATGCAAGGCTGGTTTAACATACGCAAGTCCATAAACGTTATCCACCATATTAACAGAGGCAAAAATAAAGATCACATGATCCTCTCAATAGATGCAGAAAAAGCATTTGATAAAATCCAGCATCCTTTTCTAATTAGAACACTGAAGAGTATAGGCATAGGTGGCACATTTCTAAAACTGATTGAAGCTATCTATGACAAACCCACAGGCAATGTTTTACTGAATGGAGTAAAACTGAAAGCTTTTCCTCTTAGAACTGGAACCAGACAAGGTTGTCCTCTGTCACCTTTACTATTCAACGTAGTGCTGGAAGTTCTAGCCAATACAATTAGGCAAGACAAGGAAATAAAGGGAATCCAAATGGGAGCAGAGGAGGTCAAACTCTCCCTCTTTGCTGACGACATGATCTTATACTTAGAGAACCCCAAAGACTCAACCACAAGACTCCTAGAAGTCATCAAAAAATACAGTAATGTTTCAGGATATAAAATCAATGTCCACAAGTCAGTAGCCTTTGTATACACCAATAACAGTCAAGATGAGAAGCGAATTAAGGACACAACTCCCTTCACCATAGTTTCAAAGAAAATGAAATACCTAGGAATATACCTAACGAAGGAGGTGAAGGACCTCTATAAAGAAAACTATGAACTCCTCAGAAAGGAAATAGCAGAGGATATTAACAAATGGAAGAACATACCATGCTCATGGATGGGAAGAATCAACATTGTTAAAATGTCTATACTTCCCAAAGCAATCTACCTATTCAATGCCATTCCTATCAAAGTACCTACATCGTACTTTCAAGATTCGGAAAAAATGATTCTGCGTTTTGTATGGAACCGGAAAAAAACCAGTATAGCTAAGGCAGTTCTTAGTAACAAAAATAAAGCTGGGGGCATCAGCATACCACATTTTAGTCTGTACTACAAAGCCATAGTGCTCAAGACAGCATGGTACTGGCACAAAAACAGAGACATAGACATTTGGAATCGAATTGAACACCAAGAAATGAAACTAACATCTTACAACCACCTAATCTTTTTTTTTTTTTTTTTAGAGACAGAGTTTCACTTTATGGCCCTTGGTAGAGTGCCATGGCATCATACGGCTCACAGCAACCTCCAACTCCTGGGCCCAAGCGATTCTCCTGCCTCAGCCTCCTGAGTAGCTGGGACTACAGGCGCCCGCCACAACGCCCAGCTAACAACCACCTAATCTTTGATTAACCAAACAAGAACTTGCCTTGGGGGAAAGACTCCCTATTCAATAAATGGTGTTGGGAGAACTGGATGTCTACATGTAAAAGACTGAAACTGGACCCACACCTTTCTCCACTCACAAAAATTGACTCAAGATGGATAAAGGACTTAAATTTAAGGCATGAAACAATAAAAATCCTCAAAGAAAGGATAGGAAAAACACTGGAAGATATTGGCCTGGGGGAAGACTTCATGAAGAAGACTGTCATGGCAATTGCAACAACAACAAAAATAAACAAATGGGACTTCATTAAACTGAAAAGCTTCTGTACAGCTAAGGAGACAATAACCAAAGCAAAGAGACAACCCACACAATGGGAAAGGATATTTGCATATTTTCAATCAGACAAAAGCTTGATAACCAGGATCTATAGAGAACTCAAATTAATCCACATGAAAAAAGCCAACAATCCCGTATATCAATGGGCAAGAGATATGAATAGAACTTTCTCTAAAGACGACAGAGGAATGGCTAACAAACACATGAAAAAATGTTCATCATCTCTATATATTAGAGAAATGCAAATCAAAACATCCCTGAGATATCATCTAACCCCAGTGAGAATGGCCCACATCACAAAATCTCAAAACTGCAGATGCTGGCGTGGATGTGGAGAGAAGGGAACACTTTTGCACTGCTGGTGGGACTGCAAACTAGTACAACCCTTCTGGAAGGAAGTATGGAGAAACCTCAAAGCACTCAACCTAGACCTCCCATTCGATCCTGCAATCCCATTACTGGGCATCTACCCAGAAGGAAAAAAATCCTTTTATCATAAGGACACTTGTACTAGACTGTTTATTGCAGCTCAATTTACAATCGCCAAAATGTGGAAACAGCCTAAATGCCCACCAACCCAGGAATGGATTAACAAGCTGTGGTATATGTATACCATGGAATACTATTCAGCCATTAAAAAAAATGGAGACTTTACATCCTTCGTATTAACCTGGATGGAAGTGGAAGACATTATTCTTAGTAAAGCATCACAAGAATGGAGAAGCATGAATCCTATGTACTCAATCTTGATATGAGGACAATTAATGACAATTAAGGTTATGGGGGGGGAAGCAGAAAGAGGGATGGAGGGAGGGGGGTGGGGCCTTAGTGTGTGTCACACTTTATGGGGGCAAGACATGATTGCAAGAAGGACTTTACCTAACAATTGCAATCAGTGTAACTGGCTTATTGTACCCTCAATGAATCCCCAACAATAAAAAAAAAAGAAAAAAGAAAAAAAAGAAAAATACAAGCCATCCATCTGCTGTCTGCAAGAAACACACCTGGCTTCAAAAGACAAATTAAAGCTCCGAGTCAAGGGTTGGAAGACAATTTTTCAGGCAAATGGAATTCAGAAGAAAAGAGGAGTTGCAATCTTATTTTCAGATACATGTGGATTTAAAGCAACTAAAGTCAAAAAAGACAAAGATGTCACTTTATATTGGTCAAGGGAAAACTACAACAAGAAGATATTTCAATTCTAAATATTTATGCACCCAATTTAAATGCTCCCAGATTCTTGAAGCAGACCTTACTCAGTCTGAGCAATATGATATCTGATAATACCATCATAACAGGGGACTTTAACACACCTCTTACAGAGCTGGACAGATCCTCTAAACAGAAATTAAACAAAGATATAAGAGATTTAAATGAGACCCTAGAACAACTATGCTTGATAGACGCATATAGAACACTCCACCCCAAAGACAAAGAATATACATTCTAATCATCACCCCATGGAACATTCTCCAAAATTGATCATATCCTGGGACACAAAACAAATATCAACAGAATCAAAAGAATTGCAATTTTACCTTGTATCTTTTCAGACCATAAGGCACTAAAGGTGGAACTCAACTCTAACAACAATGCTCGACCCCACCCAAAGGCATGGAAATTAAACAATCTTCTGTTGAATAACAGATGGGCGCAGGAAGAAATAAAACAGGAAATCATTAACCTCCTTGAGCATAACAACAATGAAGACACAAGCTACCAAAACCTGTGGGATACTGCAAAAGCAGTTTTGAGAGGAAAATTCATCGCTTTAGATGCCTACATTCGAAAAACAGAAAGAGAGCACATCAACAATCTCACAAGAGATCTTATGGAATTGGAAAAAGAAGAACAATCTAAGCCTAAACTCAGTAGAAGAAAAGAAATATCCAAAATCAAATCAGAGATCAATGAAATTGAAAACAAAAGAATCATTCAGACAATTAATGAAACAAGGAGTTGGTTTTTTGAAAAAATAAATAAAATAGATAAACCATTGGCCAGACTAACTAGAAATAGAAAAGTAGAATCTCTAGTAACCTCAATCAGAAACAATAAAGGGGAAATAACAACTGATCCCACAGAGATACAAGAGATCATCTCTGAATACTACCAGAAACTCTATGCCCAGAAATTTGACAATGTGAAGGAAATGGATCAATATTTGGAATCACACCCTCTCCCTGGACTTAGCCAGGAAGAAATAGACCTCCTGAACAGACCAATTTCAAGCACTGAGATCAAAGAAACAATAAAAAAGCTTCCAACTAAAAAATGCCCTGGTCCAGATGGCTTCACTCCAGAATTCTATCAAACCTTCAAGGAAGAGCTTATTCCTGTACTGCAGAAATTATTCCAAAAAACTGAGGAAGAAGGAATCTTCCCCAACACATTCTATGAAGCAAACATCACCCTGATACCAAAACCAGGAAAAGACCCAAACAAAAAGGAGAATTTCAGACCAATCTCACTCATGAATATAGATGCAAAAATTCTCAACAAAATCCTAGCCAATAGATTACAGCTTATCATCAAAAAAGTCATTCATCATGATCAAGTAGGCTTCATCCCAGGGATGCAAGGCTGGTTTAACATACGCAAGTCCATAAACGTTATCCACCATATTAACAGAGGCAAAAATAAAGATCACATGATCCTCTCAATAGATGCAGAAAAAGCATTTGATAAAATCCAGCATCCTTTTCTAATTAGAACACTGAAGAGTATAGGCATAGGTGGCACATTTCTAAAACTGATTGAAGCTATCTATGACAAACCCACAGGCAATGTTTTACTGAATGGAGTAAAACTGAAAGCTTTTCCTCTTAGAACTGGAACCAGACAAGGTTGTCCTCTGTCACCTTTACTATTCAACGTAGTGCTGGAAGTTCTAGCCAATACAATTAGGCAAGACAAGGAAATAAAGGGAATCCAAATGGGAGCAGAGGAGGTCAAACTCTCCCTCTTTGCTGACGACATGATCTTATACTTAGAGAACCCCAAAGACTCAACCACAAGACTCCTAGAAGTCATCAAAAAATACAGTAATGTTTCAGGATATAAAATCAATGTCCACAAGTCAGTAGCCTTTGTATACACCAATAACAGTCAAGATGAGAAGCGAATTAAGGACACAACTCCCTTCACCATAGTTTCAAAGAAAATGAAATACCTAGGAATATACCTAACGAAGGAGGTGAAGGACCTCTATAAAGAAAACTATGAACTCCTCAGAAAGGAAATAGCAGAGGATATTAACAAATAGAAGAACATACCATGCTCATGGATGGGAAGAATCAACATTGTTAAAATGTCTATACTTCCCAAAGCAATCTACCTATTCAATGCCATTCCTATCAAAGTACCTACATCGTACTTTCAAGATTCGGAAAAAATGATTCTGCGTTTTGTATGGAACCGGAAAAAAACCCCGTATAGCTAAGGCAGTTCTTAGTAACAAAAATAAAGCTGGGGGCATCAGCATACCAGATTTTTGTCTGTACTACAAAGCCATAGTGCTCAAGACAGCATGGTACTGGCACAAAAACAGAGACATAGACACTTAGAATCGAATTGAACACCAAGAAATGAAACTAACATCTTACAACCACCTAATCTTTGATAAACCAAACAAGAACTTACCTTGGGGGAAAGACTCCCTATTCAATAAATGGTCTTGGGAGAACTGGATGTCTACATGTAAAAGACTGAAACTGGACCCACACCTTTCCCCACTCACAAAAATTGATTGAAGATGGATAAAGGACTTAAATTTAAGGCATGAAACAATAAAAATCCTCAAAGAAAGCATAGGAAAAACACTGGAAGATATTGGCCTGGGGGAAGATTTCATGAAGATGACTGCCATGGCAATGGCAACAACAACAAAAATAAACAAATGGGACTTCATTAAACTGAAAAGCTTCTGTACAGCTAAGGAGACAATAACCAAAGCAAAGAGACAACTCACACAATGGGAAAGGATATTTGCATATTTTCAATCAGACAAAAGCTTGATAACCAGGATCTATAGAGAACTCAAATTAATCCACATGAAAAAAGCCAACAATCCCGTATATCAATGGGCAAGAGACATGAATAGAACTTTCTCTAAAGACGACAGAGGAATGGCTAACAAACACATGAAAAAATGTTCATCATTTCTATATATTAGAGAAATGCAAATCAAAACATCCCTGAGATATCATCTAACCCCAGTGAGAATGGCCCACATCACAAAATCTCAAAACTGCAGATGCTGGCGTGGATGTGGAGAGAAGGGAACACTTTTGCACTGCTGGTGGGACTGCAAACTAGTACAACCCTTCTGGAAGGAAGTATGGAGAAACCTCAAAGCACTCAACCTAGACCTCCCATTCGATCCTGCAATCCCATTACTGGGCATCTACCCAGAAGGAAAAAAATCCTTTTATCATAAGGACACTTGTACTAGACTGTTTATTGCAGCTCAATTTACAATCGCCAAAATGTGGAAACAGCCTAAATGCCCACCAACCCAGGAATGGATTAACAAGCTGTGGTATATGTATACCATGGAATACTATTCAGCCATTAAAAAAAATGGAGACTTTACATCCTTCGTATTAACCTGGATGGAAGTGGAAGACATTATTCTTAGTAAAGCATCACAAGAATGGAGCAGCATGAATCCTATGTACTCAATCTTGATATGATGACAATTAATGACAATTAAGGTTATGGGGAGGAGCAGAAAGAGGGATGGAGGGAGGGGAGTGGGGCCTTAGTGTGTGTCACACTTTATGGGTGCAAGACACGATTGCAAGTGGGACTTTACCTAACAATTGTCATCAGTGTAACTGGCTTATTGTACCCTCAATGAATCCCCAACAATAAAAAAAAAAAAGAAAAGTAAAAAGGTATATGTTTATATATTAATATACATTAGACAAAGAAAAGTAAAAAAGTGTATATTTATATATTAAACATATATATATATGTTCATAAACAGGCAACTGGTAAACTAATAACTGTATGAGAATTGTGAACATTTCAGATTTTCTAAAAGTTTGTTTCCTCAATAAAAATTTTTATTTTATGAAAAAAAAATAAAAAAGAATCATTTGTCCACAAATGGTCAAATGTTTTCCATAATTTGCTTTTCTGATCTAAATGACAACAGAAAAGAAAGAGGAGAGAGAGAAGATCTAGGAAACGGACCAAAACAATGCCTCTTCTTAGGGAAGATATTTAAAAAACACCTTTAGCTATACCTGGCTACAAAGAAATCTCTAGAGTAGATGCTGCATCCCAGCACTCTCTACCCTCATCTCACTGTCACAACTACACTACTACACTACTCTTGTTAACAGTCAAGGGAACTACTGTCTCAAAATAGTTTGATTCTACCAGTGTCCAAATCTATGATTCGCTTTAAAATCTATACTGAACTCTGGAAATAAAAAAAAAATTACCTTGACAAGCTAAGTCAATGTTGGCAAATTCAACAAACCATAGAACATGATATTTTTGAAGGTTATAAAATACAGGAAGGATAACACTATTTTATACAGACCTACATATAAATTACCACCTTCCATACACCTAAATTCATAGTATTCTTGACTATAAATTAGTAAAAAACAAAATATTATGCCAATTATCTTCTAATGAGTAAAATCACTGATGATGAAAATATCTAAAAGTCCTTGACTCGAATGAATGGGAAAAGGCCCACTTATCAGTCCTATATAGCTGACCAGTGGTTGCTCTTGGCAAAGAAACAAGGCTACTGAAGTTATCGTTTATCACTACTGTGCAGCCTGAATTCCGAGGAATGCTCTTGGGAGTTTCAAAGGCCATGTACATCATCAACCAATTAGAAAGTGATAGCCAATTAACAGGAGTTCAGTCAATAACTTTGCTTTAAATCTGACCACAGAGCTATTGTCTGTTCTCTCCTTTGCAAATGGAAATGATTGAATTCCTTTATCCCACAGGACCAGCATGAGAAACCATTGAAAATCACTCTACTATTACATTCTATATTAATAGTTGCAATGATAATGATTGTGTTGGTTTATAGCACAAACATTGAACCTAGTATTTTTCCAAGGAGGTTCTCATGAACCACCAAATAATTTCCCTATCTCACACTCACTTAATTTAGAAGTTTCTGTTATAAGCATTCAAATGGCTAGAAAATTTTAACAATTAGTTACCCCAACCTCATTGTCCTGCCTCCCACTCTCTTATAAAAGAACCTTCTCTCTGAGGAATCAGGATATACGTTTTTATCTTTCTTTATGACTATCTTCTCTTGACCCCTAGACTACTCATTTACATTCTCCATAGTCTTTTGATACTACACTCTATCATTCTTTCTACTGCAAGTCTTAGCCATCCTGCAAGCCCAACCCTATAGCCCATGATTCTTTAAGCTCTTTTACTCTGAGGACTTTCTCTTCTGTTTCATTTTAGAACCTACACCTAGTGCCAAATGCTGGATTTCATCTACCACCATAACTACTGTCATTCAGAAATCTTAAATGCCAGCATTTTTTTTTTTTTGCATATTACTGCTTGTTAAATTCACTCCATTAGTCCTACTTCACCTGTTCTTCATCTTCATTAAATTCTACAGTCCTATGATCCTTCTGTTCTGGTCAGCCTATGGTTCCATTTCTGGCTTCACTTTCTTCCTTCCCCAGCCTCGTGTATGATCCAATCTGTATGCATTCTTTTCCCAATACCCTAAAATCCACTGCCTTCTTAGGCAACTCTACAAAAATTGTCTTGTAAATCTTCAACCTTTAGTTAATCCAACCACCTGTGTTTTCTATTCTGACATTGTCACCAATGGCCATGATTGGATTTAAAAATCATGCAAATGTGTTTGGTGCTCTGAAAAACTGTGCTCTACAAACTAACTCAGGCTCTAGTGGATTCCTTCATAAGTACCCAATAATTCTTCTAAATGTCTTTGATTCACAGTTCTATGTATTTATAAAAAGGATACAATGGTTATTGTTTCTACTTTTTCACTTCCAATTTCATTCTTCAACCTGCCATAATCTGACTTCTGCCCCCAGAAACAGCTATTGCCTATTTCCCTTATCATACTTGAAGGTAAAAACCAAGGTTTCTTTGTACCTCAGGATATAAAATAATATCAATGTGCATCACTGGCAATTTGCTGAGTAGGGAATAGAGACAAAGAGAAGAGAATTGACTTTACCAGAGTGTCCAAATATTCCATGAGTTGTAGCATACATGTCAAGGATTGACAACAGATTGATGTCAAGATGGTAAAGTAAGGAGAATAAAATATACAAAAGGGTCTTATGTTTCTTAGTTTATGTTACCAACACCTAAGGAAAGTGAGTTGGAGCCAGACTAACAGAATGCAAGCATGGCATGAGTACTAACCCCTAACGAGTAAGTGTGAGTCTTACCAAGTTAGAAATCCATTTTGTGTCACTTATTCATGTTACCATGATCCAAATAAACTACTTCACCTCCAAGCTTCCCTCGATCCTTTTATTACCATAAAATTATACCATTCATTATCCTATTCCATCCATTCATTGACAAATAATAATAGGTAAGTATCTGGGATAGCTTACATAAAGGTCTACTTGCTTTCTACCTCACCAGCTTAGAGTATCCTGAAATTATAGCAGCATCCCATGCAAAAATGATACTAACTCCCATAATCACAGAGTCATGCTTGGGAATTAGGTGGCATAAGTGTCCTCTCTGAATCTATGTCAACTCAGCTCTTAAATGCATCACAGTTGTACAGGAAGGCATTTTCTCTGCAGAGCCAACTAAGAACTTTCTCCTTTTGTTTGTGGGGGAATTCTTCATTTAGTATATCATTGTTTTTGCTCAGCACACCATCAATTTAAGAGTCAACAGGCACAGGTACATTTTCTATAGGCAGGGTTAATTAAGTTCATTTATAAGCCCTTGACTCAATGAATTTTCTCAGTGGGTTATTCCAGAGTCATTTAGCTCAAGAGTCTGTGTAATTGTGATACATTAAGACAATTCTCAACTGAACACTGGGGTTCTGTACAAAGTGAAAGTAGGTGTAGGTGCTCATGTGAGACTTGAAGGACTAGACTGAGACTGAGTGAAAGCACTTATCTAAAACTCTGAGTCATACAAAGTTGGGAGAGTTTCAAAGGAAACTCAGAAGGTGAAAAGCAAAAACAACCGGAGTTAATTAGGAGGGCTGTTACTACTAGAAGCTTTGTGTAGGCAGAAACCCCAGTTAAACAGACTCCCAGACATAAATCACCAGCGCTTACCAGCTACATAGGTGAACTGGCAGGCTTTACAAAAGACATGGTTGGCTTCCCAAGTCACACCACTCCAGACTCAGGAATGGAGGAAAATGAGGAGGCACAGTAGCAGCTGAGATGGCCAAAATGCTAAAGCAATGGATCCCAGGAGACTCAGCTATGTAGAGCAGGAAGCAAGCTGCAGTTAAATCATTTTCCAGTGGGGGTTTGTGCTTCACAATATAATGGACTTATAATTGTACATATTTTTATAAATTTTCAATTAAGCCATTGGATTCTTTTCCTCCTGATTAGGCACTTCAAGTGCTAGCTATTCCTCTGGAAATTCCTCTGCCTTGTGACTGTCTGCAGGGGCCAAAACCAGAGGAGCCACTCACAGGCAGATAGGACCTGCTGTAAACTCAGGTTTAGGATTCCAGGCACACCCCTTTAGGAGATTACTTCAGATTCATTTACAGCTTTCCTCAGACATATTCCTCTTGGGAAGGTGAGGGCTGCCTCCTGCCCTGAGAGCCTATGCTGTGACTCCTGGAGGACAGCTCCTTTGAGTAGGCCTGTATTTACTTTTGTGTCACTAATGGGAGATTGGATTTCCTCAAGCCCTGAACATCTTCTGGGAAGAGAGGTATTTGGGCCTCCCTCCTCCACTCCTCTTCTTTACCCAGACTTCCTATAAAGATTCTTTTTCTATTATTCTTTTCTAACATCCACAGTGAAACCTCTGTTTACATAGACTTCTCCCTCCCTGAGCAGCTATGACATTTAGGGAAGCAATGTGGAACAGTAAAGAATAAAGCAAAGTTTGTAGTCAGACAAGTCTGGACTTGAGCCCCACTTCCAGCATTTACTATCCACGTAACTTTGTAAAACTTGTTTCATCTCTCTAAAATTCAGTTTCCCTATGCATAAAGTGAACATTACTATAGCCCTTAAGTCATAAGGGTTTATGTGGATTAAATAATGAAAATGACAATGATCATCATATTTACAATGTATTAAACTCTTTTGTAAGTACATTGCATAGTGTATTAATTAATTTGCTTCTGAGGCACAGAGACTTTAAGTAACTTTCACAAGGTTATATAGCTGATGGGCAGAGACAAAAGTTGAACCTAGGGAGTTTAGCAACCACAGATCGCTGGTTGTAACTAACCATGACATTAGCCTCTATACTGTAATGATCTGCTACATGTAAAGAATTTAATAAGAAACCTACCAAATAACAAATGATCAAGAGAGATCTGTTCATCCACAGGAAGGAGGATGTCTATATCGTAGAAAGAATGTAGATTTTGGAGCAGGAAGAAAAATCCTAGATCCGTCACTCACTACCTGTGTGACTAGGACAAAATCACTTGACTTCTCTGAAATTCAGCTTATTTATCTGTAAAATGGGGATAACTGTAGCACCAATATCATACGATTGCTATGAGGAATAAATGACATGTGTAGATATTTAGCAAATGCCAGTTTACTTCCTATTATTGCATCATCATCATTTGATACTTACTCTGCTTCACACAGCTGCTTCTCTCTTCATTTGTGGGTCCTGTATCCCCTAGCCTATGACAAGCTTTAAAGACTCATTCCATACCCTAAATTTCTTGATAACCCTTTAGCATAATGCTATGTCCATAAAAAGACCTCTTTAATTGGATTTTTCACCTTCATTGAGCATGTACTCAGTCAGGCGTTATGCTCTGTGCTCAAATGCATTATCTCCTTCAAGTCTCACAACTATTTTCCATGTTTGTTGATGGTTTTTATGTTTCCAAGCATAAAATCCCCACTGAGAAATGGGACACACTCTTTTCCTTGGGACTAATTTCAATAGGTGAGAATAATTTGAGAGTCTTCCAAGCCTCTTTGTTGGCTGGTGAAAATAAACCTTCGCTTGCCCTTTTTTCTCGACCTTTTTCCAAACAATTGTGTGTGACATTGTCCTGTGTTTGTGTAGATGTGAGCCAGGTTTTTCCTCTAGGGCTTAGCTATATGAATCACCTTGGGATTCTTTTCTCTAGACCTTTACCCTCAGCTCTTTTTCTCCTTCTTTTGTTTTATTCATCATATTCATACCTCAGAGGACCCACAAAACAGGGCTGTATGACAATATTAATTCTTAGCATATGTAGGGCTAAAGAAAAAAATGCAAATTGCATGTAAGGAAATTAACCCTGGAGCTTTATTTGAATGGACCAAAGAGTCATAATGTAGACATGTTGAACCATGTATCTGTGCTCATTATTTTCATGATTGTGGCTTTATAATTGCTTATGATGAAAAGCAAGGCAATGAAAATTCAACTCTGAAGCATAAATAACCAACAAACTCTGACTGTGTGGCAAATGCACTGTACTAAAGTATTTACTTTCCCAGACAAAGGAAAGAAAATAAGTGAGTTTGCTGCTATTGAATTCAAAGAAATTGAACTCAATTTCTCTCTGTAGTTCAAGTTTCCAGCAAATAATTTACATCGTAAAAGTAGCAGGAGGTTTTGCTGAACAAATTGTTGTGTATTGTGAATGGGATTTAAATTAAGGATTCTCTTTTTTTTTTTTTTTCCTTAACCTACAGGTAACTTCTCATCACATCTCCCTCTGCACTGCAGTTCTCTTTCCATGTATGAAATGTGTCACTTTTAAACAAAGCCATGGAAACCAGCATCTAGTAAAGTGGTGTGCCATCACAATGGGCAGAGGAATGCAGTAATGCAATGTGGTGCTTTAATTGAGTTTAGGTTAATACTAAAACTTAGGAATATCAATTTCTATTACTCACATTAGGGCTAAGCTATTGGATGTAGCAGCTAGAGGTAGGATAGATTGAAAGCCACGCATGGAACTAAAACTGCTTAAAGAGTTACCTGCAGTTGCTGTTTTTACCCCCTTGGCTCTGATGGAGATGTTAAGTGCCCATCAGGAGAATATCTGACAACTCAATAACCCAATTGGACCACTTCTAATTATTGAAACAGTTGCTATTATTGGAGAACTGTGATCCACCAAGCTCTCTAATAGACATTTTGCTTATCTTGTTGCATTAATTCCTTACAACAACCATGCAAAGTAGACACCATAAACTTAATTTTATAAGCTGACAGTCAGGGGGTTAAGTAACTTATTCAAGCTCACACAGCTTCCAAGTTAGACAACAAAGATTAGACAAGGTCTGTTTAAAGACAAAACCTTTTCGATATAGCATGCTGCCTTGCGTATATGAGGAACAGAGAAAGAAAGTGATCATTTTCAGCAGTACTTTCAACCTGTTGGCTGAGAGAAAGATCCACACCATCTAAAGAACCCCTTCTGCTAGGATTTGGTGGTGAAAAGACAATGTAATGGTCATAATATGGGATTTAGCATCAGAAAGACACAGAAAAGCCCCAGCTCTAACACTTAATGATTGTAGGATCTTAGATCATGTACTTAACACTGGTACTAGGTGTTCTTACCTGTAAAATGAGGGTAATAATGCTATGATATATACTTCATGGAAATGCAGTACAGATGAAATGATATCATGTTTGTATACCATCTGGCATAGTTCCTGGCATATACTAAGTGCTCAACAAATTTTAGCTATCTTTATTAGCATATTATGTAATATCTTCACATATTAAGCAAAGGAATTCTCCTTCATCCACTTGAAGATATGCCTGGCTTAGCACTCTAGCACGAACACAACTATGGTATCTACCCTCTAGCATCCTTGCAAGCTATGTTCCAGCTATAAAGCTTACCAGCTATAATACAGCCTAAGACCCTCAAAGATCTTTGAACGTACCACACTAGGAGGAAAGGAAAACTTGAGAAATAAGGGTCTCGTTTTTTTTAAGTAAAAATAAGATTTTTGTCTCTCAAAACAACCAAAGTCACCTGATCAACCCTTTAAGTCGCCTATCTTAGGCATCTACCCAAATTTCCAAATCCTTTCTCATAGCTCTGCTCCCTGAGAATCACATAATGGGGTCATAACCCAGACTTTTAAAGTCTCCTTCATGGTATCATTCTTTCTTTCTTTTTTTTTTTTTTTTTTTTTTTTTTTTTTTTTTTGTGTGTGTGTGTGTGTGTGTGTGGTTTTTGGCTGGGGCTGGGTTTGAACCCACCACCTCTGGCATATGGGGCCAGCGCCTTACTCCTTTGAGCCACAGGTGCCGCCCAGTATCATTCTTTCATTGTCATTGCAAAGAGCTCCTTTTCAAACACTTTTCCAAGAATCAAATTATTTGGTTAACTTACTGATTCCGCATAAAAGCCTGAGTTCTAGCCCTCACTCTGAAATATTTAGTGTGCATGTATAGTACAATCATACCTATTATTTATTTTTAATTGCAATAGGATTATTTTTGCTATAAAGCAATTGTACAGCTTTTATTTCAACAAGGTAAGCAGAAGCAGTACTCATAAAGAATGAGCTTCATCCCCAGAGTCAAACAGCTTAGCAAGCTTAAGTGAAACAGCCAATTTATAAAACTATGTTTAAAAAATCTTCAAGGAAACATTAGAAGAAAAGTAAAGTGCTTGGAAAAGTGAGAGCTCGCTCTAATTTTATTATAGCTGCAAAGCTGTAGCATAGTGTAAAAGAACCAATCTGTCTTCTATAGCTGCTACATAGAAGAAAAAAGGATGTGTCAAATGACAAATAGTGTCCCAAACTCAGTGGGAAGGCCAAATCGACTCAACAGGCAATCCCCAACCCCCCACCTCTTTGCTCCAGCCTGAGAAATATCTTCCAATTGTTCCAATGTACCAGGCTTTCTCTCCTCCAAGGCTTCACATAATCTTACTCATCTTTCTGATCTAATTTAAAATGTCAGTCTGTCCAAAATCATTCCCTGACTGCCCCCTCCATACAAGTCTGTGTTAATTAACCTTGCTATATGTGATCAGAATTCCATATATTATTGCTGTCAGAGCACAAATGTCAACATTACACTAAGTTTGGAAGAAATAGTCAATAGGATGGATAAACAAATCAGAATTCAGAATAATCTCAAAAAACAATAAAATGCCTGAGCCAAAGAGATTCAATTGAATTGAAATATGTGCTAAGTTATAGCATTCAGATCCAAAATATCAATTTCAGAAGTAGAGCATAAGGAGAGATTAGTCTCGACAGCAAATTGTGTGAAATAGACCTGAGGATTTTAGTTGGTCTCAAGATTAGTATGAGCCAGCAGTGAGATGTGACTGCTAAAGATGCTGGTACAAACTCAAGTTACACTAGGAAGTATTTTATTCAGTTTACAAAAGCAATGGTTCCACAGTACACTGTTGTATGTGCAATTACATCATTGTTTTCAAAAAATTTTTTTTATTTTTTTCTCACCATCTCTCTCCTCTGTCTGCTCTCCCCTTACCCCATGCCCTACCATGTCATTAATTGTCATTAATTGTCCTCATATCAAAGTTTAAAACATAGGATTCATACTTCTCCATTCCTGTGATGCTTCACTAAGGATAATGTGTTCCACCTCCATCCAGGTTAGTGCAAACGCTGCAAAATCTCCATTTTTTAATGGCTAAATAATATTCCATCATATATATATACCACAGCTTGCCAATCCATTCCTGGGTTGAAGGGCATTTAGGCTGTTTCCACATTTTAGCAGTTGTAAATTGGGCTGCAATGAACAGTCTAGTACAAGTGTCTTTATAATAAAAGATTTGTTTTCCTTCTGGATAGATGCCCAGTAATGGAATTGCAGTATCAAACGGGAGGTCTAGGTAGAGTTTTTTGAGGTTTATTCATATTTTTCTCCAGAATTTTAAGAGAAACCATTTTAAAAGTTATGAAGCTCAGAATAGATCGACTAGAATGATGGAACAATATAGAAAACATAGTATATGATAGGTAAGTGAAGGACCTGGTGACATATGTGCAGAGAAGAGAAAATCTAGGACCAGGGAATATAATGGTATGTCTAGGCAGGGGGACAGAGAAATAGGCAGTAAAGAGAGGTAAAGGGCATATATAATTTGCAAAAGTGGTCCCCCAACAAATCTAATACACATAATTCAAAGAACTGCTATTCTTTTTCTTTTTTTCTTAAGAACTGCTATTTTTGAATAAATAAATTCAACCCACTAGGTGAACATTACAGGAGGGTAATTCTAAGAATAATATATAATATTATTATAGCTAAAGCAATCTAACAACACAACAGGCTGTCTTATGAGGCAGACAGGGCCCCATCACTGGAAATATTTAAACAGAAACTGAGTGCCCACTTACTGGGATATTAAAGAGTAAATCATTTTCTGAGTCAGATGTTAAAGGAGATAGCTTAAATAACCCCTCCATTTACAAAGATGTCCTTCCACTTCTCTGAATCCTTAAATCATCCAATTAATCCTATTCCTCTGGCAATTAACATCCATTTCTTTGACTAGTATTTATATAAGACCTCTGTGAGGATGAAATCTGTGCTAGTCTAGAGGGGAGATTCTATGCCCATTTACAGAGTGGATTCTCAAATCTATAGTGAATAAATGAATCCTTGATTTTATCTTCTGTACAAGAAAAAACAATCAATAGAGTGAAGGTACAACCTGTACAATGGGAGAAAATATTTGCAAACTATTCATCCAACAAGGGATTAATATCTAGAATATAAAAGAAACTCAAACAACTCAACAGCAAAAACAAAAATCGATAATAATAATCACATTAAAACTGGGCAGAGGATCTAAGTAGGTATTTCTCAAAAGAAGACATACAAATGGCCAACAGGTATATGAAATAATGTTCAACATCATTGATCAGCAAAGAAATGCAAATCAAAACCAC
The DNA here is from genome assembly GCF_027406575.1 of Nycticebus coucang. NCBI lineage: Eukaryota > Metazoa > Chordata > Mammalia > Primates > Lorisidae > Nycticebus > Nycticebus coucang. The sequence goes on from NC_069804.1 coordinate 110,253,405, forward strand.
AAAATATCATCTAAATTAGAAAAGCTATCATCAAAAAGACAAAAATAATAATAATAACAAATGCTGGTGAGGATTTAGAGAAATAAGAACTCTTAAACATTGTTAATGGGAATGTAAATTAGTATAGCCACTATGGAAAACAGTATAGAGGTTCCTCAAAAAAGTAAATACAGAATTACTATACGATAATCCAGCAATTTCACTACTGGGTATCTATCCATAGGAAATGAAATGAGTATATATCAAAGGAGTATCTGCACACAATGTTTATTTCAGCACTACTAACAATAGCCAAAATATAGAATAAACCTAAGTGCCCATCAACATAGGAGTGGATAAAGAAAATGTGATATACCATTTAGCCACAGAAAAGAGTGAAATTCTGTCATTCTTGGCAACATGGAGGAGTCTAGAGGACATGTTAAATGAAATAAGAAAGATAAATACCACATGATCTCATTCTTATGTAAGAGTTTAACAAGTTGAGCTTCTAGAAGTGGAGAGTAGAATTGTCACTAAAGGCTGGAAAGGGAAGGAGAGAGGGGAGAATAGGGAGAGGTTGGTTAATAGATACAAAAATTACAGCTAAGTAGTAGTAACAAGTTCTAGTGTTCTGTAGCTCTATAGAGTGACTATAATTAACAGCAAATTATTTTGTATTTTTAAACATCTGGAAGAGAGAGTTTTGAATGTTCTCAACACAAAGAAATGGTATGTTTGAGGTGATAGATAGCTTGCTAATTACCCTGATTAGATAATTATACATTGTATACATGTATTGAAATATCACTTTCTTCTCCACACATATGCACAATTATTGCATGTCAATTAAAACAAATATAAAAATATTCAGAGGATTCAGAAAAGTGAGTATTAATACTTGCTGGAAAGATACTGAATTTGGATTCAGAGCACATGGGATCTAGATCCAGTACAGTCATCTAGGTGTCAAACTTTTTTCTTCTCTGCCACAAATTAATAGAATAAAAGTTGTCCTGGGCCACACATTAAATACAAAAACACTAATAAATGTTGATAAGCAAAAAACAAAAATGCCCATGCATACTTTTCACAATATCCGACACCACAGATAAATAAAATAGGCCTCAAATAATGAGCATGCAGCCCACAGGCCACAATTTAGGCTAGTATTTAAAATTCATTAATCTTCTATTTTCACCTGCAAGACAGTAATAATAATGCGTTCCTTGGCCATCACATAAAGTAATAGGTAACTGAAATCATGTATTAAAAACTCTAAGATTTATAAGTATTTTATTAACTGTAAAACACCAGGCATCATTCAACCCACTGGCCTGTGAACAAATGGCCAACTACCTCTTTGGCAGATTTCTATTACTATCAATATAAATATTATTCCCCACCTACCCACCTCCAGCCTCACTTCTAGAACATATAACCCTTCTAGTGACTGAAGCCACTGGACCCTACCTATGAGGCCCTATAACTCATCATGCTTATAATCGCCAAGTACAGGGAACATCCTAACAGTGTTTTGAGAGAAAGGAACCCATTTGGTAATGGAAAATAGGTGGTCCTCAGACAGCCTATGCAGTCTGTCTTTTAAGAACTTTCTCTACCACCATCATAATCCCTGGCCATGCTCCCAATTTTGTCTACCTATTCTTATGCAGAGTAGGAAAGTCATTACAGCACCCCACAATCTTCTCCTCCTCACACAGCCTCTTGGGCCTCCTTCCTTTCCCCATTCAATTTAATAACTGACTTACTTTGGCTTTTCTTCTGAAAAATTTTCTTGGAAATTCTGTAGAAAACAAAAATCTTCCAAACTAAAGTGCCAAACACTGATAGTGTGCCTTTTTCCCTCCTTCTCTGGCAGCTATCCATTGATAAGGAACAAATGCCTTCTTATCTCCAAGGAATGAGCCACTAGGGTAAAGGATTACCATTACTTGAGGGCAGAGAGGGCTTTCTGAAATTTTCCACATACTATTACATAGGCAACATAGGCACAGACTACCTGGAAAAGAAATGCCTCCCCTAATCCATCTCTACTTTCTTTAGCCCAGTCACCTTCTGATCATATCTAGGTAAACATGGTATGCCACAAAAGCTAGTCTTGGGTTTGAAAAATTAGGTAGCTGGGAGCACTAAGATTCCAGCAATCTATAGGATGTGGTCTTAAATACTGAGAATAAAGTGAAGGCATGTGCCACTTTAATTTTTCCTTTCAATGATTTTCTTAGATTAATATGACACATGTAGAGTCACTTGTTGTGCAATGTAAATTTGTGCGTAAGAGGATCCACATATCATTGGGATTCACTAACCAACTCTAAAGAAACATAATTATTTAAAATGATATGAAGAGGTGATCTCACCAACAATTACAGATTAAAAAAAAATTATGCTCACACACCTGTCAAGTTTTCATATTTAGATACTAATACAATTTAAACAATTTTCACAACCTTTTGACTTATGAAATCGTTATTTGTATTTAACTTTTCTCTGTGCTTACTCATGTAAAATCAACTGGATAATGGAAGAATAAATTAAATCAACCAGCTGTGTATCTCAAATCACATTCATCTCCTTATACAGACAGGCATGGCCCTAAACTTACATAAGTTGCCACACAAATTTATTAAGATAGAGTTTGCAGCAGCATCTGCTATAAGAGAAAATTATGTTTTAAAAAATTGTCATAATATCTGTACTCTCATATAAAAAAAATCCCTCCTCCATTTCATGGTCTATTTCAGGACAGCAGAGAATCATCTACCAGACTCATATTAGATTCACATTCTAGCCTCACCTCTGCAGCTAACCAGTTGTGGCTGCAAAGGTTCATGCTTTTCAAAAGCCTTTTATATACTTTATCTTGTTGGAACTGTCCTGTATAAGCTGGGCTTACCACCTCAGGAAGACAGGTCATTGACATTAAATATATGGCATAAAGTCAAAGAATAATTACCATTTTCCCCAAAACAGTTTATATTATCTTTATTTAAAATAGTCTTTGTAAAACTATCCTAGTTTACTCTAAGCTTAAAAGATAAGTGAGCTTTCATTCTTTTTGTTTGTTTGGGTTCTGTGTGTGTGTGCACATGTACACATTAATATATACAACAAAGCACATTAAAAAAAAAAAAAAGCTCTAAGTCAAGTTTGTCCTGGCTATGCTAGTGAAAAATTAAGCCTGTTTTTCCATTTTTGAGAAAACTTCTCCGACACAGAATTTCTATAAGGTTGTAAGATATTAGCCTGATGGCTGGGTTAAGGAGTTTCCAAAATGAAAAAGAACATCAGAAACCTGGAATGAGGAAGTACTGTGAGTGAAATGGGAAGAAAAGGAGCTCTTTGATTTCCCATTTCAAAGACATTTGAAATAATTCAGAGTTCCTTCTCAATGAAGAGCATTTAAAACCAAAGTTACACTTCAGAATGGAAGCAATATTAGAAAAGAAAGAGCTTCCATTAATCACCTTGTTCCAAGACAGTGAAGGTTATCTAAAAAGCTAGTGACTAGTAAAGTTCCTTACCAGTGACTCTGTGATTTGTACCAGCTTGTCACTCTTTGCTTCCTTTTTCCATACAAAGAAGGAAAAGATCACCAAAATTAACAGAGTACTATGTTATAATATTGCCTCACAGAACGGCAGCAAGCACAGTGCCTAACATATGGGAGACATCAAAATTTGGTTGCTCAGTTATTGAGAGATAATACCATATACTTTATTGTTCAAATTGGGACTTTTTTAGGGTGCAATTATCAACTATTCATAATTACACCAGGACAACAGATATAAACTACAACTGTCCCCAGGTAAACCAGCATGTCTAATCTCTATACTCACGAAGAATAGAATTCATATGGTGAATTTAGTTCTAGAAATTATTGAGTAAAAAGAGCCTGCAACAGTCTGATTTCAGACAGTGGAGGCTACTGTTTGACCTGAAGAAGTCAGGTGATTGCTCGAGGATGGCCTGATGTTCTCCAAAGAGAACCCAAGACTGAGCATATCTCTAATTTGGGGTTTATGATGTTTTTAAATATTTAAAACTACTGATGAAGAATAACAACTGTCACAGGAAAGAATAAAAAGTATGTAAACAATTCAACTGCATTATTATATTATTACCAAGAGTATATGACAGGAAAAAACTTTCCATTGAAAATCCAACAATCTCAAGAAGATAAGAAAATTGTTTTCCCTCAGGAACCTTCCCAAATGGCTCATTCCACTGTCAATAAGTTCACATCAAGATTCAGTTCCCACTGAATGCCAATGAACCAAATCTTCAGTCCCATCCTGATTGTTGGAGTTGGAGGCTAGGCCCTTGATACCCTAATAAGAAACTGGAAAGTGTAATAGACACAACGAAGCCTGCATAGCATCTGATCTTCTCTTAGTATATGTCCAATGGTAATCCTTCTGAATCCAGAGACTGCCTACCACCTGGGCATGCAATACCCATTTTATTAGCAATCTTGTCAGCATCCTAAGAAAAAAAACTTGATCAGGTTGATCGTAATTTCTACTCTGCCACCAAAGGCCACTTGACTGACAAGTAGCCACTTGGCAACATTTCAAGGCTGGATCTAGAGTAGCTGAAAGAAATCTAATTCTTTGATTCTAAAATCAAGGAATCCCAATAAGTCAACTCAATCAGGAATGATAATCACAGATCCTTCAGGGAGAAGACAGTTTGCCTCTTAGTTAATGTCAAGGATTCATGTTGCTCAAAGCCAACACAACTTGAGGATATAGACAAATTTACCTAGATCTGTAAGCCCAGTAAACATCCTCAGTTCTGTGCTGCAAAGAGGCTTATTGGCAAAGAGAATTGTTAAATTACCCTCATAGCATGTGTCTCCTCAGCAAAGCACCAAATGGCCCTTTCTTCAATAGCCAAACCAATGGAGAAAAGCTAGATCCACAGATGGCAACAAGACCTATATTAAGTCAATCAATATAATCTTCTTTCCCAACAATGTCTTTACCATACATCAAGCAGCTATCAAAGTACCAGAAAAATACCCAGAAGGTAAGCAGCAGAAGAGAGGCTAGTCAGAAGCCTGGATGATTATTGCTAACTAATTAAGAGCTGGCTTAAACATTCATGGTTCATAGCCTTAACCTGTAAGGCAAGCTCCTCACTAATTCTACGTAGCTTGCTAATTCTCCCCTCCTAATCACTCCTCACCAATAACCTGGTGCTATACCAAAGATTAAAATAAAGACTTGCTTACTTTTGATAAACTAAATGCTAACAGCATATTAATACTCTACATCTTTGTATTTTATTTTTATTGGGGATGCATGTGATATTCTGATACATGTATACAATGTGAAATTACTCACTTCAAGCATTTATCTTTTGTGTTGATAAAACTATATATTTTCTTCTAGCTATTAAAATATAAAAAGTTATTTTTAACCAAAATTTCCCTACTATACTATTAAATGCTAGAACTTATTCTTTCTAACTATTTTTGTACCTGTTAAACAACTTCTCTTCATCCCTCTTCCCCCTTCCATTCCCATCCTCTGGTAACTACCATTCTACTCTACTTCTGTCAAATCTACTTTGTTAGCTACCACTTGTGAGTGAGAACATGTTAATCTTTCTGTGCCTGCCTTGTTTTACTTAATGTAATGACCTCCAGTTCTACCCATGTTGCTCCAAATGACAAGAATTCATTATTTTTATGGCTGAATAGTATTTTATTGTGTCCATACACCACATTTTCTTTATTAATTCTTCCATTGATGGACACTTAAGTTGGTTTTATATCTTGCCTATTCTATTCTATCTCTTCCATATGCTGATCCTTTCTTTTGAATATATACCCAGCAGTGGGATTGCTGGATGATATGGTAGTTCTATTTTTAGTTTTTTTTAAGAACCTCTATACTGTTTTCCATAATGGCTATACTGATTTACATTCCCACCAACAGTGTACCAGGGTTACTCTTTTTCCATAACTTCACTGGTATTTGTTATTTTTTTCTTTTTGATAATAGCCAACTTGCGATCAAAGATAATCATACCTAGAGTAGGGTAGAAGACAGCCTAATTTAAGATAAATGTCACTGGAACGGAAGTGAAAATTCCACCTTTTCTAGCAACTCACTGGTTTAACTTAAGAAGTGCATAATACTTTAAAACCCCTTATTTTCTTTTCCATGCAATGGAATCTTAGACCAGATGACTCAAATCTATACTTCCAGTTCTGATAGTCTAAGTTAAATTTGATCAGAAGAATCTTCATCTACAGAAATGATAATCCTGTTTACAAGTTTTATGTGTGTGGTCATATATGACCACCCCCACTCATACACACTCAAATCTAAATACTTTGGTGACAGTCTTAGCCATGCTTCTGAGTCACCTTGAGTAATTCACTTTACTTCTCTGTGTCTTTCCCTTTCTCTGCAAAATGAAGAGATAAAATATAACAGCAATTTTCAAATAACATTCTATAGAGTCCTTGAATTTCATATGCCTATAGGGCTACAAGTGCCTGGAAAGCTGCTATGAGAGAAGGCAAGAGGGAACACCAAAGGGAAAGCCAATTATATTAGATGCCTGGATACCTGTCCCTATCAAGATTGAACAACTCTCTGCTTTTGTCTGTATTATATTTTGGGTTCTGCATAGTATTTCACTTGAAACGTGGTTCAGCATATAAAAGGAAATTTGAAAATCATAGAATTAGTTGCTCCCTGAGTGTCATCTTCCTAACAGTAAGTACTTAATATCTGTGAAATGAATGATTCTGTGGTTCTAAACCAGATGTCAGCAAGCCTTTTCTCCGGAAGTACATATTATAAATATTTTAGGCTTTGTGTGCCATAGGGTCCCTGTCACTACCATTCAACTCTGCCACTGCAGTGTGAAAGCAGACCCTTGGACAATACATAAACAAATTAGAATGGGTGGCTGCATTCCAATAAAACTTTACTTATAGACCATGAAATTTGAACTTTATAAAATTTTCATGTGTCATGAAATAGTCTTTCTTATTTTTTTCCAGTGATTTTAAAATGTAAAGTCAATTTTTAGTTTCTAGGTCATATAAAAACAGACGATAGGCCATATTTGGTCTGCAGACCATAGATTGCTGTCCTGTTTGAAATCCTCTGTACCCAGGTAGTATTAACTGAACAATCAGATAAAAACAACCACATTATTAAAGACCATCATCAACGAATAAACTTAAGAAAATATTTACTTACAAATAATTTGACTCTCTCTCTGCTATTATCTATAACATAGTATGGAAAAGTGAAAGCTTAAGAGTCAAACAGATATGAGTTCAAAGCCAGATCTACCATTTGCTAGCTTTTCAATCTTAATTAATTAACTTAACCTCTCTGATCCTTGATTCCCTCATCTGTCATGTAGAAAGAAAGGTCTTTTATATCTGCTAGAGGCAATGTGGTACAAATTATTTGTACAACAATTTTGCAAAAGCCATAAAAATTGTAATTGTACCTACTCTTTTACTAAACAATTCTACTATTAGTAAATCAACACAAGGATACATTTGCAAAAGTATGCCAAAATAAATTTACAAGATTCTTCAGTGAAGTATTATTTATATTATAATAGCACAAAACTGAACACAACCCAAATGTCCCTCAATAGAGGACTGATGATCACTTCGTCATCTTTTGGATAAGATTAAGTTTAATATGGGACTGATGAATAATAATATCTCTAAGTGATAATCTGCTATGTAATTGTTAAAAGAATAAGATAGATTTGTATGAAGTGCTAAGAAACTTTTTCCAAGGATGATTATGAAAAGGTAATAAAGGTGCAAAATTATAGCCTATAGTAATTTTATTTCTTAAATAATTGCTTAATGGTGATGACAGTTTTCTCATTTTATGACATTGTTCTGAGGATTTTTTATTAAATCATAAAAACATAGATCATGTATACATTAATGCATTTATGGGGTACAATGTACTGATTTCATATAGAATTAGGAATGCTTACATCACACTGGTTAATATATACCTCATCCCATTTACTTAATTATTGCGTTAAGATATTTATATTCTACACTTAATAGATCTGACATATACCTTTGAATTATGCACCATTGGTGTGATCCCAAAACTCACCCTCCCTCCACCTGAAATCTCCCCTCCCCTCCCATCCCCTCTCCTCCCTTCTTCATCCTGGGCCATAGTTGTGAACTATTCCTCATATGAAAGTGTGAGTGATTGTAAATTAGTTTCATAATAGTACTGAGTACGTTGGATAATTTTTCTTCCATTCTTGAGATACTTTACTAAGAATCCTACTAAGTATCTCAAGTAGGATATGTTCCAGCTCCATCCATGTAAACATAAAAGAGGTAAAGTCTCCATCTTTCATTAAGACTGCATAATATTCCATGGTATAAATATACCACAATTTATTAATCCATTCATGGGTCGATGGGCACTTCAGTGTCTTCCATGACTTGGCTATAATGAATTGAGTGGCAATGAACAATCTGGTGTAAATATCTTTCTTATAAAGTGATTTTTGGTCTTTTGGATATACACCTAGTAGAGGAATTGCAGGATCAAATGGCAGGTCTACTTTTAGATACCTGAGTATTCTCCATACTTCTTTCCAAAAGGAATGCATTAGCTTGCACTCCCACCACCAGTGCAGAAGTGTTCCCTTTTCTCCACATCCACGCCAACATCTGTAGTTTTGGGATTTTGTTATGTGAAGCACTCTTACTGGAGTTAGATGATATCTCAAAGTGGTTTTGATTTGCATTTCTCTGATGATTAAAGATGATGAACATTTTTTTATAAGTCTGTAGGCCAAGTGCCTATCTTCTTCATAGAGGCTTCTGTTCAAGTCCCTTACTCACAATGAAATGGGATTAATTGTTCTTTTCTTATTAATAAGTTTGAGTTCTCTGTGGATTCTGGTTATGAAACCTTTGTCAGAAGCATAAACTGCAAATATCCTCTCCCATTCTGAGGGCTGTCTGCTTACTTTACTTACTGTGTTCTTGTCTGTGCAGAAGCTTTTTAGTTTGATCACATCCCAGTAATGTATTTTTGGTGTTGTTTCAATTGCCCAGGGGCTCCTCATCATTAAGTATTCTCCCACTCAAATTTTTTCAAGTGTTTCCCCTGAAGTCTCTTTGAGAATCTTTATATTTCATGTCTTAAGTTTAAATCTTTTATCCAGTGAGAGTCAATTTTTGTTAATGGTTAAAGGTGCGAGGCCAGTTTCAGTCTTCTACAAGTCACCAGCCAATTCTCCCAGCACCATTTGCTAAATAGAGAATCTTTCCCCCAATTTATATTTTTGATGAGCTTATCAAAGATCAAATGACAATAAGTATCTGGGTTCATCTCTTGGTTCTCAATTCTGTTCCATATATTTACCTCTTTATTTTTGTGCCAATACTATGCTGTTTTGATCACTATAGATTTATAGTATACTTTGAAGTCTGGTAGCGTGATTCCTCATGATTTGTTTTTATTTCTGAGTAATGTCTTGTCTGATTGAGTTTTTTTCTGGTTCCATATAAAATAAAGTACTATTTTTTCCAGATCTTTAAAGTATGATGGTGATGCTTTGATAGGGATTGCATTAAATTTGTAAATCGCTTTAGGTAATATGTGGATTTTAACAATATTGATTCTTCCCAGCCATGAGCATGGTATGTTTTACCATTTGTTAACATCTTCAGCTATTTCTTCTCTCAAAGTTTCATAATTCTCTTTATAGAGATCTTTCATAGATCTCTATAAAGAGAATCATCATCTTTCAGATCTTTCATTTGTTAGGTAAATTCTTTGGCACAACTGTGAAGGGAATAGTCCTTGATTTTTTTTTTTTTTTGGCTTGACTATTATTGGTATATAAAAAGCTACTGATTCGTGAGTATTGATTTTGTATCCTGAGATGCTTCTGTATTCCTTGATCACTTTTAAGAGTTTTGTAGCTGAGTTCCTGGAGTTTTTCAAGTATAAAATCATATGACTCCAAAGAGTGAAAGTTTGATCTCCTCTGACCCTATTTCTATACCCTTGATCACCTTTTATTCCCTGATTGTGGTGGCTAAAACTTCCATTACAATGTTAAAAAGTGGTGGAGACAATAGGCAAACTTGCCTGGTTCCTGCACAGCCAAGAACACAGTAAGTAAAGCAAGCAAACAGCCCTCAGAATGGGAGAAGATATTTGCAGGTTATGTCTCCGACAAAGGTTTAATAACCAGAATCCACAGAGAACTCAAATGCATTAGCAAGAATAGAACAAGGGATCCCATCACAGGCTGGGCAAGGGATTTGAAGAGAAACTTCTCTGAAGAAGACTGACATGTGGCCTTCAGGCATATGAAAAAATGCTCATCATCTTTAATCATCAGAGAAATGCAAATCAAAACTACTTTGAGATACCATCTAACTCCAGTGAGACCAGCCTATATCACAAAATCCCAAAACCAGAGATGTTGGCGTGGATGTGGAGAAAAGGGAACACTTTTGCACTGCTGGTGGGAATGCAAATTAATACATTCCTTTTGGAAAGAAATATGGAGAACACTTAGAGATCTAAAAATAGATCTGCTATTCAATCCTGTAATTCCTCTACTGGGCATATACCCAGAAGACCAAAAATCACATCATAACAAAGATATTTGTACCAGAATGTTTATTGCAGCCCAATTCATAATTGCTAAGTCATGGAAGAAGCCCAAGTGCCCATCGATCCATAAATGTATTAATAAATTGTGGTGAGACAAGATGGCGGACTGAAGCCAGCTTTCAACAAAGGCTCCCTCCAGAAGGAGAGTTAAGGGACAGGAATTTAGTAAGTATCCTGGTGGACTTGAGCCTCACCAAGAGAGAAGGATGAAGAACGCACATCAACACCGCTGAGGCAAGCTGTGATCACAAGGACGCAAACAAAAGGTACAAAATCCACCACCAAGAGGACGGGAGTCCCCCTCCCCCATGAGACCGGCTCAAGAGCCCCAAAATTGAACAAGCGGGCAGAAATTAAAGGCCCTCCCACTACACTCCACGGGAGAGACCTTCTAAAAACTGGACCTACCTCCCCTACTGGGGTGCCGTGGCGTTCTCCTGCCGGACATAGGGCTGAATAAAACTTTGGGAATCCTTTGCCGGCAACCCTGAATCCCTGGCGCTCCCCTCCCGCCCACTGAGGTCTGGAGGCCTGTCCCCTAGGACTTCGGATCCTTGGGTGATTTCTCAAGGGGAGTGGACAGTCCCCGAGTTGCGACTGGTCAGCATTGACTCTGAGGCGCGCGAGTGAGGAGAGGGCACCGGGCTGAGGGGGAGTCACGCCTCGCGGCACTTCCCTGCGGTGCAGTGCACCAACCCTCCCCGGGCATACGGGCCCAAGACTGAATAAGACTCTGGCCTCCCCGCTGAGAGCTGAGAACCCCTACTCTCACTCGGGGTCTGAGGGCCTATCCCCCAGGAGTTCGGCTCCTTGTGTGATTTCTCGAGGGGAGAGCACAGTGCCTGAGCTGCGTCAGGTCAGCGCTGACTCTGGGATACGTGAGCGAGGAGAGGGCACTCTGCTGAGGGGAAATCAAGCCTTGGCGGCACTTCCCTGCGGTGCAGTGCAGGAGCCCTCCCCGGACCGTAGTATTGCGGAAAACTGAATGAAACTCTAGCTTCCCCCCGCCCCACTCCCAATCGGGGTCTGGGGGCCCACCCCCAAGAGTTCTGATTCTTGGGGGATCTCTTAAGGGGTGTGAACCCAGCACAAACTGCGGCCGCTCAGTGCTGACTCTGGGGCGCGGGACAGAGGAGAAAAGGGTCGCCTGAGTGCCCACACCAGAGCAGCAGTTCCCTGGAGGTAGATCAACAGCCGTTTTTTCTTTAACGGCAGAACGCTCACTTCTGGATATTCTGAGGCCACACCCCCTGTCTCCCTGGGCAACCAGAGGAGGCCACCGGGTGACGCAGCTCACAAACCCGGGAAGCTTCCAGGGCGGGGCCGACCCAGAGAGGTGTTCAGACGCAATTCTCCAGCAGCAAAGACGTTTGAACTCAAAACAACCCGTCTCCTGTAGGCGACGACAGGAACAGAGACAGAACCTCACAAAGTTGTCTGTTCTGTTCTGTTCTGTTAGCAGCATCCATCAGGGACGGGGCTAAGCCTGAGTGAACACCTCCTTCCCATCACCTGCATCAAACACTCAAAGATGTCAGGCCCCATCTCCTCCTGCTAGATAGCGGCAGTCTGCGGGGGCCTGGCAGACTTCCTTGCGATTCGGGCAGGTGCAAATCCCTGGAGTGTCTGTTCACTGCAGGCAACTGGGTTAGCCATCTGCAGAGATACCAGTGACTGGGTCCGACGGAGGGCAAAGTGGGGAAGGAGACGTCAACCTTCCCAGACTGCTCTGTTTGCTGGGTGGCTCCTCCTGACTCCACGCTGCACTGGGGTGAACTGTGTCAGAGGAGTAACCAGGCCCCTGTGATCCAGTTCCCAGAGACCTCTTGAACCCTTCCACCCGAGACAAGTGCCGATTGAGACAGTTGATTCGGACCATTTGAACTGGGCTAATAGACTGAGGACTCTTCAGGCGGTGCCCTGGGTGTGCGATTGTAGGAAGGTTTGATTCTCCTTTTCCAACTGGGGCCAGAGGTGGGCAGGCGGGGTGACTTAATTGCTGATTTTTCCACACAGCTGAGACTTTAAGCCAGAGTAGAAGTTGCAATAGGATCGAACAGAAACCAGCTGAAAACAAGACAGAACCACTTTGCTCCACCACACCAGACAGGGCCCCAGTTTCTCAGGCCACAACACTGTACGGGCCCTCGATAAAACCCCAGGGGAAAAACCAAAGGGAGTAAACCATGGGGCGGAATCAGTGGAAAAACTCTGGTAACATGAATAACCAGAATAGATCAACCTCCCCAAGAAAAGATACGGCAGATGTGATTGAAGATCCCATTCATAAACAACTGGCTGAGATGTCAGAAGTCGAATTCAGAATTTGGTTTGCAGACAAGATCAATAAAACGGAATTAGGAATTCGAGGAGAAATTCAAAAATTGTCTCAAGAATTTAACGAATTTAAAGACAAAACCACCAAAGACTTAGACACACTGAAACAAGAACTTACAGCCCTCAAAGATATGAAAAATACAGTAGAATCCCTCAGTAACAGAATGGAGCAAGCAGAAGAAAGGATTTCTGACATTGAAGATAAAGTCTTCGAACGCTCCCAATCTCTCAAAGAGGAAGAGAAATGGAGAGCAAAAACGGATCACTCACTCAGAGAACTCTCAGATAATTCGAAAAAAAACAATGTAAGGGTTATAGGAATTCTGGAGAACGATGAAGTGGCTGCCAAGGGCACAGAGGCCCTTCTACATGAAATTATGAAAGAAAATTTTCCAGACATGCCCAGAGAATCTGAAATTCAGATAGCAGACAGCTTCAGAACCCCAGCACGATTCAACCCCAATAAGCCATCTCCCAGACATATCATAATTAGCTTCACTAAAGTTAACATGAAAGAGAAGATTCTCAAAGCAACCCGGCGAAAGAAAACTATAACGTACAAAGGTAAGAATATTAGAATAACTGCAGATCTCTCTGCTGAAACTTTTCAAGCAAGAAGAGGCTGGTCATCAACTTCTAATCTCCTAAAGCAAAAAAACTTTCAACCCAGGATCTTGTATCCAGCTAAATTGAGTTTCATCTATGATGGAGAAATTAAATACTTCAATGACATTCATATGTTGAAAAAATTTGCCATAAGTAAACCAGCTCTTCAGGATGTTCTCAGACCTATCCTCCACAATGACCAACCCAATCCTATACCACAAAAGTAAAATCACCCAGAAACTTCGGATCAAACTCCAACTTCCACACTGGCGAAAGGATTAAAAATGTCCACTGGACCTTTGAAAAACTCGACACCCAAAATTCCACCAGACTTATCAATACTCTCCATCAATGTGAATGGCTTAAACTGTCCTCTAAAGAGGCATAGGTTAGCTGACTGGATACAAAAACTCAAGCCAGATATTTGTTGCATACAAGAGTCACATCTCAACTTAAAAGACAAATACAGACTCAGGGTGAAAGGATGGTCATCCATATTTCAGGCAAATGGTAATCAGAAAAAAGCAGGTGTTGCAATTTTATTTGCAGATACAGTAGGCTTTAAACCATCAAAAGTAAGGAAAGACAAGAATGGTCACTTCATATTTGTTAAGGGTAATACTCAATATGACGAGATCTCAATTATTAATATCTATGCACCCAACCAGAATGCACCTCAATTTATAAGAGAAACTCTAACAGACATGAGTAACTTGATTTCCTCCAGCTCCATAATCATTGGAGATATCAACACTCCCTTGGCAGTGTTGGATCGATCCTCCAGAAAGAAGCTGAGCAAAGAAATCTTAGATTTAAACCTAACCATCCAATATTTAGATTTAGCAGACATCTACAGAACATTTCATCCCAACAAAACTGAATACACATACTTCTCATCAGCCCACGGAACTTACTCCAAAATTGATCACATTTTAGGTCACAAGTCTAACCTCAGTAAATTTAAAGGAATAGAAATTATTCCATGCATCTTCTCAGACCATCATGGAATAAAACTTGAATTGAGTAACAACAGGAATCTGCATACCCATACAAAAACATGGAAGTTAAATAACCTTATGCTGAATGATAGCTGGGTCAGAGATGAGATTAAGAAAGAAATCACCAATTTTTTGGAACAAAATGACAATGAAGACACAAACTATCAGAACCTCTGGGACACTGCAAAGGCAGTTCTAAGAAGGAAATTTATAGCACTGCAAGCCTTCCTCAAGAGAACGGAAAGAGAGGAAGTTAACAACTTAATGGGACATCGCACGCAACTGGAAAAGGAAGAACATTCCAACCCCAAACCCAGTAGAAGAAAAGAAATAACCAAAATTAGAGCAGAATTAAATGAAATTGAAAACAAAAGAATAATACAACTGATCAATAAATCAAAAAGCTGGTTTTTTGAAAAGGTCAATAAAATAGATAAACCTCTGGCCAACCTAATCAGGAAAAAAAGAGTAAAATCCCTAATATCATCAATCAGAAACAACAAAGACGAAATAACCACAGACTCATGAGAAATCCAAAAAATCCTTAATGAATATTACAAAAAACTTTATTCTGAGAAATATGAAAATCTGAAGGAAATAGACCGATACTTGGAAGCACGCCACCTTCCAAGACTTAACCAGAATCAAATGGAAATGTTGAACAGACCCATATCAAGTTCAGAAATAGCATCAACTATACAAAACCTCCCTAAAAAGAAAAGCCCGGGACCAGATGGTTTCACGTCAGAATTCTACCAAACCTTTAAAGAGGAATTAGTACCTATATTACTCAACCTGTTCCAAAATGTAGAAAAAGAAGGAAGACTACCCAACACGTTCTATGAAGCAAACATCACCCTGATCCCCAAACCAGGAAAAGACCCAACAAGAAAAGAAAATTATAGACCAATATCACTAATGAATATAGATGCAAAAATATTCAACAAGATCCTAACAAACAGAATCCAGCAACACATCAAACAAATTATACATCATGACCAAGTTGGTTTTATCCCAGGGTCTCAAGGCTGGTTCAATATACGTAAATCTATAAATGTAATTCAGCACATAAACAAATTAAAAAACAAAGACCATATGATTCTCTCAATTGATGCAGAAAAAGCTTTTGATAATATCCAGCATCCCTTCATGATCAGAACACTCAAGAAAATTGGTCTAGAAGGGACTTTTCTTAAACTGATAGAGGCTATCTACAGCAAACCCACAGCCAATATCATATTGAATGGAGTTAAATTGGAATCATTTCCACTCAGATCAGGAACCAGACAAGGCTGCCCATTGTCTCCATTGCTTTTCAACATTGTAATGGAAGTTTTAGCCACCGCAATTAGGGAAGAAAAGGCGATCAAGGGTATCCATATAGGGTCAGAAGAGATCAAACTCTCGCTCTTCGCAGATGATATGATTGTGTATCTGGAAAACACTAGGGACTCTACTACAAAACTCCTAGAAGTGATCAAGGAATACAGCAGCGTCTCAGGTTACAAAATCAACATTCATAAATCTGTAGCCTTTATATACACCAACAACAGTCAAATTGAAAAAGCAGTTAAGGACTCTATCCCATTCACAGTAGCGCCAAAGAAGATGAAATATTTGGGAATTTACCTAACAAAAGACGTGAAAGATCTCTATAAAGAGAACTATGAAACTCTAAGAAAAGAAATAGCTGAAAATGTTAACAAATGGAAAAACATACCATGCTCATGGCTAGGAAGAATCAACATTATCAAAATGTCCATACTACCCAAAGCAATATATAATTTCAACGCACTCCCTATTAAAGCTCCACTGTCATATTTTAAAGATCTTGAAAAAACATTACTTCGTTTTATATGGAATCAGAAAAAACCTCGAATAGCCAAGACATTACTCAGAAATAAAAACAAAACAGGAGGAATCACACTACCAGACCTCAGACTTTACTACAAATCGATAGTGATCAAAACAGCATGGTATTGGCACAAAAACAGAAAAGTAGATATCTGGAACAGAATAGAGAACCAAGAGATGAATCCAGCTACTTACTGCTATTTGATTTTTGACAAGCCAATTAAAAACATTCAGTGGGGAAAAGATTCCCTATTTAACAAATGGTGCTGGGTGAACTGGCTGGCAACCTGCAGAAGACTGAAATTGGACCCACACCTTTCACCATTAACGAAGATAGACTCTCATTGGATTAAAGATTTAAACTTAAGACATGAAACTATAAAAATACTAGAGGAGAATGCAGGGAAAACCCTTGAAGAAATTGGTCTGGGTGAGTATTTCATGAGGAGAACCCCCCGGGCAATTGAAGCAGCTTCAAAAATACACTACTGGGACTTGATCAAACTAAAAAGCTTCTGCACAGCTGAGAACACAGTAAGCAGAGGAAGCAGACAGCCCTCAGAATGGGAGAAGATATTTGCAGGGTATATCTCTGACAAAGGTTTAATAACCAGAATCCACAGAGAACTCAAACGCATCAGCAAGAAAAAAACAAGGGATCCCATCGCAGGCTGGGCAAGGGATTTGAAGAGAAACTTCTTTGAAGAAGACAGGCGCACGGCCTTCAGACATATGAAAAAATGCTCATCATCTTTAATCATCAGAGAAATGCAAATCAAAACTACTTTGAGATATCATCTAACTCCAATGAGACTAGCCTATATCACAAAATCTCAAGACCAGAGATGTTGGCGTGGATGCAGAGAAAAGGGAACACTTCTGCACTGCTGGTGGGAATGCAAATTAATTCATTCCTTTTGGAAAGATATATGGAGAACACTCAGAGATCTAAAAATAGATCTGCCATTCAATCCTGTAATTCCTCTACTGGGCATATACCCAGAAGACCAAAAATCACAACATAACAAAGATATTTGTACCAGAATGTTTATTGCAGCCCAATTCATAATAGCTAAGTCATGGAAAAAGCCCAAGTGCCCATCGATCCACGAATGGATTAATAAATTGTTGTATATGTACACCATGGAATATTATGCAGCCTTAAAGAAAGATGGAGACTTTACCTCTTTCATGTTTACATGGATGGAGCTGGAACATATTCTTCTTAGTAAAGTATCCCAAGAATGGAAGAAAAAATACCCAATGTACACAGCCCTACTATGAAACTAATTTGGGACTCTCACATGAAAGCTATAACCCAGCTACAACTTAACAATAGGGAGAAGTGGGAAAGGGGGGGGTGGGTAGAGGGAGGGGAATCGGTGGGATCACACCTGTGGTGCATATTACAGGGGTATTTGCGAAACTTGGTAAATGTAGAATGTAAATGTTTTGGCATAGTAACTGAGATAACGCCGGAAAGGCTATGTTAACCACTGTGATAAAAATGTGTCAAATGGTTTATGAAGTGAGTGTATGATGCCCCATAATCATATCATTGTATACAGTTATGATTTAATAAAAAAAAAAAAAAAGAAAAAAAAATAAATTGTGGTATATGTACACCATGGAATATTATGCAGCCTTAAAGAAAGATGGAGACTTTACCTCTTTCATGTTTACATGGATGGAGCTGGAACATATTCTTCTTAGTAAAATATCTCAAGAATGGAAGAAAAAGTACCCAATGTACTCAGCCCTACTGTGAAACTAATTTAGGGTTTTCACATGAAAGCTATAACCCAGTTACAACCTAACAATAGGGGGAAGGGGGAAAGGGAGGGGAGGGTGGGGGGAGGTGGATAGAGGGAAGGGGATTGGTGGGATTACACAGCGGTGCATCTTACAAGGGTATATGTGAAACTTGCTAAATGGTCTGTGAAGCTAGTGAATGATGCCCCATGAATATATCAATGTACACAGCTATGATTTAATAAAAAAAAAAGAAAGAAATATTTTCAATTTTACTTCATTCAATGTGATATTGGCTGTGGGTTTGCTGTAAATGGCCTTAATCAGTTTAAGAAATGTCCCTTCTATACCTATTTTCTTAAGTGTTCTAATCATGAATGGATGCTTGATATTGTCAAAAGCTTCTTCTGGATGTATTGAGAGAATCATATGGTCTTTGTTTTTTAGTTTGTTTATATGGTGTATTATATTTATAGATTTATGCATATTGAACCAACCTTGAGACCCTAGGATAATACTCACTTGGTCATTTTGTATAATTTATTTGATATGTTGCTGGATTCTGTTTGCTTGGATCTTACTGAATATTTTTGAATCTATGTTTATTAAAGATATTGATCTATAACTTTCTTTTCTTATTGGGTCATTTCTTGGTTTGGGGAACATGGTGATATTTGCTTCATAGAACGTGTTGGGAAGTATTCCTTCTTTTTTGATGTTTTGGACCAGGTTAAGTAATATAGGTACTTTTTCCTCTTTAAAGGTTTGGTAGAATTCTGATGTGAAGCCACCTGGTCCTGGGCTCTTCTTTTGGGGGAGATTTCATATAGCTGATTTTATTTCAGTACTTGATATAGGTCTGTTCAGCATTTCCAATTCTTTCTGATTAAGTCTAGGAAGTACGTGCTTCAAAGTTTTGGTCAATTTCTTTCAGATTTTCCTATTTCTGAGAATAAAGTTTTTTGTAGGATTCATTAAGGATTTTTTTGAATTTTTGAGGTGTCTGTTCTTATTTTGCCTTTGTCATTTCTGATTGATGATATTAAGGTCTTTAATTTTCTATTTTTGGTTAGATTGGCCAAGTTTTATCAATTTTGTTGAATTTTTCAAAAAACAAACTTTGATTCATTGATCTTCTGAATAATTCTTTTGTTTTCAATTTCATTTAATTCTGCTCTAACTTTAGTTATTTCTATTCTTCTGCTGGGTTCTTCCTTTTCCAGTTGCTTGAGATTTCCCATTAAGTTGTTGACATCCTCTCTTTCCATTCTCTTGAGGAAGGTTTGCAATACTATAAATTTCCGTCTTAGGACTGCCTTTGCAGTATCCTACAGGTTCTGATAATTCATGTCTTCATTATTGTTTTGTTCCAAAAATATGTCAATTTCCTTCTTAATCTCATCTATGACCCAGCTGTCATTCAGCATAAGGTTAATTAGTTTCCATGTTTTTGTATGAGTATGCAGACACCTGTTATTGGTGAGTTCAACTTTTATTGCATGGTGATCCGAGAAAATACAAGGAATAATTTCTACACTTTTATATTTGCTGAGGTTAGACTTATGATCTAAGATGTGATCAATTTTTGAGGGTGTTCCATGGGCTGATGAGAAGAATGTGTATTCAGTTTTGTTAGGATGAAATGTTCTATGAATGTCTGTTAAATTCAATGGTTGTATGGTGAAGTTTAAGTGCCAAAATTATTTGCTTATTTTCTTATTGGATGATCTATCCAACACTGCCAAAAGGGTGTTAAAATCTCCAACTATTATGGGGCTTGAAAATAATAAACTCCTCCTGTATGTTAGGGTCTCTCTTATAAATTGAGGAGCATTCTCATTGGGTGCATAAATGTTAGTAATTGACATCTCACCATGTTGAGTGCTTCCTTAACAGATATGAAGTGACCATCCTTGTCTTTCCTTACTTTTGTTGGTTTAAAGCCTAGTGTATCTACCAAAAAAATTTCCACCCCTGCTTTTTTCTGATTTCCATTTTCCTGGATTACAGACACCCATCCCTTCATCTTGAGTCTATATTTATCCTTTAATGTAAGATGAGATTCTTGTATTCAGCAGATATCTGGTCTGAGTTTTTGTATCCAGTCAGCCAAACTGTGCCTCTTAAGAGGACAATTTAAGCCATTCACATTAATTGAGAGTATTGATAAGCCTGGCAGTATTTGGGGTGTCAAGTTTTTGAAACTTTTTACCACTGTGGAAATTGGGTTTTGGTCAAGAATATCAGAGTGAGTTTACTTTGGTGGTAGAGCATTGTGCTGGTCATTATGGAGGATGGGTCTAAGAATATACTGAAGAGATGGTTTGGTTATGGCAAATTTCTGCAACATGTGTATGCCATTAAAGTATTTAACTTCTCCATCATAAATGAAGCTCAGTTTAGCTGGATACAGGATCCTGGTCTGAAAGTTGTTTTGTTTTAGGAGATTGAAGGTCGATGACCATCCTCTTTTGGCTTGAAAAGTTTTAACAGAAAGATCTGCAGTCATTCTAATATTCTTCTCCTTGTAGGTTATGATTTCCTTACATCTGGCTCCTTGCAGGATTTTCTCCTTCATATTAACTTTGGTGAAGTTAATTACAATGTGTCTAGAAGATACTTTATTTGGATTGTGTCATGGTGGGGTTCTGAAACTGTCTGCTATCTGAATTTGAGTATCTCTTACTGTACTTGGGAAGTTCTCCTCAATTATCTTTTGGAGTAGAGTATCTGTGCCTTTTGAACCATCTTCTTCTCCTTCAGAAATTCCTATAAGGGGAATGTTTGATTTTTTGGAGTGGTTCCACTATTCTCTCAGGAAATTATCCATTTTTGCTCTCCACTTCTCTTCCTCTTTGAGTATTTGGGAGCATTCCGAAAATTTTTCTTCAATGTCAGAGATCCTTTCCTCTGCCTGCTCCATTCTGTTACTGAGGGATTCTACTGTATTTCTTATATCTTTGAGGGCTGAAAATTCTTGCCTCAATGTGTCAAAATCTTTGGTGATTTTGTCTTTGAATTCATTGAATTCTTGAGACAACTTTTTTTTTTATTAAATCATGAATACATGGATCATACATACATTAATGCATTTATGGGGTACACTGTGCTTATTTCATATAGAATTAGGAATGCTTGCATCACACTGGTTAATATATACTTTGTCTCATTTACTTCGTTATTGTGTTAAGACATTTATACTCCATACTAATAGATCTGACATGTACCCTTGCATTATGTACCATAGGTGTGATCCCACCATTAACCCTCCCTTGATCTGACCTCCCCCCCTCCCATCATGGATGTGGAGAAAAGGGTACACTTTTGCACTGCTGATGGGAGTGCAAGCTAATACATCCCTTTTGTAAAGAAGTATGGAGAATACTCGAGGATCTAAAAGTAGACCTGGAGTTTGACCCTGCAATTCCACTACTAGGTGTATATCCAAAAGATCAAAAATTACTTTATAAGAAAGATATTTGCACCAGATTGTTCATTGCAGCTCAATTCATGATAGCCAAGTCATGGAAGAAGCCCAAGTGCCCATCGACCCATGAATGGATTAATACATTGTGGTATAGATATACCATTGAGTATTATGCAGCCTTAATGAAAGATGAAGACTTTACCTCTTTTACATTTACATGGATGAAGATTGAACATATCCTACTTAGTAAAGTATCACAAAAATGGAAGAAAAAATATCCAATGTACTCAATACTAGTATGAAACCAATTTACAATCACTCACACTTTCATATGAGGAATAATAGATCACAACTGTAGCCCGAGACAACTTTTAAATTGCACTTTGAATTTCTAATTCCAACTTTATCTCCATTCTGTTAATCTTATTTGCAATCCAAATTCTGAATTCAGTTTCTGACATCTCAACCTTTTATTTTTATGAATGGGATCATCTGTTGTGTCTCCTTTGTCATTCCTTGGGGGAGATGATCTACTCTGATTATTCATATTACCAGAGTTTTCCCACTGATTCTACCCCATTGATTATTTTTCACCATTTGGCTAGAGATGCTGGTAAGATAAAATTGATTTCAGGGCTCCTGGAGTTGTAATTAATGAGCCCTTTACCAAAGAACTGGGACTGGTGATTGTGGCTTTTACCCTAGAACTTTACAAAGATCCCATTCAGTACTACAGCCTGAAACTCTGGGGACCTGCTTGGTGTGGTGGTGCTAGGTGGCTCTGACCTGTATTCAGCTAGTCTGTGTTCAATCCTAGTGAATCAGTTGCTTTGGGCTCATATCTCAGCTGTGTAGATATATAAGCAACTGAGAGACCCCATTCCCCCATAGGCAACAACTGGAGGAGGAAAATCCGACACTCCCACAACAACACAACCAGGGTACAAAGTTGGTGGGTCCACGGGTTATCAGCCCAAGTCGAGTTCCAAAGCAATTGTCCTGTCAACAAAAACACCAATCAGGTGGGACAGTTCAAAAGGTCTTCAGCATCTAGGCAGAGGGGGTCCACTGGCAACTGAAGTGTAACTCACTCTAGTGCTCTTTGGAGTCAGAAAGGTCCACCCCACAAAATAGGCCAGGGGCATGGTACCTCCTTCCCCACCTTGCACCTCCGTCACACCCAGGCACTGGTAGCCCCACGGGGCTGTGGCTCAGTTCCTTCCAATGAGCAAATGCACCATGGATTTGGGCCTGGCAGAGTCAGAGGGAAGTCAATGCCTCATTGGCCAAGCAACCACACTCTGCCACCAGCCAGCTAGGGGAGTTGAAGTTTGATTGGGTGCTCAATGGAAACTGAGGAGTGTTCCACCTGAGCTAGTTCCAAACCAGGTTAATAAAGCAGCAAATGTTTTTTGCCCTCAGATACTATGCTTCTGCCTGAGACACTCTGCTTCTCTGATATCCCTGCAGTGTGAGATCTAGCCCCCTCCGGCAGTCCACAGACTTGGGGACGTGTCTCTACAATATTTGACCCTGGCAGGATCACTCCATTAATGCTGCTGCTAGGTGGGAGGTGTCTCCACTCAGGTTCCCATGCCTCAGTGGTTCCTGAGCCTGTCGTACAGAGACCCAAGCCTTTGCCCACTGCTGTGTTGCTCTTTCTCAGAGCCAAGCCAGACACCTTCCACCCTGTGCCTTTCTTACACAGTTACTGTGTAACTGCACTACCTCAGACCATGCAATGCCCAGTCTTAACAAAGAACTGCAAACTTTCTGGTCTCTGTAGGGGTTGGACTTCTAGATCACCAGGCCAGAGGGAAGGGTGGACTGGGAGTTCAAAGTTGCAGTGAAAATATTTGTTCAACCTTCATGCCAGAAAAGAGAATGCCCAGGCTCACAGCAGGACTCTCTGGAGAAGGAGTTGTAGCTTCTAGCAACTCGCTCCTGTGGGGTTAGAGAAGAGGACCTCAGTTCACTGCTCACTAGTAGAGATCTCACAGCAAGCAAGTAAGCAACTCTCTTGATGGAGGGGATGGACATGCATCCTATTTGGGGTTGGTGCTGTACCTGAAATTTGTTTCCTTGGAGTTGCAGCTTGCCTCAGCAGAGAAGACATGCAATTATCAATCTCTTCTCTCAGGTTGGCTCCCACCCTTCAGGTTTTTGGGGGTTCTTTCTTGCCAGTATCTCTCCCTCTGGATGGGAGCTTCTGTTGAAAGCTGGCTTCAGTTGGCTATCATCCCCCACTCCCCTTTGCTTTGTTGTTCCAGGAGAGCTGAGCTAAACATCCTTCCCGTCCTCCATCATGCTCTATCTCTGTTCTGAGGATTAAATAAAATAGCTCATGTAAAGAATAGTGTTTTAGCTTTTCTGAGGGCAGGAAAATTTTATGCTCACATTCCCTATAGCACCTAGCACTATGCCTGATGCATAAAGGTCCTAAATAAAGATATCAGAGGCAGTGTCTCCTAGTAGATTAAGAGCACAAAATTTTGTGTTAGACAGACATGAGTTTGAATCCTAGGTTTACTTTTTATCAGTTGTGTAATCTCAGACAAATCAATGAACCTTTCAGATCATCAAATTCCTCATTTATAAAATAGCTGTGTGGTAAGATTAAATGTACTTCACAAGGCTGTTGTGGAGCTTAATGTTGATAACATTTATAAAAAATAACATGGTATCTGAGCTTTAGTGGATAATCTCTACCAAATACATCTATATTAATTCTCCACCATCACTCCTAAACTCTAGGCCTTGAGAAAAGAACTTCTATGGACTACATCAGGTGGGCTCCTTTGCCCTTGGACTTTCAGGTACTTCCAACCAATGAGAGAAATGAAAAGATGGTAGGGGATAAATGTTGGATTATTGATTCCACCCACTCCCTCTCTGCCAGGCTGTAATTGGGCAGTTCCTATTAGGTGGCCCTCTCATTATGAATCTTCCCTCCAGATTTCAGCAGCACTATATTCTTCTGTTGTCTTCCTGACAGTCCAATTATTGTCAGTCTCAGGATACTTCACCATCCCTTAATGCTATTCACATTTGGGTACATAGTCTCTTCATCACTGTCTTCCATTGTCCTTTGAGCATTCCATATTTTTCCTTCTAGAACCCTAACACATAAATGTCAAGTAATTTTTTATTCTTTCTGAATACACATTTCTCAATATGCTGCTTTTCACTTTTTTCAATCCAGGAATAACCATCCAGGATATAGTGTAAGCCCAAATCAACTATATAAGCAGAAAGCTCTTTCTCTGCCAAAATCTGAATGGTATTTCATTGAAAAATTATCAAACATAATAAAACTCATAAAGTTATTAGCCCCATGTTTGCAAATGTTTGTAATCCACTGCACTAAGAAGAGAATTGGGAAATCTGTTACATTTAATAGGAAGCTCTTGGTGGGAATTGGTTGACTCCTCCAAGGCCAAAAAATCTCTCCTTTTTACCTTTGGTAATTCCAATTCTGCTTTCAGGAATCTATGAACCAAGCAACCTATAGTTACATAATCCCTACAGCAGATGTTGATAATAGAAAACATGGAAGTCTCGCATAAAAAAAAGAAATTGTTTGCTTGCTTCTTTAAATAGTATAATGTAATGGTTAACATGTAGGGAATGGATAATCCCAGTAATTATTGGTAAGAGTAACACACTATATTGGCAAATGCTTTTAAGATTTCAGGAAAGGGATTTTAAAGTACGTAGTAGAATTCAAAATGAATAAGATATTGGATACATTTGATTAATTCCTGAAGAAATGACAGACTCAGATATATATATATATATGTATGTATGTACGTATATATGTATGTATCCTTGTACATATTATTTATTAAAATAATCTCCATGTCAAAATAAGAAAATTAATTGATTAACACATTATAGTACATATAATTGAGTGCTATGTATTTTTAAAAGTATCTTCTCAAATAATATTTAAAGTTATTATACATGTCAATCATCATATAATAAGTATAAAGAATCAGGGCTCAATTTTGAAATATGTGTCTGTATGTGCATAAACAAGGTCTGATAATTAAGGTCATGAACTTACCAACATGTACTTACACTGGCAGCACCATACAAAGAACTCATCTTTGAGTAAGGTTTTATAACTTTTGTCTCACAGCTGTGTTCATGTTGATGTGTGGTAGTATCTTGCTAAGTGGTGTTCAACAATAATTGTTGTGTGTTTTTCTGTTCACTTGCAAGAGTGTCAGAGCTTGAATTAAAGCAAAGAACAAACATTCAGTTTCTTGCTAGACTTAGCAAAAGCAGAAGTGAAATCAGGGATATATTAGTCCAGGTATATGAGGATAATGCCATGAAAAAAAAAAAAAGGATTGGATTGGTACAAATGGATTAAAAGTTTTATTGCAGAGGGAAAAAGTATTATTGATGAAGATAGGTCAGAACCGAACTGATGAAAACATTCCAAAAATTTGTCAAATTGTGTGTCAAAATTGTCAGCTGACTGTGAGAGGCATACTAGACCAAATAAACATTAATAGAAAAACAGAAAATCTTAAGTGAAACTATTGTCAATAAATCATGGCTCTTGCATCTAAAAAATGCACCAGTTCACACAACACTGTCTGTGAGAGAGTTTTTAGTCAGTAAACAAATAGCTGTATTGGAACACCCTCCCTGCTCACCTTATCTTGCCCCCATTGAATTTTGTCTCCACCCAAAGATAAAGGTAATACTGAAAGGAAAATATTTTGATGAAATTCAGTACAACAGGGGTAATCTGCCAACAGCTTTGATGGGCATTCCAGAAAAAATGTTCCAAAATTTCTAAAGTTAGCCTAGGTGCTGGCATTGGTTCATAGCTTCCTAGGGGCAGAACTTCAAAGGTTACTGCAGTGATATTCAGCAATGAGGTATGTAGTATGTAGAGCTTTCTCTAGGATGAGTTTGTAAACTTAATTGTCAGATACATTATGTGTATCTATGCACATATATGTATGTATGTATGTATGTATATAATAGTAGGAAAAATAATGGCCAAAAACAAAATTATTTACTAAACCCTGGAACCAGTGAATATAGTATCTTACATGACAAAAGGTGAGTTAGGTTAAGGAGTTTAACATGAGATTATCCTGGATAGTGTGGGTAGACTTAATCTAATCACATGAGTCCTTAAAAGAGGAAGAGAACAGCATAAGACAAGGCCAGAGGGAGATATGAATACAAACAATAGTTAGAGAAATGAATTATTGTTCACTTTGAAGATAGAGAAAGGGAACCATGAGTCAAGGAATGCAGACATCCTCTAGAAGCTCAAAAAGCCAAGAAAATGACTCTCTCCTATACCCTCTAGTCAGTGGTTCTCAATTTTCTTGATGCCACAATGTATTTTCATTGTTAAAAAGTGGTCATGACCCACAGTTAGAGAACCACTGCTCTAGATAAAAACACTCTGGCTGACACCCTGGTATTAGCCCAATGAGACCCATTTCAGACACACACAAATAAACATGCTGGAAAGATAGTCACCAAAATATAATGACAGTTATCCTTGTTTCCTATGGTTATAGGTATGTATTTTGTATTTTTTTCTCTCTTTGATTATGAAACTTTTCAGACACACAGAAAATTTAGATTTAGAGATATGGATACTATAGGTGTGTGTGTGTATCAATTTTTACCCACCATCTCTGTATGTGTTTCCCTAATCCCATTGCTCTCCTTCTCCTTGTCCCTGACCTTTAACTATCTATTAGTCCATTTGGTGTTTAATATTTCCATGTGTGTTTAATATTTCCATGTTTAATATTTAAACATGTACTACACGAAAATGCAGTATAAACATAAATTATGTGGAGTACTTTTCATGTTTTTAACTTTACACAAACGGAATTACATTTCATGTATTATTTTAGTTTTTTATTAAACATTTATTTCACACTCATCACATTTTACATATGGTTCGAGAGTATTCACTTTCTCTTTTTTTTATTAAATCATACTGTGCACGTTAATACAATCATGGGGCACTATAAACTGGTTTTATAGACCATATGACACATTTTGATCACACTGGTTAACATAGCCTTCATGGCATTTTCTTAGTTATTGTGTTAAGATATTTATATTCTATATTTATTAAGTTTCACATGTAACCCTGTGACATGCACCACAGGTGTAATCCCACAAATCACCCTCCCTCTGCCCATCCTCCCCCTCCCCCCCTCACTCGCCCCCTTAACCATATTTTTAGGTTATAAATGGGTTATAGCTTTCATGTGAAAGCCATAAATTAGTTCATAGTAGGGCCGAGTACATTGGATACTTTTTCTTCCATTCTTCTTTTTTTTTATTAAATCATAGCTGTGTACATGGATATGATCATGGGGCATCATTCACTAGCTTCACAGACCATTTAGCAAGTTTCACATATACCCTTGAAAGATGCACCACTGGTATGATCCCACCAATCCCCCTCCCTCTAACCCCTCCCCCTTACCTCCTCTTCCTTCCCCCTTCCCCCTATTCTTAGGTTGTAACTGGGTTATAGCTTTCATGTGAAAACCCTAAATTAGTCTCATAGTAGGGTTGAGTACATTGGGTACTTTTTCTTCCATTCCTGAGATACTTTACTAAGAAGAATATGTTCCAGCTCCATCCATGTAAACACGAAAGAGATAAAGTCTCCATCTTTCTTTAAGGCTGCATAATATTCCATGGTGTACATATACCACAATTTATTAATCCATTCGTGGATTGATGGGCACTTGGGCTTTTTCCATGACTTAGCAATTATGAATTGGGCTGCAATAAACATTCTGGTACAAATATCTTTGTTGTGATGTGATTTTTGGTCTTCTGGGTACATGCCCAGTAGAGGAATTACAGGATTGAATGGCAGATCTATTTATAGATCTCTAAGAGTTCTCCATATCTCTTTCCAAAAGGAATGTATTAATTTGCATTCCCACCAGCAGTGCAAAAGTGTTCCCTTTTCTCCACATCCGTGCCATCATCTCTGGTCTTGGGATTTTGTGATATAGGCTAGTCTCACTGAAGTTAGATGATATCTCAAAGTAGTTTTGATTTGCAATTCTCTGATGATTAAAGATGATGAGCAGTTTTTCATATGTCTGAAGGCCATGCACCTGTCTTCTTCAGAGAAGTTTCTCTTCAAATGCCTTGCCCAGCCTGTGATCAGATCCCTTGTTCCATACTTGCTAATGCGTTTGAGATCTCTGTGGATTCTAGTTATTAAACCTTTGTCGGAGGCATAAACTGCAAATATCTTCTCACATTCTGAGGGCTGTTTGCTGGTTTTACTTACTGTGTTCCTGGCTGTGCAGAAGCTTTTTAGTTTGATCAAGTCCCAGTAGTGTATTTTTCAAGCTGCTTCAATTGCCCGGGGTGGGGGGTCCTCCTCATAAAATCCTCGCCCAGACCAAATTCTTCAAGGGTTTTCTCTGCACTGTCCTCTAGTATTTTTATAGTTTCATGTCTTACGTTTAAATCTTTAATCCAGTGAGAGTTTATCTTAGTTAATGGTGAAAGATGTGGGTCCAGGTTCAATCTTCTACAGGTTGCCAGCCAGATCACCCAGCACCATTTGTTAAATAGGGAATCTTTACCCCACTGAATGTTTTTAATTGGCTTGTCAAAGATTAAACAATGGTAAGTAGTTGGATTCATCTCTTGGTTCTCTATTCTGTTCCAGACATGTACTTCTCTGTTTTTGTGCCAATACCATGCTGTTTTGATCACTATCGATTTGTAGTATAGTCTGAGGTCAGGTAGCGTAATTCCTCCTGCTTTGTTTTTATTTCTGAGTAATGTCTTGGCTATTCAAGGTTTTTTCTGATTCCATATAAAATGAAGTATTGTTTTTTCAAGATCTTTAAAGTATGACAGTGGAGCTTTAATAGGGATTGCATTGAAATTATATATTGCTTTGGGTAGTATGGACATTTTAACAATGTTGATTCTTCCCAGCCATGAACATGGTATGTTTTTCCATTCGTTAATATTTTAAGCTATTTCTTTTCTTAGAATTTCATAGTTCTCTTTATAGAGATCTTTCACGACCTTTGTTAGATAAATTGCCAAATATTTCATCTTCTTTGGCACTACTGTGAATGGGATAGAGTCCTGAACTGTATTTTCAACATGATTATTGTTGGTATATATAAAGGCTACCGATTTATGAATGTTGATTTTGTAACCTGAGGTGCTGCTGTATTCCTTGATCACTTCTAAGAGTTTTGTAGTAGAGTCCCTTGTGTTTTCCAGATATACTATCATATCATCTGCGAACAACGAAAGTTTGATCTCTTCTGACCCTATGTGGATACCCTTGATCGCCTTTTCTTCCCTAATTGCGGTGGCTAAAACTTCCATTACAATGTTAAAAAGCAATGGAGACAATGGGCAGCCTTATCTAGTTCCTGATCTGAGTGGAAATGATTCCAATTTAACTCCATTCAATACGATATTGGCTGTGGGTTTGCTGTAGATGGTCTCTATCAGTTTAAGAAATGTCCCTTCTATACCGATTGTCTTAAGTGTTCTGATCATGAAGTTATGCTGGACATTATCAAAAGCTTTTTCTGCATCGATTGAGAGAATCATATGGTCTTTGTTTTTTAATTTGTTTATGTGCTGGATTACATTTATAGATTTATGTATATTTAAGAGCCTTGAGACCCTGGGATCAAACCGACTTGGTCATGATGTATAATTTGTTTGATGTGTTGCTGGATTCTGTTTGTTAGGATCTTGTTGAATATTTTTGCATCTATATTCATTAGTGATATTAGTCTATAGTTTTCTTTTCTCGTTGGGTCTTTTCCCGGTTTGGAGATCAGGGTGATGTTTGCTTCATAGAACGTGTTGGGCAGTTTTCCTTCTTTTTCTACCTTTTGGAACAGGTTGAGTATAATAGGTACTAATTCCTCTTCAAAAGTTTGGTAGAATTCTGACGTGAACCATCTGGTCCCGGGCTTTTCTTTTTAGGGAGATTTTGTATGGTTGATGCTATTTTCGAACTTGATATGGGCCAGTTCAACATTTCTACTTGATTCTGGCTAAGTCTTGGAAGATGCCGTGCTTCCAAGTATCGGTCAATATCCTTCAGATTTTCATATATCTGAGAATAAAATTTCTTGTAATATTCATTAAGGATTTTTTGGATTTCTGAGGAGTCTGTTATTATTTCTTCTTTGTTTTTTCTGAATGATGAGATTAGAGATTTTACTCTTTTTTTCCTGATTAGGTTGGCCAAGGGTTTATCTATTTTATTGACCTTTTTGAAAAACCAGCTTTTTGATTTATTGATCTGTTGTATTATTCTTTTTTTTATTTCATTTAATTCTGCTCTAATTTTGGTTATTTCTTTTCTTCTACTGGGTTTGGGGTTGGAATGTTCTTCCTTTTCCAGTTGCTTGAGATGTCCCATTAAGTTGTTAACTTCCTCTCTTTCCGTTCTCTAGAGGAAGGCTTGTAGTGCTATACATTTCCCTCTTAGAACAGCCTTTGCAGTGTCCCAGAGGTTCTGATAGTTCGTGTCTTCATTGTTGTTTTGTTCCAAAAAGTTGGCGATTTATTTCTTAATCTCATCTCTGACCCAGTTATCATTCAGCATAAGGTTATTTAACTTCCATGTTTTTGTATGAGTAGGCAGATTCCTGTTGTTACTCAGCTCACATTTTATTCCATGGTGGTCCGAGAAGATGCATGGAATAATTTCTATTCCTTTAAATTTACTGAGGTTAGACTTGTGACCTAAGATGTGATCACTTTTGGAGTAAGTTCCATGGGCTGATGAAAAGTATGTGTATTCAGTTTTGTTGGGATGAAATGTTTTGCAGCTGTCTGCTAAATCCAAATGTTGGATTGTCAGGTTTAAATCTAATATTTCTTTGCTCAGCTTCCTGTTGGAGGATCGATCCAACACTGCCAAAGGAGTGTTGAAATCTCTGACTATTATGGAGCTGGAGGAAATGAAGTTGCTCATGTCTGTTAGAATTTCTCTTATAAATTGAGGTACATTCTGGTTGGGTGCATAGATATTAATAATTGAGATCTAATCATATTGAGGATTACCCTTAACAAATATGAAGTGACCATTCTTGTCCTTCCTTACTTTTGTTGGTTTAAAGCCTATTGTATCTGCAAATAAAATTGCAACACCTGCTTTTTTCTGATTACCATTTGCCTGAAATATGGATGACCATCCTTTCACCCTGAGTCTGTATTTGTCTTTTAAGTTAAGATGTGACTCTTGTATGCAACAAATATCTGGCCTGTGTTTTCATACCCAGTCAGCTAACCTATGCCTCTTTAGAGGACAGTTTAAGCCATTCACATTAATGGAGAATATGGATAAGTCTGGTAAAATTTTGTTTGTTTGTTTGTTTGTTTAATTTTTTTGATATTTTTTATTGTTGGGGATTCATTGAGAATTTTTTTGATTTTTAATTTCAGCTTGCTTGTTCATTCTTCTCTGTTTGAAGTACTCTTTTTTTGTTGTTTGTAATTTTCTTCTTCCTCTGGCAATGCTTTTTCCCATTGCCTCCCCATTAGCTTGGATTACAGATGCCCACAACGTCTAGCTGCTTTGAATGTTGTTAGTAGAGATAGGGTCTTGCTCTGGTTTGCTGCAGCTCTTGCTGTTCTCGAACCTCTGAGCTCAGGCAATCCACCCGCCTGAGCCTCCCACAGTGTTCAGACTACAGGCTGAGCCACCACGCCCAGCCTGGTAAAATTTTGTGTATCGAGTTTTTCGAAAGTCTAGTGGACATTTTTAATCCTTTCACCACTGTGGAAGTTGGAGTTTTATCAAAGTTTGTGAGTGAGTTTACTTTTGTGGTAGAGGATTGGGCTGGTCTTATGGAGGATAGGTCTGAGAATATCCTGAAGAGCTGGTTTGGTTATGGAAAATTTCTTCAACATATGAATGTCATTAAAATATTTAATTTCTCCATTGTAAATGAAACTCAGTTTAGCTGGATACAGGATCTGGGGTTGAAAGTTATTTTGCTTTAGGAGATTAAAAGTTGATGGCCACCTTCTTCTGGCTTGAAAAGTTTCAGCAAAGAGAACTGCAGTCATTCTAATATTCTTCCCTTTGTAGGTAATGGATTTCTTATATCTGGCTGCTTTCAGAATTTTCTCCATCATATTAACTTTAGTGAAGTCAGTTATGATATGCCTGGGGGATTTCTTATTCGGCTTGAGTCATGCTTGGGTTCTGAAACTGTCTGCTATCTGAATTTCAGAATCTCTTGGAATGTTTGGAAAATTCTCTTTCATGGAGAAGGGCCTCTGTGCCTTGAAAAGCCACTACATCACTTTCAGGGATTCCAATGAGGCGGATATTAGCCTTCTTCAAATTATCCAAGAGGTCTCTGAGAGAATGATCCATTTTTTTTCTTTCCATTTCTCTTCCTCTTTGAGAGTTTGGGAGTGTTCAAAAGCTTTGTCTTCAAAGTCTGAAATCCTTTCTTCTGCTTGCTCCACTCTGTTACTGAGGGATTCTACTGTATTTTTCAGATATTTGAGGGCTGCAAATTCTTGCTTTAATGCATTAAAATCTTTGGTTGTTTTGTCTTTAAATTCGTTAAATACTTGAGACAATTTTTGAATTTCTCCTCGAGTTTCTAATTCTGACTTTTGAATTTCTCCTCGAGTTTCTAATTCTGACTTTTGAATTTCTCCTCGAATTTCTAATTCCAAATTTTCATCCATTCTATTAATCTTTTTTGCAATCCAAATTCTGAATTCGATTTCTGACATCTCAACCAGCTGTTTATGAATGGGATCTTCAGTTACATCTGACATATGTTTCCTTGGTGGGGGTTGATCTATTCTGGTTGTTCATGTTACCAGAGTTTTTCCGCTGATTCTGCCCCATGATTATTTTACACCATTTGATTTTTCCCCTGGAGCTTTGTTGAGGACCCGTACAGTGCTATAGCCTGAGAAACTGGGAACCTGTTTGGTGTGGTGGGGCTAAGTGGTTCTGTCTTGTTTTCAGCTGCTCTCTGTTTGACCCTAGTGAAACAGTTACTCTGGGTTGAAGTCTAAGCTGTGAAGAAATACCAACAATTAAGTCACCCCTCCCCCCACAGACAACAATTGGTAAAGGAAAATCAACCCTTCCTGTAACCACACACCCATGGAACCACTTGAATAGTCCTCAGGCGATTGGCTCAGTTCAAAATGTTCAAATCAATTGTCTCAGCCAGCACCTGTCTCAGGTGGGAGAGTTTAAAAGGTCTCTGGCAACTGGATCACAGGGGTCTGGTGACAACTCCAATATGACTTGCTCCGGTGCTCTGTGAAGTCAGGAGGACCCACCCAACAAATAGATTAGTCTGGGAAGGTTGATGCCTCCTTCCCCACCTTGCACCTTTGTCAGACCCAGTCACTGATAGCCCAGGAGGGCTATAACCCATTTGCCTCCAGTGAGCAGATACTCCAGGGGTTTGCACCTGCCTGAATCACAAGGAAATCTATATCTGCTCAGCCAGGCCACTGTTCTCTGCCTCTATCCAGCAGGTGGATGTGAGGCCTTTCAACCTCAGATGCTTGATGGAGGCTGGGGCGTGTTCACTCAGTTCCAGCCCTGCCCCTGATTGATGTTACTGACAGAACGGAACAACTTTGTGGGAATTTGTTTCTGTCCCTGCTAAATTCCCCTGTAGAAGAGAAGCTGTATTGAGTTCCCAGAACCTGCACCTCAGGCCCTGTCTTTGCTCCTGCTTGTTTGTTTTCAGTTAGCTGTCATGTCTAGTCTCCTGCTTCCTTTGTCTATAAGCTGACGATCCCCTGATTGCCGGGTGCGTCTTAGGCTCAGTAAAGTGGTCCTCTGGGTCAGCCCTGCCCTGGGAATTTCCCGACTCTGAGTGTGTGTTTTCTAGTCCCTGTGCTCCACCCAGACCAGTACCACCACAGGCAAACCCTTTACTCACAGAGCCTGCGTTTCCATCCAAGATCTGTTCTGCGATGGTTGCCACCTGAGATGATGCCCGGCCTCCTCTGGTTGCCCTGGGAAACAGGGAGTGTGGCTTCAGAATATCCGGGAGTGAACCCTATTTTTGCCAAAAACAGCTGCTGCTCTGCGCCTCAGAGCACCGCTGCTCTGGCGTGGTTCTCTCTCAGCTGACCATCCTCTTCTCAGTCCCATGCTGCAGAATCAGCACTGACCAGCTTTAGTCTATGCCCTGTCCACACCCCTCAAGAAATCACCCAAGAATCTGGACTCCTGGGGTACAGGCCTCCAGACCTCAGAGTGAGAGTGGAGGGGAGTGCTGCAAGCTCAGAATAGCAGGTAGAGACTATATACAGTTTTATGCCTGGCAGGAGAACGCTGTGGCACCCTAGTAGGGGAAGTAGGTCCAGTTTATAGGGGGTCTCTCTCATGGAGTGTAGTGGGAGGACCTTTGAACTCTGCTCGTTTGTTTGTGGGGCACTCCGAGTCGTTCTCATGGGGAGGGGACTCTTGTCCATTTGGTGATGGATTTTGTACCTTTTGTTTGTGTCCTTGGGGCTGCAGCTCACCTTGGTGGGGTTGGTGCGTTCTTCAACCTTGTATCTTGGTGCAGCTCTAATCGACCAGGTTACTTGCTAAATTTCTGCCCTTTAACTCTCCTCTAGATGGGAGCCTCTGTGGAAAGCTGGCTTCAGTCAGCTATCTTGGGGAAACTGAAAATAGTTTCTTTGGAGTCGAAGCTTGCCTCAGCAGAAAAGACGAGCAATTATCTATCTCATCTCTCAGCTCGGTTCCCCTCCTTCGGCTTTGTTGGGTTCTTTCTGGTCGTTATCTCTCCCTCCAGACTGGAGCGTCTATTGAGAGCTGGCTCCAATCAGCCATTGTCCTCCATTCCCCCTTGTACTTGTTGAATGTGAAAATTGGAGTTAGGGAAAATAGCCAACCCGAGGATTTAGCAAAACTTTGCCAGGATTAAATGAGCAAATAAACAGATAAATGGCTACCAGACACACAAGCCCACAGATGCACAAACAATCAGAAACACAAAGACATACAGACAACACCAAAAAAACAACTACAATAAAAATAATGATAATCATAAAATAATTGGAAAAAAAAGGTAAAAGACAAACAAACAAAAAAAAACTCTAAAAATCTGATTTAAGCACTCTCAGAAACTGTTAGAAGGGTAGAAGAGGAAGAGAGAAAGGGGAAAAAGTGGTGTTTATAAAAAAGTTAAAAAAGATGAAAGAAAAAATTAAAAATAGAAAAAATAAAAATAAATTAACAATAGCTCCTCCAAGAAAATGATGAGAAAAAAAGATTAAAAAAAAGGCACCAACCACAAAAATATTATTCTTGTATATATGTAGAAATATACATCTATATGTATGACGTATGGATCAACTTTCGTAGAAATATATTTATAATGCAATATACTTTCTGGACAACAAGTGGCACTGTGAGTGGTTCCCAGGCTTATACCTGATTGACAGTTTACACTGTTACCATGGTAACCACCCTACCTGGCCGATCCATTTTGGAGTTTCTGTAAAAGTTTATTACCTAATTGTTGTCTAACCTCGGCTGCTCTGTTCCATACGGCACTCCTATCCAACATCCCAACTTGGTGCAGGAGTCCACGCTTCACAAATCTTTCCACTCTGCTCCCACATTCTCCCGCAAACTGGCAACTGCAATCAGGTGTGGGGGTAGGGCTGGCTGCACCAGCTCTAGCTGCCACCGGCTCCTGTGGCTGCAGCACACAGAGACCTTTTCCTCAGATTTTTGTGGTTCAGAGTCTCACTTTTTAATCTGGACTTTTGAGTCCAGCCACCCGCCAGGTCGCAGCACAGCCTGAACTGCCAGCCCACAGCAATATTCCCCACCGGGGATGGTCCAGTCTATTTAATCACTCCTGTTGTTCTGGGAGAAGGTGTCCGCCATTTCAGACAATTCAAAATGCCTGTTTCCCTGGCAGGATACCTTCCCTTCAATTTTCCGTCGGGATGATTAGCCCCTTGTGGCTCTGAGTGGCACCCCTTTCTGGTCACCAGACTCAGCTCAGGAATAAATTTTCATCAATTGGGTTTTGCCAGGAATTACAAGCTGCTGTCCTCCGTGAGGGAGGGGCCTGCCATGGCCAGGCAGGGAAAATCTCTACAACAGAGTCCGTAATTTTAAATTACACCTCATATACAGAAATCTGCCAATTCACTGCACCTCTCCAGCTGTCTGTCCACACCAATAATCCATGCAGGGAAAAGGTCCAGACCCCCCTTCCTCTCACCTGATGACTTGGGAGAGGTGGGCTACACGTCCATCCCATCCGCCATCATGCTCCGCCTCCTACAGTATTCACTTTCAATGCAGTTTCAGTTTTGGTCCATTGGTCACCCTCCAGCCTTGTGTAACTATACCAGAATTTATTTAACTATTCATTTGTTCATGTACATTTAAGATGTTTCCAATATTTTACTACTAAAACAGTGCTTCAGTGAACAATCTTGCATAGATATTCTTGCACTTATCTGAAGAAATTTCTTTACCATATGTACTTAAATGTGAACTTGCTGTGTCATAGACTATTTGAATTATTTGTATGTGTTGCCAAGTTGTTTTCCAGTGTGTTTGTACCAACGTATATGCCCACCAGCAATGCATGGGTGTTCCTGTTTCTCCATATCTTCACCAACGCTTTGTTTTCAGACGTTAAAATTTCTGCCAATTTAATGACTGTGAAATGGAATCTACAGTTTTTATTTTTAATATCCCTAATAATTAATGAAGTTGAGCACATTTATATAGGCTTATGGACTATTCAAGTAGCCTCTTCTGTGAATTGTCTGTTCTCAGTCTTTGCCTGTTGTCTCTTAGGTTGTCTGGCTCTTACTTAATGATTAGTAGATATTTCTTATATATT
The DNA here is from genome assembly GCF_027406575.1 of Nycticebus coucang. NCBI lineage: Eukaryota > Metazoa > Chordata > Mammalia > Primates > Lorisidae > Nycticebus > Nycticebus coucang. The sequence continues at coordinate 110,290,942 of NC_069804.1, forward strand.
CTAGAAAAATACCTTTTTAGATATAAACAGTTATAAGTGATGTATTTTATTCTATGAATGTTTCCACTTGCAATGTAGCAAAAGGTATCATTGTATTGTATCATTTATGCTCCTGCATAAGAAATTCCGTTCTTCCAATGCTATGTTTTATTCTAAATGTTCTATATTCTTATAAATGTTTTATATGTTTGTTTTTAATATTTATACTTTTAACTCATCTGGAACAGGATTCAAGTCTTTCATCAATGTTGAAAAATTCTTTGAATTTTGCCTTTCCCGGTCTTTCTATTCTCTCTTTGAAATGTTAATCATATACATAATATGTATACATGTATAAATTTGATATTCCATGTGTTTTTATTACACAAACACACATGACCCTTCTCTATGTCTCTTAAACTCAGTTTTATGGTTTTCATCTACTTGTATGCTTCATTCAAGGTATTGTCTTCCAAAATCTTTTTATTTGATTCTTCTATCTTAAGTTGCCTATAATTTGATAACTGTTTATTGAGAATTTTATTTTTACTCCAGTGTCTACATTTTTCTTTTTTATATTGTTTTAGATTAATTAAGGGTACAAAAAATTAGGTTACATTCTTTGTGTATGGTTAGGTAAAGTCCTTTTTATAATTGTGTCTCAACCCCTAGAGGTGTACCATGCACCATAACGGTTGTACCCCTTAAGCAGGAGCACCCCTCTTCTTTTATTTCCCTCCTCTCCCCAATCTTTCACAACCCCACAACCAACCTGAAATTGATTTGAGTTTTTCTCTTATGTGGTTATGTATTAGATCATCCACTGACTTCATACTAGAATTAAGTACATTAGATTCTTTCTTCTCCATTCTTGTGATACTTACTGAGTAGAATGTGTTCCAACTCTATCCAAGTTAATACAAAATATGTAAAGTCTCCATCTTTTTAATGGAGACTAAATATTATTCTGTAGTGTACATATAGCACATCTTTTTAATCCATTCCTGGTTTGGCGGGAATTAAATTATTTCCACATTTTGGCAATTGGTAAATTCAGCTGTGATAAACAATCTAGTGCAAATGTCCTTATGATAAAATTTCTTTTTCTTCTGGGTAGATGAGTAGTTCTGGGATTGCAGGATCAAATGGGAGGTCTAATTTGAGTTCTATAAGTATTATCCATACTTCCTTCCAAAAAGTATGTATTAGTTTAAAAGTGTTCCCTTCTCTCCACATCCATGGCAGCATCTGCAACATTGAGACATGTGATGTGGGCTATTCTCACTGGAGCTAGGTAATATCTGAGGATGGATTTGATTTCTATTTCTCTGATGAACAGGAACAATGAGGATTTTTTCAAAAATTTGCTAGCCATTCACTGTACTCCTCAGAGAAGGTTCTGTTCATGTCTCTTGCCCAGAGATAGATGGGATTATTTGCTCATCTTTTGTTGATTAATTTGAGCTCTCTGTAAATAGTAGTTATAAACCCTTTGTCACATTCATACCCTTAAAATATCTTTCAGATTTCTAAAGGTTGTCTTTTTGCTTTACTTATCATGCTCTTAGCTGCGCAGAAGTTTAACAGCTTAATTAAGTCCCATTTGTTTCTTTTTGGTGATGCTGTGATGGCAGCTGAACTCTGTCAAAAAATCTTTCCCCCAGCCCAACATCATCAAGAGTTTTTCCACACTTTGTTCTAGAACTTTTAACATTTCATGTCTTAGATTTAAATCTTTATTCATCTTCAGTCAATTTTTGTTAAGTGGTGAAAAGTATGACTACAATTTCAATCCTTTACATGTGCTTGTCCAGTTCTCCCAGCACCATTTGTTGAATAGGGAATCTTTTCCCAACTTTACGCTTTTGTTTGGTTTATTAAAGACCAGATGGCAAGTAGAGACTGGGTCCATCTCTTGGTTTTTCTATGTTGTTCCTATGTCTATGTGTCTTTTTCTGTGCCAATACCATGCTATTTTGATTACTGTGTGCTTGTAATATAACTTGAAGGCTAGTAGAGTGATGCTTTCACCTCTGTTTTTATTACTAAGGATAGCCTTAGCTATATGGGTTCTTTTCTCATCCCACACAAAATGAAGTACTATTTGTTTCAGTTTATAAAAGTATGATGTTGGCATTTTTTTTTTTTTTTTTTTTAGAGACAGAGTCTCACTTTATGGCCCTTGGTAGAGTGCAATGGCATCATACAGCTCACAGCAACCTCCAACTCCTGGGCTTAGGCGATTCTTCTGCCTCAGCCTCCCGAGCAGCTGGGACTACAGGCGCCCACCACAACGCCTGGCTATTTTTTTGGTTGCAGTTTGGCCGGGGCCGGCCTTGAACCCACCACCCTCGGTATATGGGGCCGGCGCCCCACCGACTGAGCCACAGGCACTGCCCTGATGTTGGCATGTTAATTGGTATTGCACTGAATGTGTAGATAGCTTTGGGTAATACAGACATTTTAACAATGTGAATTCTTCCCAGCCTGGAGCAGAGTATGGTACTCCATTTGTTAATGTCTTTTGCTATTTATTCTAAGGTTTCATAATTCTTATTGTAATGACCCCTCACCTCTTTTGTTATGTGCATTCCCAGGTCTCTCATTTTCTACAAAGCTACTCTGAAGGACATTGTGTCCTTGATTTGCTTCTCAACTTGGCTATTATTGGCTACTACAAACTGTACTGATTAGACCACATTGATTTTATACCCAGAGAGGTTATTGTACATCCTGAACACTACCACAACTTTTGTGGTTGAATCTCTAGGGTTTTCTAAGTATAAGATTTTATCATCAGCAAAGAGCAAGAGTTTAATGTCCTCTTCCCCCATTTGGATGCCCATTATATTCTTCTCTTGCCTGATAGCATTGGATGGAACTTCCAGCACAATGGTGAATAGTAGTGGTGGTACTGGACATCCTTGCTGGTTCCAATTCTAAGTGAAAAGCTTTCAGTTTTACTTGATTCAGCATGATGTTAGCTGTGGGTTTGTCATGTATGGCATCAATCAGTTTAAGAAATGTACCAACTATGAATATATTTTTAAGTGTTCTTGTTAGAAAAGGATGCTTTTTCTGCATCCAATGCAAGGATCACATGGTCTTTGCTTTTCCTTCTACTGATATGGTGAATTACATTTATGGATTTGCATATGTTCAACCAGACTTACATTGCTTGGATGAAGCCTACTGATTGTGATGTACATTTTTTTAATGCATCATTGCAATCTATCAGCAAAGATTTTGTTGAGTATTTTTGCATCAATATTCATTAGTGAAATTGGTCTGCAGCTCTCCTTTTTAGTTGGGCCCTTTTCTGGTTTTGGAATCAAGGTGATGTTTGCTTCATAGAATGTGTTGGGGATGGTTGCTTCTTTCTTGGTGTTTTGGAATACTTTCTGCAGTATGCCACAAGCTCATCTTTGAAGGTGTCATAGAATTCTGATGTGAAGCCATCTGCTCCTGGGTTTTGTTGGAAGCTTTTTATAGTTTCTGCAATCACAGTGGTTGATGTTTCTCTGTTCAAAAGATATATTTTTTTCCTAGTTAACTCTAGGGAGAGGGTGTGATTCCAGGTATTGGTCCATTTCCTCCATAGTGTCAAATTTCTGGGCATAGAGTTTTTGGTAGTAGTCAGAAATAATCTCTCGTATCTCTGTGGTATCAGATGTTATTTCCCCCTTTTCATTTCTGATTGAGTTTATTAAAGATTTTACTTTTCTATTTTGGGTTAATCTGGCCTAAAATCTGGTATATAAAGTTCATTTGTCTTTTTGAAGAGCCAACTTTTTTCATTAATGTTCTGAATGATTCTTTGTTCTCAATTTTATTTACTTCTGATTTAATTTTGTTTATTTCTTTTCTTCTGCTAGGTTTGGGATTGGATTTGCTCCAATTCTTTAATTGGGATTGGATTTGCTCCATTTCTTTATGATAATTCTTGAGATTGTTGATGTGCTCTATTTACATTTTTTGGATATAGGCATGTAATGTGTTAAATTTCCCTCTTAGGACCGCTTTACAGTGTCCCACAGGATTTGGTAGCTTGTGTCTTCATTGTTGTTATTCTCAAGTAAGTTAGTGATTTCATCTTTTATCTCTTCCTTGACCCAACTGTCATTCAGCATAAGGTTGTTCAGTTTCCATGCCTTTGTGTGGGAATGAAAATTTTTGCTGGAGTTGAGTTCCACCTTTATTGCCTTGGGGTCTGAGAAGATACAAGGTATAATTTCAGTTCTTTTGATTTTGTTGAGGTTTTATTTGTGTCCTAGGATATGATTTATTTGGAGAATGTTCCAAGGGCTAATGAAAAGAACATGTATTCCTTAGCATTGGGATGGTGCGTCATGTATGTCTACTAAACACAGTTGTTCTAGGGTCACATTTAAGTCCCTTAGTTTCCAGTTAGAGGATATGTCCAGCTTGCAGAAGGGCTGTTAAAGTCCCTAGATATTATGGTGTTATAGAATATCACATAGTTCAGACCAATCAAGGTCTGTTTCATAAATCTGGGAGCATTTGTGCTTTTTTTTTAATCCAATCCACCAGCCTGTACCTCTTCAGTGGGGATTTCAAGTCATTAATATTTTTGAGAAAATTGATAAGTGTATTTGAGTTCTAGTCATCTTATTCTGTGAAAGTCCATTGCTTAGATTTATCTTTTATGTCATTGTGGAAGCTAAGTTTTGTCCTTTAGTTTCTGACTGTTTAGATTGCTGGTGGTTCCTTGCAATGGTCAGTGTGGAGAATGGGTCTCTGTATTTCTTGTAGATCTAGTCTTATTGTGACAAACTTCCTCAACTCTTGCATATAATTAAAATATTTAATTTCTGCATCAATTTTAAAGCTCAGCTTAGCAGGATATAGAATTCGGGGCTGACATTTTTTTGTTTAAGTAGATTAAAGGTAGATGACACTTTCTCTTCTGGCTTAAAATATTTCATTTGAAAAGTCCCTGGTCACCATGATGGATTTGCCCCTCTGGATTTGTCAATTGGTGCTTACTCCTGGCTGCTTGCAGAATTTTCTTTTGTCTTGACTTTCAACGGGTTCATGACAATGTGTCTTGGAGAAGCTCTGTTTGAGTTGAGATGACCTGGGGTTAGATATCCCTCTGAAAGGAGTTATTCAAAATCCTTGGTGATGTTTGGGAAATTTTAATTTATGATATCCCATAGAAGGGCTTCCATTCCCTGGAGAATTCTTCTTCCATTTCTGTGATACTTATAATTTCTGTGTTTGAATGCTTCACACATCCCATAATTCTCTCAGTGAATTTTCTGCCTTCTCTCTCTCTCATATTTTCTGTCACTTTAACTGCCTGTCCTAACTCAAGAGCTTTATCCTCTACTTCTGAGTTCTTTCTTCTGCATAGTCTAATCTGTTATTGACACTTTCTAGTGCATCTTTGCATTCCCTGATTGACTGCTTCAATTCCTTAAGCTCCTCTATAACTTTTCTATATTCTTCATATACCCTGTTTCCCCGAAAATAAGACGGTGTCTTATTTTAAGGTGTGCTCCCAAAGATGCACTAGGTCTTATTTTCAGGGGATGTCTTATCTTTCCTGTAAGTAGGTACTATTTTTGGAGGATGTCTTATTTTCGGGGAAACAGGGTAGTTCATCTCTTTTTTGATTATGTTTATGGAATTCCTTTTGGTTATTTTCCAGCTTCTCATCAATTTCCTTCATTGTTTTTGCCATTCATGTTTTAAATTCCCTTTCTGTCATTTCTAACATTTCTTCATTGGTGGAATCCTCTGCAGTAGCTACCTCATGATCCTTATGGGAGGTTGTTCTGTTGTGGTTTTTCATGTTGCCAGGATTTTTCTGCTGTTTTTCCTCATAAGTGTTATCTTCTTGCATTTTTCCTTTCTTGCCCTTCTTCTCTTTACATTACCTTGTCTCTGACCTAAGATGTTCAAGGGTCATTTTGTTATAGCACCAAAAGGAAGAAAAGTCTGAAGAACCAGAGGCAGAACAGATTTTAAAAAAGAAAAGGAAAAGGAAAGTGGGGGTTGGGGGTAAAAGTTAAGACTGATAAAAAGAAGAGAAGAACAGAAAGAGAGAGACAGGAGTAATAGTGCTGTACAGTAGGGTACTTTGACCCACAACCACAAATACCACGCTCTGGGGGGCTGGGCTGGGTTGGGTTGGTCCCTTAAGATCAGGAGCCCTTTGCCAGTCTGAACAGATACAAGACCCCACCTCTACCAAATAAAGAAGAAAAGCAAAAATACTATAAATTAAAATAAAACAAACAAAAATCCTTAAGGGACAAAAGTGCAGGGAAAAAGTATGACAGGAGATGAAACACTAGCACAAATGGAGCCCTTATTATTGATCTAGGGAATAATGAAAAACTATAATTACAAGAGAAAAAGAAAAAGGAAAATCTAGGAGGAAAAAAGTTGAAAAAAAATTTTAAGGAAAATATAAATATATATCTTGCCATATATTGCCTAGGCAACCTGTGATTTTCTGGGATACAGATGCTAATCAATACGCTGATACAGCTGTATAAGGTGGAGGCTAGAAGACTCTGTCTTGTTGAGGAGATATGGTCCTGTCTTTCTCACTTCTTTGCCCTCAGTCCCCACAATGCTGGGAGCCTGAAGTTTTCCTCAGACTGCTTAATAGACACGCCTCAACCTTTCCAAACTGTGTACTTTGGCCACATAGCAGTGGCTCTTTCAAGAAAGTGTGTGTTGTTCTAATCTCCCCACAAGTGGCTGCCCTGCTTATGAGGTGCCACAGAACTGGCCTCACAGTGGGATCCTGAGGGCTGATCCTGTAAAACAGCTTTCGCACAGTGGCTGCACCAAGGCCTGTTGCCAAACAGCAAGAGCTCCACTCCACCCTGTCCCTCAGGCCTAGACCCTGGCACTATTCAAAATCACTTGCTCATTCATCCAATCTTTCCCAAGGTAAACTCCACCAAGTTCCCAGCTCCAAAAATAAAATTTTTAAGCCCCTTCAATGCAGGCCTTCTTTCTCTGAAAAGTGCTGCCACTGCCTAAACAGCTGTTCTCTGCCAACACACAAGTACTTTCCCTGGTGCTGGTTCTCCACTGTTTATGCCTCTTGAGCTCCTGGAGTCTCCTGCTGCCTCCCTTTGTCCCTGAAGCAATGTTTCTGGGCAGGCTCTACTAGGCAGAGGTGGCTTTAGTCCTTTCTCCCCATTTTCACCACACATGGGTGCGAAGGAGCTGTCTCTAGTCTGCCATCCTGATCCCCCTGTTATTAGTCTCCAATGTCTATATTTTTTTTTAGGTATTTTATTATTTATAATCCACTTGTTCATATAGCTTTTCATTATCTTTACAGGCAGTCCCCAAGTTATGAACAAGATAGATTCTACAAGTTTACTTTTAAGTGGAATTTGCACGTAAGTTGCAACAGGTTCATTTACCTATTACCTTCAATAGCCTCCATTTGTAAGTATGATTCATACATTATTTGAATGTTTGTAACTCAGAGACTTACTGTAATAGCCTCCATTCAAAAAGTGTGAGTTGTATGTAAGCCCATAAGCTGGATGTTTGTAATTCGGGAACTGCCTGTACTGTTTTCATTCTTCTTTCTTATTTCTGTCATGGTTTTAAACATTCTAATCTTGAAACTCTTGTATTTTTCTATTTATGATATTCTTAAGACTCTGATCCTGATTTTTGGTATATTTGCACATCTCAGTGATGGTGACATTTTTCTTTTTTTGTGAGACTTTTGGTTTGCGAATTCTCCTTCTATTATATGTGGAAATCTTTTACAGCTTTGTTTTATCACTGCCCTAGAACCAATTTTATGTTAAATTTCTGACTTGGAAGTTTCTAAACCCTAGAGGTAGAGTAAATAAACAATCCAAACCCTCTGAGAGATATGAGCTTATTGTTGCAAATTTTCAAGAGATATGTTTTCCTCACACAAATCCCATACAAACATAGGCTTCTTTGTTGTTCCTCTATATCATTGCATGTAATTTTTTCTCATTCACACTTGTGTTGAGATTTTAACCCTTCATGGTCTTGGCTTTGTGTGAGAGGCACTTTACCCCAACATAGGGTTTTATCTCTTATCCTAATACACATGTGAAAACACAAGTTTTTACACTACTGAGCTGGATTTCCCTTCCACCACTTAGTCCATATTGTGTTGCTATAACTGAATACCTGAGATTGTGTAATTTATTAAGTAAAGATATTTATTTAGATAATGGCTCTACAGGCTGGTTTTTATGAGAAGCATGGCACTAGCATCTTCTCGACTTCTGGTAAAAGCTGTGTGCTAGATAAAACATGGAGGACAAGGTCAAAGAGGAAATAAGTTGTCACTTGAAAAATAAGGAGTATACTGGATTTGTAAAAATCTCCTCTCAAGACAAGTAATCAATTCCCATAAGAACTAAACTGGTCATGCAAAAGTGAAAACTCACTCACTGGTGGGAGAATGACACTAAGCCATTCATGAGGGTTCTGCCCCCATAATCCAAATGCCTCACATTAGGCCCTACCTTCCAATACTACCACATCAGTTTTCAAATTTGAACATAAGCTTTGGTGGGGACAAACTCAAAATATAGAAACCTTCGCCTAGGTCTTCCACATCATAAAACATGTACTTACCCATCAATTTTCAGTTGCTTCTTTGTTTCTGGGTCCTAGCAATATTGTTTACTTTCTTGGGACCTATGTTATGTATTTAATAGTAAGTAGTAAGCTTATTATGATTTATCTAATATTTCTAAAACTCTCCTAGACAATATTCATGGTCTTTAATTCACAATAAGTCCCTCCTATACTGCTTTTAAAATAAAATTTTAAAATCCTTTTGGGGGCAAGACATGATTGTAAAAGGGATTTTACCTAACAAATGCAATCAGTGTAACCTGGTTTCTTGTACCCTCAATGAATCCCCCAAAATAAATAAATAAATAAATAAATAAAATTTTAAAATTCATGTTAAAGAAAGGCTAGATAGAAACATGAATGCAATTTTTAAATAATACTTTGTGGAATCTGTGAATAAAATATTTGATTAATCTGACTAACTAAAAATCATAACCTTCTGTTGGCAAAAAATTACCATTGAAAAGGCAGAAGACAAATGACAAATTAAGAACAAATATTTGCTACATAATTAACAGGAAAAAAGAAGCTATTTTCTTTCATATTCAAAGAGCTATTAAAATTCAATAAGAAAAAGATACAAATAGAAAATGAGTGCTTCACAGAATAAGAAATGCAAATCACTAATAAATGTACAGAAATATACTCAACCTCACTTGTAATTAAAGAAATGCAAAGTAAAACAGTAAGACACCATTTTCCTACCATTAGATTAACAATGACTGAGACAGTGTCAATATTTTAAAAGCTATTATGTGAGAGGTATCCATGTATAGGTGTTATAAATGTTTAGAAAGTTTCTGGAAAGATATATAGTAACTATTGACTGCTACAGAGTGAATAGATGTGGAGGAGGAGATTTCATTTTTAAGCTTTTACTTTTTCTTTACAATTTGAATTTTAAACATCAGAAATTACTTTTAAAATGAAAAAAGAAATTTGATAATAAGAATAATAAAAAAATAATAAATGCCAAAAAGAATGGGGCTCCACTGCCAAAATTAATGGGGCTCCACAGGGAAACAAAAAAGAAAATAGGAGGGAAGACTGAGGTCTAAAGTGCTGAGCTATTGTGTTTTCTGGTTGTTTCTAGAGATATTGCCCATATAAAAATGAGGGACGAAGTGGCTGTGAGGCCACAGGCTTTTCAATGGTAGAAGTAAAGCCTAATTAGCCCATGCTTATTTCTTTGTTAAAACTGTTACTTCATTCCATTCTGCACTGTAATACTCTGTGTTTAATTGACTATTTTCATTTTCATGTGCATTAATCATAATTACATCCTAGCTTTCAATCCTTTTTTGAGGAATCCAGGTGGCAACCATTATTATTAGTTATTTACCTACTGCACAGACATATAGAAAAGATTTATTAACATGAAAAAGAAAACAGACATATGTTAGCAAGAATTATGTTTTGAGAAATTCAAACATGATAAAATCCCTTTCTATTCTAGCTTAACGTGTAAACTTTTAATCTCAATCTAAATGCTCAACCCCACACAAATATTGCCCTTTAATTTTAATAAAGCATATAGTACACAAAACGAGAAGACAAGAGAAAGCTGTGTCATCAAATTAAGTTCAAATTTTGGCACTTCCACTTGCTACCTGTTTGTACTTAGGCAACTCACTTAAATTCTCTAAGTTCCAGTCATAGTTTCCTCATTTGTAAAATCAAAACCATCAAAGTAGCTACAAGGGATATTAGAAGAATTAAACAAGGTGATTATCACATTAAGCACTTAATACAGTGGCTGGTAAACAATCCATGAATGTGAATAATGAATCAACTGTATATTGAGAGCCCAAAAACCATGTTAAGGTGATGGGAGGGATACTCTAATCTTTTAACAATGAGGTTGAGCAGAAGAACACATGAACTTCATTCCAAGCTATAGCTATTTAAACCCTATATTTCCTATTGACAAGTACCAAGTCCACTTCATCCTCAAAACAAAAAGGTTCAGCAGGTAAGCCCCCAAACCTATAGCTCCTCTTTCCAACAGTGGGTCCACTAATACAGTATTTTCAAAAAGTGATGAGAAGGGTAATCATAGTCATGGAAAGAAAAGTAAATTCAGTGAGTGGGAAAAACAAGGCCTTTAGTGGGGCTGAACAGTCAAAATCTACAGTACTGGTTATTCTTACGGAATATGATCTGAAAACAAGTGATTAATTATACTTCTACAGCTTTATAAAGCAAGGCTTGCAACTGTTTGATTTTGTATAGGTTAGCCAACCAGCAAATCAGGCTGTCACTATAGAGGAGAAAAGGCCACTACTTACACAGGTGTGCTCCAGAAAAAACAATACATCAAGCAAGTGGCTTAAACACAGAAAACAACTGCATTTGGTTGTGCTGGAGGTGGTGGTAGAGATGATAATAATGACTACATCAACTGCAAATGAATCCCCAGGAGTGCTCTTATGCATTATAAAGTAAAAAAAAAAAAAAAAAAAAAAAAAAAAACTGGGACTAGTCAAAATCTCACAGAACCATGGAGTGTTAGAACTGAAAATGACCTTAGGTCCCTCAAAGGTCTGTGACTTGTGAACATGGATGTCCGAAAGGTGGTCACCATACATCCATACATAGGGGAAATAGGAAATTGTAGCTAAATGCACCTTTATTTACAAAATATTCATTACAAAATTGTATTCCTCTGTGTGTTTATATATAAATACAAAAAGTATTAAAATATAAAATATAACATAATGCAAAATATAATATGAGTTTGTTAATTTCCCTGTGTATGGCAACCTTTGGGATACCCTGAATAATTACTTTAGAGTAGGTATTTGTTAAAATACAGATTGCTGGATACATCTAAATTTGGATATCTTCATTTTTATCAAGCTTTCTTAGGTGATTCTTATGCAGCATGAGGGCCATACTTTTAAAAACCATAATGTCATCTTGCAAAAAATAATCTTCAGCTATGTAAAAAGTTACCAGTCATGGAATAACAAAAAAATTATGCTTTTTGAAAGCACCACAATAAAAGAGTATGTATCTCAAATAAGACAAACCAATGATCAGATTATACCTGCGCTAAATAAATCCAAACATATACAGCCAACTAATTACAACAGAAGCGCCAAAAAGACACAGTGGGGAAAGATAACGTCTTCAATTAATGGTGCCAGGAAAACTGGACTTTCATACACTTTCATACACTGGACTTATACATTATATATATACATATCATATATATATGAATATTATTCAGACTTGAAATAAATTCAGTCTTGAGAGCTTACCATTTGCAACAACATGTATGAAGTTGGAGGATGTTATGCTAAGTGAAATAAGGCAGATATAGAAAGAAAAATATTTCATAATCTCATATGTGGAATTTTAAAAAATTCAAATATGCAGAGTGAAAGTGCTTATCAGGGGTGGGGATAGGAACATGGGAGGATGCATATTAGAGGTTACAAAGCAGCAGATAGAATGAACAAGGTTAGAGATCTAATGTACGACATGAAGACTACAGTTAATATAATTGTACTGTTTTTGAGATGCCTACTAAACTAGTAGATTTTATGTGCCCTTGACACAATTTTTTTAATGTGTAACTATATGAGATGCTTCACTATGGTAATATATTTTTCTGAAGAATAGGTTTAACATCGTTTATAAGGCCCAGAATGAACTGAGAAAATTCTAAGATCTTCCCACTGCAAGTTTTAGTACCAGCAAAGAGCCATCACTAAGTGCCCACTTGACACCAGACCCTTGAGAATAAGGGAAGATGGTGTAAAAAACCAGCTCATGTCAGTGCCAGTTTATACCATTTGGGGCCCCAAAATTGGTGTGTTCGGCTTACCACTGTCACCACTGAGGCCCAAGGACTGGATCACCTAATGTCTCCATTCTGAGAAATAATTCACCACAGCCACTAACAGCCACATCTTAAACCACTGAGGAAATTAATGATGGTACTGATGCAGTCTACAGCCAAAAAAACATATAGAGATTACACTATTGCATGTACCCAGTGTCCAAACCAAGTGTCCTAGCCTATCAATATCATATATATATATCTTCAGGAAAATATCTTCCCCATACAAAAGCAAATTTTGAAGAAATTGGAAGAAATGCCTACTATGCCAGATGGGAATATATCAACTCCAAAACACAAGAAACAAGAAAAAGTAAGCAAATATGACATCTCCAGAGGAACACAAAAACTCTTCAGCAACAGATTTCGATGGAAAAAAAATATGAAATCTCAAAAAAAATCAAAATAATAATATTAAAGAATCGTATTGATATATAAGAAAACTCAGGTAAGCAATATAAAGAAATCAGAAAACTAATTCACGATATGAAAGATAAATTTACCAAAGAGATAAAATAAAATAAAATAACCGAGAATTTCGGGAATTCAAGAATGCATTGAATGAAATACAAAACACATTTGAATTCTTCAAAAATAGGCTAGCTCAAGCAGAAGAAAGGATTTCAGGACTTAAAATCAGGCTATTTGAAATAATCCAGACAAACAAAAAAATAAAAAAGAATGAACAAAACTCAGGATTGGGGTAAAAGTGAGGGAACCTACCATTCATAACAATAGAGTATTTTATGTTCTATATATCTGGGGACAGCTGATCTGACACCTAAAACTAACAACATAAGGCCATGAGTAGCTGGTTCCAATTGTGAGGAACAGCCAACTGGTTACTGGACGAAGAGGATCTGGCCACCTGTCACTGTCAGCCAATATGTAGGGACAGGGATAGGTACACCAAACTTTATTTGTCAGAAGGCCAGAATTCTGGAGAATAGTGCGAGTAGCCTCTCCAAAACTGTTCTGTTCTTCCATTTTCAAAATTACAGTTTTATACATTCGAGTTCAAAGTGAAGACCATGTTGACCATCTCTTAAACAATAATCAGCCAAACCCATGATTCATAGTAAACAATAATTAGTATAACTCATGACCAAAAATAACATTCCAATTCAAAAGTTAATCTCCTAAATCAATCCACCTATACTACTCAATATATGGATCTTTAGGGTGGAAGCTAAATGTACGAAAAAGTAAGAATGTGAGACAGGAGAGCAAAGGTCAGACAGGACCTAAACTGATCAGACCAGCTGCATCATGTCTGCCCTAGCCTCACAGGCTCCATTTTATTTTCACTATATGTGCTTTCAAACTGAGGTAGGATGTGACTAAAGAAGGCCTTCTGAAAAAAATGAGATTAAGGCTTGTTTGTAAAACATGAGCAAGATTCAACAGAAAGTCCATAAGATTCACGGTTGAACAGAGCTTGAAATGGATTTTTGAGGTTATCTAATCTCCCATACAATTCTCTCTGCCACATCCCCGATTGCTTGACATTGCACTTCTATTAAAACACTTTCAGGGAGATCTGGAAGAAGCAAGATGGTGGACTAGAGACATCTCCTTACCAGCCACTTGAGGTGAGACATGAGAGAGAGGATTCCAGCCGCCTCTTACTGGGGGATCCCGTTGAAAAACACCACTCTGGAGGGTGCATAGTGAAGCAGTAGGGGACTCGAGGAGCCCACAAAAAGGTCTAGATCTGAGGTAAACCACCACAGAAGGCAAGTGGCTGCAAATGGGCCAAAGCCAGCCAGCCCTTCAGTAGAGAACTAGAGACAGGAAAGGGCTGTTGTGCATATTTTTGTTCTTGGACTGGGTTGCTCACTGGAGCTGCCTTGGTAGGGCTTAAGTGAGTCACTAAACATGAACAGCATCCAGCAGCCAGGATTGAGTCACCTGGAAGCTTGGCTATAAGCAGTGGCTACCATTGTGGAAGGACTTCCTGGGAAGAACAGTCCACAGGGTCCTAGTATATGGCTGGCTCTGGTGCACCCGCTAAGCTCTGGAAGCCATACTTGGGGTAGCTTTGAAGGGGAAGAAGAATGTCCCAAAGGAATGGAAGTCCTACTGGAAGATATCATAAATGAAAAATTCTAAAGTATCACCAAAGATTCCAACATACTCCTTTTGGGGGGACATTGAAACTCAGGTCATATCAACACAAACAGAACATCTCCAAGAAACATTGTACTGAACCTATCCAAAGTCAAGATGAAATAAAATACTGCAAGAAGCCAGAAGAACACATCAATGGATCTACAGGGGGAGATCTATCAGGGCGACAGCGTAATTTCCAGCTGAAACTTTTGAAGCAAGAAGAGAATGTTCATCTACCTTTAACCTTCTTAAACAAAACAATTTTTAGCCCTTACATAATTCTGTACTCTGCTAAACTAAGCTTCAAAATTGACAGAGAAATCAAATATTTTAATGATATGCAAATATTGAGGAAATTCACCACAACAAGACCAGCTCTAAAAGAAATACTTAGACTTATTTTGCACACTGACCATCACCTAGACCAGGCATCCTCAAACTTTTTAAACAGAGGGCCAATTCACTGTCCCTCAGACCATTGGAGGGCTGGACTATAGTTTAAAAAAAAAAAGAAAGAAACTATGAACAAATTCCTATGCACACTGAACATATGTTATTTTGAAGTAAAAAAAAAAATGGGAACAAATACAATCACACCGCCTCATGTGGCCCACAGGACGCAGTTTGAGGACCCCTGACCTACTCTGGACTATCAGCAAAGTAAACACCCAGAAACTAAAGGACAAAACCTACCTTGCATAATGGTGCAAAGGATAAAACTAAGTAATGAACTTTCATAAAATAAGATGAATAGATCTCCACCACAATTAACAATACTCTCAATAAAGGTAACTGACTTGAGTTACCCACTGAAGAGGCACAGGTTAGCAAAAGTAAAAGCCATCTATATGATGTCTCCATGAAACACACCTAACCTTGAAGGACTAAACAAGGCTTAGGGTAAAGAACAAAATAACTAAGATGAATAACAAATAAATGCAACTGAAAAGAAAGCAACCATTCAGAATATTAATGAAACAAAAAGTTGGTTCCTTGAAATTATAAATAAAACTAGGTCTGGGAGTAAGATCCCTCCATCTTATACAGCTGTATCAGCGTATTGATTAGCATCTCATAACCCAGAAAATCACAAGTTGCCTAGGCAATATATGACAAGATATATATATTTATATTTTCCTTAAAAATTTTTTTTCAACTTTTTTCCTCCTAGATTTTCCTTTTTATTTTTCTCTTGTAATTATAGTTTTTCATTATTCCCTAGATCAATAATAAGGGCTCCATTTGTGCTAGTGTTTCATCTCCTGTCGTACTTTTTCCCTGCACTTTTGTCTCTTAAGGATTTTTGTTTGTTTTATTTTAATTTATAGTATTTTTGCTTTTCTTCTTTATTTGGTAGAGGTGGGGTCTTGTGTCTGTTCAGACTGGCAAAGGGCTCCTGATCTTAAGGGACCAACCCAACCCAGCCCAGCCCCCCAGAGCATGGTATTTGTGGTTGTGGGTCAAAGTACCCTACTGTACAGCACTATTACTCCTGTCTCTCTCTTTCTGTTCTTCTCTTCTTTTTATCAGTCTTAACTTTTACCCCCACCCCCCACTTTCCTTTTCCTTTTCTTTTTTAAAATCTGTTCTGCCTCTGGTTCTTCAGACTTTTCTTCCTTTTGGTGCTACAACAAAATGACCCTTGAACATCTTAGGTCAGAGACAAGGTAATGTAAAGAGAAGAAGGGCAAGAAAGGAAAAATGCAAGAAGATAACACTTATGAGGAAAAACAGCAGAAAAATCCTGGCAACATGAAAAACCACAACAGAACAACCTCCCATAAGGATCATGAGGTAGCTACTGCAGAGGATTCCACCAATGAAGAAATGTTAGAAATGACAAAAAGGGAATTTAAAACATGAATGGCAAAAACAATGAAGGAAATTGATGAGAAGCTGGAAAATAACCAAAAGGAATTCCATAAACATAATCAAAAAAGAGACGAACTATATGAAGAATATAGAAAGTTATAGAGGAGCTTAAGGAATTGAAGCAGTAAATCAGGGAATGCAAAGATGCACTAGAAAGTGTCAATAACTGATTATGCAGAAGAAAGAACTCAGAGATAGAGGATAAATCTCTTGAGTTAGGACAGGCAGTTAAAGTGACAGAAAATATGAGAGAGGGAGAGAGAAGGCAGAAAATTAACTGAGAGAATTATGGGATGTGTGAAGCATTCAAACACAGAAATTATAAGTATCACAGAAATGGAAGAAGAATTCTCCAGGGAATGGAAGCCCTACTACAGGATATCATAAATTAAAATTTCTTAAACACCACCAAGCATTTTGAACAACTCATTTCAGAGGGATATCTAACCCCAGGTCATCTCAACTCAAACAGAGCTTCTCCAAGACACATTGTCATGAACCTGTTGAAAGTCAAGACAAAAGAAAATTCTGCAAGCAGCCAGGAGTGAGCACCAATTGACAAATCCAGAGGGGCAAATCCATCAGGGTCACCAGGGACTTTTCAAATGAAATATTTTAATCCAGAAGAGAAAGTGTCATCTACCTTTAATCTACTTAAACAAAACAAATTTCAGCCACGAATTCTACATCCTGCTAAGCTGAGGCTTAAAATTAGTGGAGAAATCAAATCTTTTAATTATATGCAAACATTGAGGAAGTTTGTCACAGTAATATGACCAGCTCTAAAAGAAATACTGTGACCCATTCTCCACACTGACCATCGCAATGAACCACCAGCAAACTAAACAGTCAGAAACTAAAGGACAAAACTTAGCTTTCACAATGATGTAAAAGATAAATTTAAGCCATGAACTTTCACAAAATAAGATGTCTGGAACTCAAACACACTTATCAATTCTCTCAAAACTGTTAAGATTTTGACATTTTGATGGATAAAAAAGCACAAGCTCTCTATATGCTGCCTGCGGGATACAAACCTAGCCTCCAAGGATAAAGTTAGACTCAGGGTGAAGGGATGGAAAACAATATTTCAGGGAAATGGAAATCAGAAGAAAGGAGGTGTCCCAATCTTACTTCCACAGACAAGTGGAGTTAAAGCAGCTAAAGTCAAAAAAGACAAAGATGGGCATTTCATAGTAGTCAAGAGAACAATAGAAAGAAAAACATTTCAATACTAAATATTTGTGCACACAATTTAAATGCTCCCAGATTTATAAAACAGACCTTGATTGGTCTGAACTATGTGATATCCTATAACACCATAATATCTAGGGACTTTAACATCCCTCCTGCAAAGCCGGACATATCTTCTAATCAGAAACTAAGGGACTTAAACGTGATCCTAGAACAACTGTGTTTAATAGACATATACATAACACACCATCCCAAAGCTAAGGAATGCATGTTCTTCTCATCAGCCCTTGGAACATTCTCCAAATAGATCATATCCTAGGACACAAATAAGACCTCAACAAAATCAAAAGAATTGAAATTATACCTTGTATCTTCTCAGACCCCAAGGCAATAAAGGTGGCAACTCCAACAAAAATTTTCATTCCCACACAAAGGCATGGAAACTAAACAACCTTATGCTAAATGGCCGTTGGGTCAAGGAAGAGATAAAAGAGGAAATCACTAACTTCCCTGAAATAAGAACAATGAAGACACAAGCTACCAAAACCTGTGGTACACTACAAAAGCAGTCCTAAGAGGGAAATTTAACACATTACATGCCTATATCCAAAAAAAAAAAAAAAAAAAAAACAGAAAGAGAGCACATCAACAGTTTCATGAATCATCTTAAAGAAATGGAAAAGGAAGAGCAATCCAATCCCAAAACTAGCAGAAGAAAAGAAATAACCAAAATTAAATCAGAAGTAAATAAAATCAAAAACAAAAGAATCATTCAGAACATTAATGAAAAAAGTTGGCTCTTCAAGGTGGTGCCTGTGGCTCAAAGAAGTAGGGCACCAGCCCATATGCCGGAAGTGGCGGGTTCAAGCCCAGCCCTGGCCAAAAACTGCAAAAAAAAAAAAAAAAAAAAAACTTGGAAAATGGCAAATAAAATTGATATACCAGATTTCAGGCCAGATTAACCCAAAATAGAAAAGTAAAATCTTTAATAATCTCAATCAGAAATGAAAAGGGGGAAATAACAACTGATACCACAGAGATACAAGAGATTATTTCTGACTACTACCAAAAACTCTATGCCCAGAAATTTGACACTGTGGAGGAAATGGACCAATAACTCGAATCACACCCTCTCCCTAGACTTAACCAGGAAAAAAATATCTCTTGAACAGAGAAACATCAACCACTGAGAATGCAGAAACTATAAAAAGCTTCCAACAACAACAACCAAAAAACCCAGGAGCAGATGGCTTCACATCAGAATTCTATGACACCTTCAAAGATGAGCTTGTGGCTATACTGCAGAACCTATTCCAAAACACTGAAAAAGAAGGAACCATCCCCAACACATTCTATGAAGCAAACATTACCTTGATTCTAAAACCAGAAAAGGGCCCAACTAAAAAGGAGAGCTGCAGATCAATTTCACTAACGAATATTGATGCAAAAATACTCAACAAAATCTTTGCTGATAGATTGCAATGACAATGCAGAAAAGCATTTGACAAAATTCAACATCCTTTTCTAACAAGAACACTTAAAAATATATTCATAGTTGGTACATTTCTTAAGCTGATTGATTCCATCTACAACAAGCCCACACCTAACATCATGCTGAATCAAGTAAAACTGAAAGCTTTTCCACTTAGGACTAGAAGCAGCAAGGATGTCCTCTATTGCCTCTACTATTCAACTTATTGCTGGAAGTCCTATCCAATACAATTAGACAAGAGAAGGATATAAATGGCATCTAAATAGGGCCAGTAGAAGTCAAACTCTTGCTCTTTTCCAGTTATAAGATCTTACAGAAACTCAACCACAAAACTGCTGGAAGTAATTGGGAAATGCAGTAACATCTCAGAGTATAAACTCAATGTCCACAAATGAGTAGATTCTGTATATGCCAATAACAGCTGAGTTGAGAAGCTAATCAAAGACACAGTTCCCTTCACAGTAGCTTCAAAGAAAATCAAATATCTAGGAATGTACCTAACAAAAGAGGTGAAGGACCTTTACGAAGCTAATTATGAAACTCTAAGGAAAGAAATAGTAAAAGACATTAACAAATGGAAGAACATATCATACTCTTGGCTGTGAAGAATCAACATTTTTATTTTTTTTATTTTTTATTTATTTATTTTTTTTTATTGTTGGGGATTCATTGAGGGTACAATAAGCCAGGTTATACTGATTGCAATTGTTAGGTAAAGGCCCTCTTGCAATCATGTCTTGCCCCCATAAAGTGTGACACACATCAAGGCCCCACCCACCTCCCTCCTTCCCTCTTTCTGCTTCCCCCCCCATAACCATAATTGTCATTAATTGTCCTCATATCAAAATTGAGTACATGGGATTCATGCTTCTCCATTCTTGTGATGCTTTACTAAGAATAATGTCTTCCACGTCCATCCAGGTTAATACGAAGGATGTAAAGTCTCCATTTTTTTTAATGGCTAAATAGTATTCCATGGTATACATATACCACAGATTGTTAATCCATTCCTGGGTTGGTGGGCATTTAGGCTGTTTCCACATTTTGGCGATTGAAAATTGAGCTGCAATAAACAGTCTAGTACAAGTGTCCTTATGATAAAAGGATTTTTTTCCTTCTGGGTAGATGCCCAGTAATGGGATTGCAGGATCAAATGGGAGGTCCAGCTTGAGTGCTTTGAGGTTTCTCCATACTTCCTTCCAGAAAGGTTGTACTAGTTTGCAGTCCCACCAGCAGTGTAAAAGTGTTCCCTTCTCTCCACATCCACGCCAGCATCTGCAGTTTTGAGATTTTGTGATGTGGGCCATTCTCACTGGGGTTAGATGATATCTCAGGGTTGTTTTGATTTGCATTTCTCTAATATATAGAGATGATGAACATTTTTTCATGTGTTTGTTAGCCATTCATCTGTCGTCTTTAGAGAAAGTTCTATTCATGTCTCTTGCCCATCGATATAAGGGATTGTTGGCTTTTTTCATGTGGATTAATTTGAGTTCTCTATAGATCCTAGTTATCAAGCTTTTGTCTGATTGGAAATATGCAAATATCCTTTCCCATTGTGTAAGTTGTCTCTTTGCTTTGGTTATTGTCTCCTTAGCTGTACAGAAGCTTTTCAGTTTAATGAAGTCCCATTTGTTTATTTTTGTTGTTGTTGCAATTGCCATGGCAGTCTTCTTCATGAAGTCTTTCCCCAGGCCAATATCTTCCAGTGTTTTTCCTATGCTTTCTTGGAGGATTTTTATTGTTTCATGCCTTAAGTTTAAGTCCTTTATCCATCTTGAATCAATTTTTGTGAGTGGGGAAAGGTGTGGGTCCAGTTTCAGTCTTTTACATGTAGACATCCAGTTGTCCCAACACCATTTATTGAATAGGGAGTCTTTTCCCCAAGGTATGTTCTTGTTTGGTTTATCAAAGATTAGGTGGTTGTAAAATGTTAGTTTCATTTCTTGGTTTTCAATTCGATTCCAAGTGTCTATGTCTCTGTTTTTGTGCCAGTACCATGCTGTCTTGAGCACTATGGCTTTGTAGTACAGACTAAAATCTGGTATGCTGATGCCCCCAGCTTTATTTTTGTTACAGAGAACTGCCTTAGCTATACGGGGTTTTTTCCAGTTCCATACAAAATGCAGAATCATTTTTTCCAAATCTTGAAAGTACGATGTTGGTATTTTGATAGGAATGGCATTGAATAGGTAGATTGCTTTGGGAAGTATAGACATTTTAACAATATTGATTCTTCCCATCCATGAGCATGGTATGTTCTTCCATTTGTTAATATCCTCTGCTATTTCCTTTCTGAGGATTTCATAGTCTTCTTTACAGAGGTCCTTCACCTCCTTCGTTAGGTATATTCCTAGGTATTTCATTTTCTTTGAGACTATAGTGAAAGGAGTTGTGTCCTTTTTTTTTCTTTTTTTTTATTAAATCATAACTGTATACATTGATAAGATCATGGGGCATCATACACTCGCTTCATAAATCATTTGACACAATTTTATCACAGTGGTTAACATAGCCTTTCCAGCGTTATCTCAGTTACTGTGCCAAAACATTTACATTCTACACTTAACAAGTTTCGCAAATACCCCTGTAATATGCACCACAGGTGTGATCCCACCGATCCCCCTCCCTCTACCCACCACCCCACCCCCTTTCCGACTTCCCCCTATTGTTAAGTTGTAGCTGGGTTATAGCTTTCATGTGAGAGTCCCAAATTAGTTTCATAGTAGGGCTGTGTACATTGGGTACTTTTTCTTCCTCTACTGGGCATATACCCAGAAGAACAAAAATCACAACATAACGAAGATATTTGTACCAGAATGTTTATTGAAGCCCAACTCATAATAGCTAAGTCATGGAAAAAGCCCAAGTGCCCATCGATCCACGAATGGATTAATAAATTGTGGTATATGTATACCATGGAATACTATGCAGCCTTAAAGAAAGATGGAGACTTTACCTCTTTCATGTTTACAGGGATGGAGCTGGAACTTATTCTTCTTAGTAAAGTATCTCAAAAATGGAGGAGTTGTGTCCTTAATTAGCTTCTCATCTTGACTGTTATTGGTGTACACAAAGGCTACTGACTTGTGGACATTGATTTTATATCCTGAAACATTACTGTATTTTTTGATGACTTCTAGAAGTCTTGTGGTTGAGTCTTTGGGGTTCTCTAAGTATAAGATCATGTCGTCAGCAAAGAGGGAGAGTTTGACCTCCTCTGCTCCCATTTGGATTCCCTTTATTTCCTTGTCTTGCCTAATTGTATTGGCTAGAACTTCCAGCACTATGTTGAATAGTAAAGGTGACAGAGGACAACCTTGTCTGGTTCCAGTTCTAAGAGGAAAAGCTTTCAGTTTTACTCCATTCAGTAAAATATTGGCTGTGGGTTTGTCACAGATAGCTTCAATCAGTTTTAGAAATGTGCCACCTATGCCTATACTCTTCAGTGTTCTAATTAGAAAAGGATGCTGGATTTTATCAAATGCTTTTTCTGCATCTATTGAGAGGATCATGTGATCTTTATTTTTGCCTCTGTTAATATGGTGGATAACGTTTATAGACTTGCGTATGTTAAACCAGCCTTGCATCCCTGGGATGAACCCTACTTGATCATGATGAATGACTTTTTTGATGATAAGCTGTAATCTATTGGCTAGGATTTTGTTGAGAATTTTTGCGTCTATATTCATGAGTGAGATTGGTCTGAAATTCTCCTTTTTGTTTGGGTCTTTTCCTTGTTTTGGTATCAGGGTGATGTTTGCTTCATAGAATGTGTTGGGGAAGATTCCTTCTTCCTCAATTTTTTGGAATAATTTCTGCAGTACAGGAATAAGCTCTTCCTTGAAGTTTTGATAGAATTCTGGTGTGAAGCCATCTGGACCAGGGCATTATTTGGTTGGAAGATTTTTTATGGTTTCTTTGATCTCAGTGCTTGAAATTGGTCTGTTCAGGAGCTCTATTTCTTCCTGGCTGAGTCTAGGGAGAGGGTGTGATTCCAAATATTGATCCATTTCTTTCACAGTGTCAAATTTCTGGGCATAGAGTTTCTGGTAGTATTCAGAGATGATCTCTTGTATCTCTGTGGGATCAGTTGTTATTTCCCCCTTATCATTTCTGATTGAGGTTACTAGAGATTTTACTTTTCTATTCCTCGTTAGTCTGGCCAATGGTTTATCTATTTTATTAATTTTTTCAAAAAACCAACTCCTTGTTTCATTAATTTTCTGAATGATTCTTTTGTTTTCAATTTCATTGATCTCTGATTTGATTTTGGGTATTTCTTTTGCTCTACTGTGTTTAGGCTTAGATTGTTCTTCTTTTTCCAATTCCATAAGATCTCTTGTGAGAGTGTTGATGTGCTCTCTTTCTGTTTTTCGAATGTAGGCGTCTAAAGCGATGAATTTTCCTCTCAAAACTGCTTTTGCAGTATCCCACAGGTTTTGATAGCTTGTGTCTTCATTGTTGTTATGCTCAAGGAAGTTAATGATTTCTCGTTTTATTTCTTCCTTCACCCATCTGTTATTCAACAGAAGATTGTTTAGTTTCCATGCCTTTGGGTGGGGTTGAGTATTTTTGTTAGAATTGAGTTCCACCTTTAGTGCCTTATCGTCTGAGAAGATACAAGGTATAATTTCAATTCTTTTGATTCTGTTGATATTTGTTTTGTGTCCCAGGATATGATCAATTTTGGAGAATGTTCCATGGGGTGATGAGAAGAATGTATATTCTTTATCTTTGGGATGGAGTGTTCTATATGCGTCTATCAAACACAGTTGTTCTAGGGTCTCATTTAAGTCTCTTATATCCTTGTTTAATTTCTGTTTAGAGGATCTGTCCAGCTCTGTAAGAGGATTGTTAAGGTCCCCTGTTATTATGGTATTATCAGATATCATATTGCTCAGACTGAGTAAGGTCTGTTTCAAGAATCTGGGAGCATTTAAATTGGGTGCATAGATATTTAGAATTGAAATGTCTTCTTGTTGTATTTTTCCCTTGACCAATATAAAGTGACCATCTTTGTCTTTTTTGACTTTAGTTGCTTTAAATCCACATGTATCTGAAAATAAGATTGCAACTCCTCTTTTCTTCTGAATTCCATTTGCCTGAAAAATTGTCTTCCAACGCTTGACTCGGAGCTTTAATTTGTCTTTTGAAGCCAGGTGTGTTTCTTGCAGACAGCAAATGGATGGCTTGTGTTTTTTAATCCAGTCAACCAATCTATGTCTCTTCAGTGGGGAATTCAAGCCATTAACATTTATTGAGATAATTGATAAGTGTGGTAGTATTCTATTCGTCTTATTTGGTGAGAGTCCATTGCTTAGTTTTATCTTTTGCATCAGTGTGGAGGTTTGGTTCTGTCCTTTAATTTCTGAGTTCTTACTTTGCTGCTGATCCATTGTGGTGGTCAGTGTGCAGAACAGGTTGAAGTATTTCCTGAAGAGCTGGTCTTGTTGTGGCGAATTTCCTCAATGTTTGTATATCTGTAAATGATTTGATTTCTCTGTCAATTTTGAAGCTTAGCTTAGCAGGGTACAGAATTCTGGGCTGGAAATTG
The DNA here is from genome assembly GCF_027406575.1 of Nycticebus coucang. Classification (NCBI taxonomy): domain Eukaryota; kingdom Metazoa; phylum Chordata; class Mammalia; order Primates; family Lorisidae; genus Nycticebus; species Nycticebus coucang. The sequence goes on from NC_069804.1 coordinate 110,315,623, forward strand.
TTCTGTTTAAGTAGATTAGAGGTAGATGACCATTGTCTTCTTGCTTGGAAAATTTCATTAGAGAAGTCTGCGGTCAATCTGATGGATTTGCCCCTGTAGGTCAACTGGCGCTTACTCCTGGCAGCTTGCAGAATCTTTTCTTTTGTCTTGACTTTGGACAGGTTCATCACAATGTGTCTTGGAGAAGCTCGGTTAGAGTTGAGTCGACCTGGGGCCCGATAACCCTCTGAAAGCAGTGTGTCAGAATCTTATTTGGGAAATTTTCTTTTATAATATTCTCTAGTATGGCTTCCATTCCTCTGGGGCATTCTTCTTCCCCTTCTGGAATTCCTATAACTCGTATGTTGGAACGCTTCATAAAGTCCCATAATTCTGACAGTGAACGTTCTGCTTTCTCTCTTCTTTTCTGCCTCTTTTACTATCTGAGCTATCTCAAGAACTTTGTCTTCTACCTCTGAAATTCTTTCTTCTGCATGGTCTAACCTGTTGCTGATACTTTCCCTTGCATCTTTAAGTTTCCTGATTGACTGTTTCAGTTCCTTCAGCTCTGCTATATCCTTTATATATTCTTCATATCATTCATCTCTTATTTGATTCTGTTTTTGGATTTCCTTTTGGTTATTTTCCACTTTATTAGCAGTTTCCTTCATTGTTTCCATTATTTCTTTCAATGTTTAAAGCATGTGTATTCTAAATTCCCTTTCTGTCATTCCTAACATTTCTGTATAGGTGGAATCCTCTGCAGTAGCTACCTCTTGGTCCCTTGGCGGGGTTGTTCTGGACTGGTTCTTCATGTTGCCTGGAGTTTTCTGCTGATTCTTCCTCATGGGTGATTTCTTTTATCTGTTTCCTTGCCCTAATTTTCCTTTCACTTCCTCTTGCTCTTTAAGTTCTCGTGCCTGTGGACTAAGGGTTACAGGACCAGAAGGGTGAGAAGTTTTAAGTGCAAAAATGGGATGAAAGAAAGGAGGACTGAGTGATAAAAAAAGAAAAAGAAAAAGAGAGAAAGGAGAGGGGGTCGGTAAAAGGAATATTGACAAAAAGAAGAGAGGCACAGAAAGAGGGAGACAAAGCAATATAGGTGTACAGTAGGGTACTTTGATACAACCTTAAAAAAAAAATCACCTTCTGGGGGTGCCCAGAGGGGTGGTTCCCTTGAGGTCAGCAGCTCTTTGCTAACCTGATCAGACACAGTACCCCACCTCCACCAAGTAGAGAGGAAAGACAAAAATGCTATAAATCAAACCAAAACAAGCAAACAGAAAACTTTACGTGATAAAATTGGCTGGAAATACCAAATAATAGCGGTAGAAACACTAACAAAAATGAAGTTCTAATTATTGAAATTGGCAGCAATGGGAAATTATAATTAAACTAGAAAAATTGAGAAAGAAAAAAGATCTGTATGGAAAAGGTTGAACTTAAAAAACAAAACAACAATCCACAACATCAAAATAATCAAAAAAAACAACCAAACCAAAAAAATAAAATAAAATAAAACACAACCAAAAACAAAGCAGTATGTATATGTTATTGAATATTGTCTGGGCAACACGTGGTCTTCTGGGGTATGAGATGTTAATCACAGTTCTGATACGACTGGAGGCTGCTAGTTTCTCAAACCCCAGCAGTTAGACACCCTAAATCTCTCTTCAGTGCACTTAAAAGGCACTTTGAACTTGTTCACTTACTGAGCAGAAGCTTTCTCAGGGAAGTGTTTGTCGCTGGAATCACTGCTGAAGTGGCTATCCACTTACCCTGTGTGTCAAAACTGGTCTCCCTCTGCCCCCGAGGGTTAGGGCTGTAAGGCGGCTCAGTCTCTGCCCTTAGGCTACTTTGTCACTGGGTTACCAGCTCCCACCCAATTCCAGCT